>NC_085865.1:8589809-8592309 GCF_034702125.1 Engraulis encrasicolus | reverse complement strand
CAAATAATCAGAAATGACTGCTATTCCTCTAGAAATGATGACCCAATTTGAGACCATCCCACTGCTTCATACAGCACCAATGGGGGCATGGGGGCACAATATGGCACAAACACACACCCCTGGACACACACACAAAAAACCCTAGACAAAGACCCACACACACACACACACACACACACACACACACACACACACACACACACACACACACACACACACACACACACACACACACACACACACACACACACACACACACACACACACACACACACACACACACACACACCCCTGGACACACACACACACACACACACACACACACACACACACACCCCTGGACACACACACACACAGCCCCATCCCATCCCATACCCCATAGCTGGCCTCCCCTGCCGTGCCCCGATATTCAAACAGCGAGTGTGGGGACGAGCAGATAGATCACCCAAATTGAACTTTACTGCATCCCTGCAGACCTTAAATCCAGCCAAACACTGTTAAAGGACCGGCCAATGGCAGGCCTGTAAAGCAATTTCACTCTTAGTCCAGAAAATGACCTTTCCAGAGCCGTAATGGATATGAATTGGCAGACAGAAGGAGAGAGAGAGAGAGAGAGAGAGAGAGAGAGAGAGAGAGAGAGAGAGAGAGAGAGAGGGAGAGGGAGAGGGAGAAAGAGACAGAGGGAGACAGGAAGAGACAGGAAGAGACAGGAAGAGAGGGAGAGAGAGACAGAGAGAGAGAAGAAAAAGAAAGAAGGGGGAGAAGAAAAAAACGTAGCGAACACGCAAAAGAAAAAGACAAACGGAGGGAAAGAGAGAGAGAGAGAGAGAGAGAGAGAGAGAGAGAAGGGGAAAGTAAGGGACAGAACGAGGGAAAGAAAAAAATAGATACAGATGGAAATAGAGAGAACAAAGACAAAAAGAGAGGGGGGAATAAAGAGACAAAGAGAAAATAGATTAAGAGAGAAATGAAGAGAGAAACAAAGAAAACAAAAGAAAAGAAAAAAGACAAAGACAGAACGAGAGGAAGAAGGAGAGAGAGCAAAGGAAAAAGAGGAAGAAGAGAGAGAACCGAGAGATGGAATTAAAGAGACAGAGAGAGGAATGAAGGAGAATAGAAACAAAGACAGAGAGAAAGAAAGAGAGAAGGAGATTGGAGATACGGAGAATGAGAGGAGAAAGGGGGGAGAGGAAGAAAAAGAGATAGAGAGAGAGCAAGAGAGAGAGAATAGAGAGAGAGAGAGAGAGAGAGAGAGAGATAGAGAGAGAGCAAGAGAGAGAGAATAGAGAGAGGCCTATCAGAGCAGTGTGATCGGCCAAACAAGAGGACGCATCAGGTGGCGTGACCTTATCGGCCGCCCTGCGCCACGCCACTCCGCCCCACGCCACGCGACCGCCCCAATTTGCTCCCAGGAAGATTGGAGGTCCAGAAAGGTGACGTTTCAAACAAAGAAGACGCCCGGACCGAAATAACTAATGGACAAAAGAGATGAAACTATGAATCTTCATGTGCGCCAGACGTCAGTGACAGCATGGTAACATTCACAACGACGGACATTATGAGTAGTTGTCCTTTTCGTGCCCGTTTGGAGACGCATGGTGACATTTGTCAGTGTTTGCTAATACAAAAAATGGAGCTTAACTCGCCATTTCAAATCTAATTTGTGCCCCACACTGCACACATATCTCACCTATTACGTCCGTTTGGTCTGCGAGCAACATCCATTTTGGCATGGACGTGGGCATGGACGATTCAATTAACATTTGTCATGTTAATGTTTTTTTACTGTGATTATCTGTGAGCTATTGTATTCCTCTATACAGTAGATGATGGGCTCTGCACAAACTTTTTTGTCTGTGTCTTTTTTTTTATCTTGAGAAAACCGTCTAGAAGATGAAATGTATAAAAATATTTCTGTGCAAATTAGGATGACAGACACCATATATCATAGCCAGGGCTGAACCCGCACCCTTGTTGGCCCCTATTTTCAAAAATGTGTGCGTGTGTGTGTGTGTGTGTGTGTGTGTGTGTGTGTGTGTGTGTGTGTGTGTGTGTGTGTGTGTGTGTAAGTAGGGTCCCACGAGGGTGCAGGGCCCACCAGGAAATGCCCACTATGCCAGATGGCCAGTCCAGCCCTGCTCATATCCACCAGTGTTTCCAGGGTCAGTGGATATTTAGACTGTTTGACAGATTCGACAAATGATGAGGCTCGCCTTTAGGTTAACTTAACCACACTATCATTCATACTTATAAGAATCAATATGGCAAAATAAATAAACAAATGTGTTATTATTGTAGATTTTTTTTCTCCTTGTATAGTACTGGCATGGGTAGATTTAAAAATATTGCATCGATCGTCTGATGACTTAACACTTTGTCAGAGCGTGGCTGGCATGCACCTGGAGCTGTATGGGGCTGTGTCTGTGCATGGCTGTCAAGCCTAAACAACACAAATTATTCTGGCCCGAGAACAGATAATAGTGGGTAGGAGTGTAAATCA
>NC_085865.1:8569809-8584809 GCF_034702125.1 Engraulis encrasicolus | reverse complement strand
ACTATTTACACGTATTCACGGAGGGCATCACAACTGTGCATTACACATGGAGAATTATGCACTTGACAGAAAAAAATACTTGTCCAACAGCGATGTCAGCTTTCACCTATTACTGTACGTCACACCAGGTCCACTATGATGCGAATCTGGTATGAACGGCCACGTTTCCTTAGAAAACAGTGGGGTGTAAGCTTAGTGTGTATGCCACCAGATGCTGCTTACAGTATACCTGCATTTGAATGTGTTCGAGTGTGTGTGTGTGTGTGTGTGTGTGTGTGTGTGTGTGTGTGTGTGTGTGTGTGTGTGTGTGTGTGTGTGTGTGTGTGTGTGTGTGTGTGTGTGTGTGTGTGTGTGTGTGTGTGTGTGTGTGTGTGTGTGTGTGTGTGTGTGTGTGCGCGTGCGTGCCTGCGTGCGTGCGTGTTTGTGGTGTATGTGTATCCTTGCACACGTTCACATGTGTGTATGCCTGTATGCATGTGTTGTAGTGCACACACCAAAGAAGGCTAATTCAGCAAATGCAGCAGGCCAAGAAATAAAGAAACCCGTTGCACTTTATGACATCTCTGTTTAAAGAAGTTACAGCCGCTGCAGTTCTAGCTGCTTTTGTGCGCCACAGACATCCAGAAAAAGGAAAAAAGACAAAGAACAGGAAGAAGAAGAGGAAGGAAGGCGAGAAACAGCAGCGAGCGGGGTCAAGAGTGTGGCGTAGCTAATTGGTGGGTAATTGCTGTCCCCCAGCTGGAAACAAGGCTCACCCCACCGCATATTACATTATCTAGCATTTCCATAATCACTCAGCTCAGCCTCAGGGAAGAGGGAGGGAGAGAGAGAGAGAGAGAGAGAGAGAGAGAGAGAGAGAGAGAGAGAGAGAGAGAGAGAGAGAGAGAGAGAGAGAGAGAGAGAGAGGGGAAGAGAAAGAGAGATGATGGAGAGACAGAGATAGCGAGTAAGGAGTAAGAGAGATAGAGAGATTAAGAAAGAGATGAGGGACAAGAATCAAGGGAGAGAGAAAAGAAGAGAACAGAAGAGAGAAAAAAGAGAGAAAGAGAGGGAGGGTGAGATTGGGAGATAGAGGTATGGAGGGAAAGAGAGGAAGGAAGGAAGGAAGGAAGGAAGTGGAACCATTAGCATTAGTGAAGAGGGAAGCCCACTCTGGGCGCCGATTTAAGCCACACGGCGTAATATCAATAATCAACTGCAAGGCCCTCTCTCCTCTCTCCTCTCTCCTCAGCCTGTAGCCTCCTGAAAGACAACTACGCAAGCTGTGTTGCCAGACTGGGCAGTTCCCCGCCCAAATTGGGCTGCTTGGGATGGGCGTCTGCAGATAAAGCATGTTTAAAAAGGCATTCGGGCAGGTTTTTCTACCGACTTATGGCCATAGAAATCAATAGGATTTAGTTCAAATGAGTGCTTCCTGGTGGGTTTTGAGCATTTGTTTGGGCTGGAACCCCACCAGGCTCATCTGGCAACCCTGAATGCAAGGCCCTCTCTGCCCAGCCTTGAGCATCTTGAAACCCAACTCCTCTTCGGCCCCTCGCTGTGGGACCTGCAATCTGGACTATCAGCAATCAAATATGATTGGCTGTTTTGCATACAGTATCCTTAGCCCCTGGCATATAAGGTAGACTGACATCCATTATCTCTTACTGTGTGTAGAAAGGGGATGTGACTAAATTGATATGGTCCTCTTAGCTCACCATGGGGTCTATGCAGTATACACTACACAGCATGGGAGACCAGCAGTCACACAGGACCCCCTGAGTGTGTTACAATATGCGACCTTGCCTCCTCCACTTGTGATTGTGGCCTCGCCCCGCCTCCTGGCCCCTCCTCTGTGGAGAAAACCATAAAGTTTCCCAGCGGTCAGCCTAGCCACAAAAACTTTTGAGGGACTGTTTTTCATTCACCATCCCAATTGCAAATGAGAAAAAGACTTTACAATTGAGCTTTTGCAAGATATTGAAATATAATGCTGTTGTCAGTGATGTCATCATGACATATTGCTTCCTGGTACGAGGAAACAAGCACAAGTGGAGGAGGCAAGGTCGCATATTGTAACGCACTCCCTGTCTTTGGTTCCATCATGGCTGTTCAGTAAACTATTTTTTAAAGGTACAGTAGGCTATGTAATATTCTTAGTACTCTATTTCCAGAATTCATACTGCTCATTTACAAATGTTGCCTTTTTCACGAATACTAAGAATTCAATGGCTGGGAAAATTGCACTTTTCACACATGAAAAGGTGGGTCTTCTCCATGTCGTGCATTTTGAACTTTGAATAGCTGCAAAACTTGTGCACTTTGGTCATACTAGTAAATATTAGTTTATCACAAATAAATACTCGTGAACTGATCAAATTTAGGAATAGGCAGCGAAGACAACAATACGGTATAGACTACCTCAGAATTGGACACTGATACAGTATGATTCTACCTGTATGAAGCCTGTATGAGGCAAAAGATACCAATAAATTATGGCTGACTATGTTTCAGTGGCTGAATTGCTGGGCCCAGCATTACAATATTCCACAAAGACGACAGCTAATGGGTGTGACAGTGGAAAGAAGGAAATAGCGGCCTGGAAGAAAATAGCTAAGCTATGTACAATCCCCCAAAGACGCGACTGATGCCCCCGACACGTCTGAATCCTCACATAATACCGTGAGCACATTGTTTCGGTGAGTGAACTCAAAGGCATCTTCCAGTCGTGATCCGCAAACAGCCAGCGGACGCAGAGGCGAGACAGAATCAACATACATTTCAATCTGTCGTGCCACATGCTTTATTTAAACTACAGCTTAGCCACTTAGCATATAGATAGCCTAGCGCCACATGGTGCTATGCGTACGGTGGCGGGGGGCAAGGTGTTTTGGTCTGCTGGGAGGATGAAGGCCATGATGAGGCTTGTAGATCTGTGCTGCTTGCATTGCTTTTATATTGGTGTTGTATTGTATTGTATTGCTTGCAATGCCTTTATGTTGTACCTGTATTGTAATGTATTGCTTGCAATGCCTTTATACTTTTTTGTACTCTGTGTTTCTTGAACTGTATTACGTGTAGGCTACATGTATGTTATTGTACTCTGCGTCCATCACTCTTTGTGTATTACTGTGTACTGCATGTGTTCTCTTGTAAGGCACTTTGGATAGAGGTGTCAGCTGAATCCATCATATTGCTTGCTAATTACCGAACTCTGTGTTCTCCACACATTTGTTCACTGCAGTTTATATCCACTTTTGAGCGTCACTTCGGATAAAAGCGTTTCCTAAAGTTAGTGTAAGGTAGACATAATGCAACGATGATTTCAACTATCCTACAATTCTACAATGTCTGCTTTGTTCAGCCTGCTCTCTTCTCTTCAAACTGCTCTATTTTTTTCTCATCATGTTTTCCTCCTGCCTGTGCATGTTACGCAGGGGACATAACAAATTAACCGATCTGGCTGATAGATGACTTGTGTGCTCGTAAGGAGAAGCTAGTTAAATTCAACATGTTTTTTTTTTCTTTCACTTTCCAAGGCAATGCTCTCCATCTCTGAACAGAGGCAAAGACCCGAAGAATGCTTTCTGATTCTTATTGTAATTCCTGCCATCATGCATCAGAAAAGAGAGAGAGAGAGAGAGAGAGAGAGAGAGAGAGAGATAGAGAGAGAGAGAGAGAGAGAGAGAGAGAGAGAGATGGAGCATGCTAACTACATGCTAACAAGCGGAGTAGCGCCACTCTGCTAATCACATGGCACGGGCATCTGATTGCATAATAAACGACTCCCTCATCGCACGCATCATTACACTTACCGAGATTAGCTAGCACCGCTAAATATTTACCCATGCAAAACAAAGCAATCAGATCAGAATATCACTTCGAATTATCTCACAATGCTACTCATACAATCAGGAGAGAATATGGTGTAGCAGAGTGGGTGGGGTGGGGTGGGGGAGTGTGTGTGTGTGTGTGTGTGTGTGGGGGGGGGGTTGAAGATGGAGGAATAGAATGAGAAAGAGAGTCATCAGCATCTCATGGACTTGTTTATCATCTTCCTGTCCTGGCCTCTGCCAGGGCTGGGTTGTCCATAAGGGCCAGAGGCACAGGGCCCAGGGGGCACCAACCAATTGCAGCAACTTAGGGGGCACCAGTACACAATACACAAGCATTACTAATATTGTTCATAAAGGGGGCACCTACGAGGTAAAGTGATTCTGTCCCATTTTTGGAAATAAGCTTATTTTACAGCTCCCCATGAGTTAAATAATAGGGTCTTACCGTTCTCCTGTACTTTCAATGGTTCTCTGGGTATGACAGTGCAAATTTTACCTCCATGCTAGCAGTTAACATTGAGTCCTATGAGACCAGCTGGCGGCTAACTGGTCTCATAGGACTCAATGTTAACTGCTAGCTTGGAGGTAAGATTTGCACTGTCATACCCAGAGAACCATTGAAAGTACAGGAGAACGGTAAGACCCTATTATTTAACTCATGGGGAGCTGTAAAATAAGTTTATTTCCAAAAATGGGACAGTATCACTTTAATATGGTCCTGCCTCTGCAGGTGACTGTGTTGATATGGGTCTTTTGTCCATCTTCGATGTTCCCAGGAAAAGGCTAAATCTAAAAAATACACAGCTCCCCCACATGAGAATTTCACATCCAAATACTCTGCTAAAGCCAAATATGAGGAAATGGCATTGGTTTATTTTTTATTTTTTTATTAATTACAAGGGATCAAGCAGTTCACCCAACTGTTTGTTGTTTATTACAAGTGATCGTGCAGTTTGCCCAACTAGCGTCCCATTAGCCCTGATGAAGGCCATGACCTAAATGGCTGAGAGATCTCACTTAGAATTATTTCTCTTTGACAACAGTTAATTAAACCTACGTATACGTAATATAATGAACTTAATTACACACAGTAATTAACTGAACCTCAATGAGCTAATCATGATTACAATATAAAGGAATACAAGCGATTAGCATACGAGAAGGCCCAAAAGAACATTATTAAAATATGCAGATGAGTGTGAAAAGCAAAACAAAAAAAACCCCAAAAAAACATTGTTGTGATATTGGCTATCACCACCAGTCTGCAAGGTGGTACTTCCAAAGGTCTCCAAGTGCCAAACAGCATCAAAAACTAGGGCTGAGTCAGAGTTTCAATAATTTTCTACTTAGTCCACTGAATAGCGACCAAGCTGCCTTGTTTTCCTCCTTACCTAATGAACGAGTGAAGCAGCTCAAACATCACCCCAGGCAGCAGGACCCAGCTAGGCATAACTAATCTATTCTATACCTTAGCCAACATCCAACTAGGCATCACCAGTCTACAGCCGAGTCCTCACTCAGGCCCAGCCTAATCCTGCCCGAGATCTGTGGCAGAGTGTCAAAAATGGAAATCTTTGCAAATCTCCTTGAGCCCTGCCGCTGCACAAATCTGACATGACAAGACAAGAGCCCAAAAAAAAAACAGGAAATTTGTAATTCAACTAGGGAAAGGGTGTGTTTGTGTGTGTGTGTGTTCATGCTTTTGAACACACACAGAAAACAATGTTCTGGAAAACAAATGTTAACATATCTGCAAAAAAAAGGCAATAAGCACATCAATTGAAAATCTATGACCGTATATCCATGAACTTCAGTTTGTCTATGAATAAAGTTAGGACAAATAAGAGAAACTGAACTAAGATAATAGCAAGCTGGGTACTTGTACACGCCCTGACACCCATGTACAAGGGCAGAGAAAAAAAAAAAGAAGGAAAAGGGTGGAAATAACATCATCAAAGCAGAACAGAAGGATTCGAGTAAGAAAGGATAAGTGTAAGTGGGTAGGGGGGGAAACTGACAAGTGTGACGCCAACTAAATATATTGGAGGGACACACACACACACACACACACACACACACACACACACACACACACACACACACACACACACACACACACACACACACACACACACACACACACACACACACACACACACACACGAAGCATGAAGTGGAAAGAGAGAGATAGCGGAACAGAGGAGGGGAATATCTTTTATTGAGGAACAAGAGAGAGAGAGAGAGAGAGATGTAAGCATCCATGTCCGGAAGAGAGGAAAAGAAGAAGAGACGGGGATGGAGATGGAGATGGAGAAGGAAGGCGGATGAAGGGGTGTGAAGAAGGGATGAGGGGAGGGGAGGGGGGGGAGGAGTCGGCTCACTGTTACAATCAGATGGAAAGAAGACAAGACAAGCTGGGAATGGAGTGTGTGTGGGGGGGGGGGGGAGTGGTGTAATGGGGAGCATGAAGAAATAAGGGGGGGGGTTGGTGGGGTCATCTTACAGTTAGAATAAGATGGTAAGAAGGGAAGACAGGATGTGAGTGGAGGGAAGTTTGATGGGGGGGGTTAAAGAAGAGAAGGCAGGGGGTGGGTGGGGGGGTGGGCAGGTTGTCAGGATATCTAGGGCAGTGGTTCTCAACCTTTTTTTGAAGAAACGCCCCCTTGGCCTCATCACAAGTCTCCAAACACCCCCTTGACATCATCATATGACTGATAATGCACCCCGCGCCCGCCTCCCCCCCTTAGTATTAAAAAAATAAATGGACTAATGTCCCCCGATGGAAAGTAAGCACTGTCCCCTCTCAGCTGTATTCTTCTCAAGGCTCCCCTAGAGCTCTCCAACGCCCACTGGGGGGCTGTACCGCCCCCGTTGAGAAACACTAGGGTCTTCCAGTTACAGTAGAAGATTTCCTTGGCTGCACCATGACAGGTCCTCCTCGCAAAGATCTGGGCGATCTCAACTAATCCTTCTCTCGTCTCGTGTGTGTGTGTGTGTCCCCCCCCCCACACACACACACACACACACACATTGGCACCTTGGGAGTGGTATGGAAATGAGACGGTATACAGTACGCATGGAAGAGGAGAAAATAATAAGTGGCTCCTACAGTAGAAAGAAACAAAAGAAGGAGACGCAGGACCAAAAGGAGGAGTGGTAGCAGGAGTTGTGAGGAAAATGGAAGAGCAAGAAAAGAAGGGATGTGGTGGGAAGGGAGGGGGTGTCAAGGATCTCAGCGTTGGAAACGGGTGGTGAGCAGCACCGAATAAGATGGGGATTGGAAGGAAAAGCGAGGGAGGAGGGAGAGAGAGAAGGAGGGCAAGAATAGAATAAGAGAAGATGGGGATTGGAAGGAGAAGCGAGGGAGGAGGGAGAAAGAAGGAGGGTAAAGTAAGAATAGAAGAAGATGGGGATTGGAAGGAGAAGCGATGTAGGAGGGTGAGCAGGGAGTTTAAGATGGGATATGTTGAGGACGCTCCTGATGGAAGAGGACGGGAAGAAGACAAAATGGAGGAGGTGGTTCAGGAAGTGGTTCAGGAGGGGTCCTGGAGGGAGTTTCAGAGTTAAGCCAGGCTCAAACTACACGACTAGCGATTGTGTGTCCGATTTTGGCGTCGGGGTGCACCGCACACTAGAAGAGAATCGCAACTGTCAATCTTATCCCTGCTCGCAACCACCGAGACAATGCCCGACGTTCTATTTCCAGTCGCAAATATCAAACAGTTTTTGATTTCTACGATTTGCGATCGGCGACTCTTTGAGCTGCCAAAGTTCTATCTTGGAACGTCGCCCACGACGAGGAAATCTTTCCCAACAATCGCTTGCGATGGTCCTGGGGGGTAACGTTCCAGCGATTGTCGTAAGGGGGGTTTTCAGCCGAGAATCGGGCCGATAGTTGTGTAGTTTGAGCCTGGCTTTAAAAGAGTATGGTAAGAATACAAGACGATGGGGGATTGGAAAAAAGATGGGAGTTTTGAAGCTCGAGGAGGGAGGGTGTTTCAGGATGGTTCAGGAGGGTTGAGAAGGGAGTTTCAGAGTTAGAAGGTAGAGTATGGTAAGAATACAAGACGATGGGGGATTGGAAAAAAGATGGGAGTTTTGAAGCTCGAGGAGGGAGGGTGTTTCAGGAGGTTGGTGACAGGAGTGTTGAGGAGGGAGTTTCAGAGTTAGAAGAGGATGGTGAGAATACAAAGACGATGGGGATTGGAAAGGAGAGAGGAGTTTTGAAGCTCGAGGAGGGAGAGTGGTTCAGGATGGTCCAGGAGGGTTGAGAAGGGAGTTTCAGAGTTAGAAGGTAGAGGATGGTAAGAATACAAGACGATGGGGATTGGAAAAGAGATGGGAGTTTTGAAGCTCGAGGAGGGAGGGTGGTTTCAGTTCAGGAGGGTCCAGCCAGGAGGGTGGTTTCAGTACAGGAGGGTGGACAGGAGGGGTATACGGAGGAGGGCCTTACTGTTCGAAGCGGATGTTGCGCAGGTCTCCGTGGTTGATCCGCACGATGCAGTCGTTCTCCCGGAACAGGCTCTCCTGCTCCGCCTTACCGCCGCGCTCGAGGCGCTTCACCAGCAGACCCAACGTCCTGGAACACACACACACACTGTTAACATGTATCACACACACACACACAAGCACACTCGTGTACGCACGCATACACACACACAAACACACGCACACACACACATACACACACATACACATACACACACACACACACACACACATCACACACATCACACACACACCACACACACACACACACACACACACACACACACACACACACACACACACACACACAATTACACTCTACATAGACACACACACACTTCTCACACAAACAATTACCAACACACCCAGAGCCACGCTATAGACACGCTCACCCATTACTGACACTGACATCAAAGGACCTCGCTCGCTAGCTTGCCCCCCAAGTATGTTTGAGAGAAGCAAAAGGCTGCTGACAGTGTAGAGTTGCAGTGCAGACTTGAGGAAGTGAAGAAAAGTTTGCAGAAGTTTGACACAGTGGCTCAGGGATGGAGGAGCACAGTGATCAAAGCCAGTGCCGCTGACAGCTATTTGCTGGGCCCAGGACAAAGTGATCTGATCGGGCCCCACCTAGCCAATACATACAATGTAAGGAGGACCCAATTCTGGGTCCCCTATATCCCTGGGCCCAGGACAACATACCCCTTTGCCCCCCACCAACACACCCCACCCCCACCCCTGATCAAAGCCACCAAGTACGCTAGTCAGAGCATCGTGGAGTGGAGTGGAGTGGAATGCTGGTGATTAGACATGAGATTTGAAAGGAAAAAGAAAGTAACATTTTTTTTAGATGAAAAAGAGTAGTGTAGTGTCACGCCACCGAGCAGTGTTGTGATTTCCATATCCTCTGCCACGGATCGCAATCTTGGGAGATCGGAAGCTAAGATTGTGTCACCTCAGGACTTGGGGAGTCAAAGCTGAGAAGTTTTGAAAAAGTTTGGGGAAAGGAAAGGGCAGGCATGTCATCGTGACTACGCTTTATTTTTTTTAATTTTTTTTTTACTTTTTTTCCCTTTCCTGTCTACATTTCCATCTCTGAAATGTAATGTCGTCAGCGTCTCAGCTTTCCTGCGCTGTGCTGCACTGCACATCCCTCTGAAGGGTGTGCGCTTCATAATCCACAAGTCTGGGGATTGATCATCTTAAGGCATCAGCAAAGCACCCGGCACTGTCGACAGACAGACTTAAAAAGTCAGGAGCCAGAGCTGATACAAGTTATAAATAACCACCAGTGAGTCTCTCTCTCTCTCTCTCTCTCTCTCTCTCTCTCTCTCTCTCTCTCTCTCTCTTCTCTCTCTCTCTCTCTCTCTCTCCTCTCTCTCTCTCTCTCTCTCTCTCTCTCTCTCTCTCTCTCTCTCTCTCTCTCTCTCAAAAAAAACACACACAAACTGTCTATCTCTCAAACACTCAAACACAAACACAAACACATATGCCTGCAAACAGATTGCACAAAGCTTGTTGACTAAGGAGACTCCCTCTTCCCTTGGATACTCTCCCTAACCCCTAACTTCAAAACGCAGCAAAGGAAGAACTCAGCAGAAATCGCAGCAGGGCTTTGAAGGCCGACTCCAAATGCACAGCGACGGCAGATCTGACGAGCACCAAAACACTGTAAAACTCTGTGCGGCTCGGAGAAAGGGAAAGACAAATCAAGGTGCTCGCTCAGTCAGTCAGTCAGTCAGTCAGTCAGTCAGTCAGTCTGTCTGTCTGTCTGTCTGTCTGTCTCTCTCTCTCTCTCTCTCTGTCTCTCTCTCTCTCTCTCTCTCTCTCTCTCTCTCTCTCTCTCTCTCTCTCTCTCTCTCTCTCTCTCTCTCTCTCTCTCTCTCTCTCTCTCTCTCTCTCTGCTTTGAGTCTGACAGAGAAAGAATGATGGATAGATGAAGAGAAAAGAGAAGAGATGAAGAGAAAAGAAAGAGAGGGGAAGAAGGAGAGGGATAGCGATTGAGATGGAGAGAGAGAAATATAGGGGAAAAGACGGAGAGAGGGTGAGAATCAGAGAGAAGGAGAGAGTTCATGAATAGGAGTTGGACCAGCTGCAGATGAGATGCTGTCACAACACAGCCACCAACACCAATAGAGCTTGAACGAAAACCCTGCAACACCATCCTCACCCCAACAGACACAGAAACATACATCCAAAACCACCATATATATAGGAAGCAAAGACTCTCTCTTTCGTGACTATCTACTACACTAATGCTTGAGCTCTGTATGTCTGTGTGTACTCTACAAATTAGCATTTGCACTTCTTGCTTCCTGTGAGCTTTTTTTCTACTAGTGATGTCGGCTATTATTACGGTATGTCCTTGATTGTAAGTCGCTTAAGTTAAAAGAAATCTGACAAATGCAACGTACTGTGTAATGTAACGTAATATATTACGCCGTTTTAGAGGCTCACCTGGAAACAGGACTGAGCCCACATCCAGCATGTATAATGCTAGATTGTTAGGTCTCATGATATCTTAAGACGGCAACAGATATGTTCACTAATGTAGCGTCTTGTTTGGAAACAGCGTAGTAGTATTGTACAGTTTATTGGTTTGGTATAGACAACAGACCCATACTGTACATATCTGCCAATGCCATGCCTACACACTGTAAAAACTCATATAACCCTATGATATGGTACGGATTTTTAGAGTGTAAACTTTTTAAACATTAAAAAAAATGTATCTGATTTAGTTTTTTTTATTTGAATGCTCTAACTTTACCCAAACACACACGGGCACGCGGACACGCACGCACACAGACACTCACACACAAACACAGACACACAGACACACAGACACACAGACACACAGACACACAGACACACAGACACACACACACACACAGCTAGTGAGTCTTCCGGTGTGTGTGCTGATGGGCCTGCCCTGTAGACAAGAGGAGCAGGAGAAGGAGAGCACCTGTTCCCCTCTGCACTCCTTATTGAATGGTAATGCAAGCAGGAGAGCACCTGTTTCCCCTCTGCTCTCCTTATTGAATGGTAATGCAATCAGGCTCCCTTTATACACGGCAATTAACACCCCGTAACGCGCCTGTTTGCAGTTCACACTGGTCATGCCAGAGCGCCATAATATTTGGATGATGCGGCAAGGAGTGTTTATTATAATTAGTGTGTGTGTGTGTGTGTGTGTGTGTGTGTGTGTGTGTGTGTGTGTGTGTGTGTGTGTGTGTGTGTGTGTGTGTGTGTGTGTGTGTGTGTGTGTGTGTGTGTGTGTGTGTATGTGTGTGTGTTTAATTTGAACATGTGTTAAAATGTACGTGTGCATATCTGAGCACCATCTTGTCTATTCTAATTAATATGCAGATGAGGTGAGGGTCATCAGTGCTGCTGAGCATCTGGATGATGAGTGACACTGCTATGGAGTGTTAAAGATGCACTGTGCAATATATATATATATATATATATATATATATATATATATATATATATATATATATATATATATATATATATATATATATATATATATATATATATATATATTTTAGCAGTTTCTATCCAGAATTCATACTGCCCATTCAAAAATGTTACATTTTTTGCACACTGCACTTTTCATACAGTACATGAAAAGGTGTATCGTCTCCATGTCAACCAATTTGCATGTCCAGACATTTTTAGCTGCAAAACTTACTGTACATTGACCATACAAATATATATTAGTTTATTATTTAGTAAATATTCATGAAAAGACCAAATCTGGCAATAGGCAGCAGGCTTTTTTATGAACAGCATAGTTGCAATACCTACTCTGGCCACCATCCTACAGAGAGCACCTTTAGAGACTGGTCACCTGAAAAGCGTTAAAACGTGTCCTGCCAGGACTGAACAGACAGGAGACGGGAGAAGCAGCAAAAAGACTTGACCTTAACATTTGATCAGGGAGAGCAAACAACCAGCTTGAGTTGACGAAAAATTTTCATAAGAAACATTCCGTTTCCGAACCACGTCATAGGTTATTACATATTCTAGCTACTCTAGAAGTTTCTTGATTTTTGATGCCTTTTTTTAAATATATATACAAAAGACTAGTGAAAAGTACTCCATTTCAACTTATTAGAAGGAGATGAGTGCACTTCTTAGTCCACACATCTTCCACAAAGTCTCACTTGCCTTGAACGTCAAAAGGGAATTTTAAGTCGTCTTACGCAACCTTTCCAATGTTCTTTTGCACACCTACAGTCATCCGTTTCTGACCTTGGTGTGTGTGTGTGTGTGCGTGCGTGTGTGTGCGTGCGTGCGTGTGTGTGCGTGTCTCTCTCTCTCTCTCTCTCTCATTCTCATTCTCTCTCTCTCTCTCATTCTCTCTCTCTCTCTCATTCTCTCTCTCTCTCTCTCTCTCTCTCTCTCTCTCTCTCTCTCTCTGTGTGTGTGTGTGTGTCCTTCCTATGGTACCAGAGCACTCTTCTAAATGTGCTTTTACTCTAATTGAGTGTGTATTGGGTGGGACTCTGACACAGCACCTTTTCTTGGCTAATAAAGCCTGATGCATTCTTACCCATGTCGCATCCTCCTCTGTCACCCCCCTGAGTGTGTGTGTGTGTGTGTGTGTGTGTGTGTGTGTGTGTGTGTGTGTGTGTGTGTGTGTGTGTGTGTGTGTGTGTGTGTGTGTGTGTGTGTGTGTGTGTGTGTGTGTGTGTGTGTGTGTGTGTGTGTGTGTGTGTGTGTGTGTCCCTCGTCACCCCTTTCAGTGCTCTGCTGAAGCCACACAAACACACCTACACACTGACAAGCGCGCACACACTCACACACACACTCAACAGCTTGACTCTAACGCATCATGATGAAATTTACAATTCGCCATGGCAACACTGAAGGACGCCATGCCAATTCAACACTCCATCTACACATTCTGATGAGTGACCTTGACAACGGATGAGTCTCCTCGTTTCTCTCCCGCCGTAAGGCATACAGCTGAGATGCTGTCCTTGTATGACACAGCGTGTGTGCGCGTGCGAGTGAGAGACCAAGTGTGTGTGCGTGTGTGTGTGTGTGTCCGCGTGTGTGCGTCCGTGCGTGTGTGTGTGTACAGCCATTGACAGCCCCGTGGTTGTTATTCAGACAGAAACAAGTGCAGGAATACATCAGGAGTACACTTTTTTTAACCGCCTCCTTTGTCAAGAAGTCCTTGAGGCCGCGGTGTAAAAACGCAGCTGAAATAGGAATGTGACTCATGCAGTGAGGAAGCTGAATGCTAACAGCTACAGCAAGGCAAGCACAAAGGACAGAGGAGGCAGTGGAGGAGAGGGAGGAAAAGGAAGAGGACGATGAGGAGGAGGAGGAAGAGGAAGAGGAAGAAGAGGAGAAGAAGGAGGAGGAGGAGGAGAGGGAGAAGGAAGATGAGGAGGAAGAGGAGGAGAAGGAGAGGAAGGAGGAGGACCACGATGAGGAGGAGGAAGAGGAGGCAGAGGAGGAGAGGGAGGAGGAGGAGAGGGAAGAGGAGGAAGATGAGGAGGAGGAGGAGAAGGAGAGGGAGGAGGAGGACGACGACGATGAGGAGGAGGACGACAATGAGGAGGAGGAGGAGGAAGAGGAGGCAGAGTCAAACCCAAGCACAGAAACACACAAGGAAGGACACAAAAGTTAGATGAACACGCACATACACACACACACACACACACACACACACACACACACACACACACACACAGCAACATGAAGGCTGCATGCTGTGAGTTGTGATTGTGAGTGTGGTGTGGTGCGGTGCGATGCGATGCGGTGCGGTGACTGGTCTTGTTGGCTGTAGCGCGTGTGTGTGTGTGTGTGTGTGTGTGTGTGTGTGTGTGTGTGTGTGTGTGTGTGTGTGTGTGTGTGTGTGTGTGTGTGTGTGTGTGTGTGTGTGTGTGTGTGTGTGTGTGTGTGTGTGTGTGTGTGTGTGTGTGTGTGTGTGTGTGTGTGTGTGTGTGTGTGTGTGTGTGTGTGTGTGTGTGCGCGCGTGTGCTGCAGCGTTTACCTGCGGTCTCGTGCGCTGAACGGCACGACGTGGATCCCCAGCGGCCCTCCGGCATTGGACACCTCCACCAGCTCCAGGATCTCACTGTGGGACAACAAAGCAGGAGGATCAAGTTTTGGCAAAGACGCACTCAACTTCATGGAAAAACGAAAGTCTTTGGGTGTGCGATAAAATGTATCAACTTAAGGAAGAAAAATCTGCACTCACAAACTGCGTCTCATTATTTATTTATATTACCACCATGTCCAAAAAGCGAACACGTTTCGGCTATCAAGCCTTCATCAGTGAGTGGTACAACGGAGGATCAAGTCAGACACAAGTAAAATGGCCGACCCCAGTTCGATTACGGCCCAGATCCTTTTGACGACCCTTCCCCGTATCTCTCTCTCCCCATCTCTCTCTCTCTCCCCATCTCTCTCTCTCTCTCTCTCCCCATCTTTCCCCATCTCTCCCTCTCTCTCTCTCTCTCTCTCTCTCTCTCTCTCTCTCTCTCTCTCTCTCTCTCTCTCTCTCTCTAAAACATTTCCTGTCTCTTTTTCAAAAAAAAACTTAATACAAAACTTTAAATAAAAAAAAATCTAATCGCATTTCGTTATGGAGCACTTTAAAAAAATAACTAACGCCTCTTTCACTAATACAAGGGTGGGGGGTAAGGACGGGGGACAGGACGAGTGCAATAGATT
>NC_085865.1:8549809-8559809 GCF_034702125.1 Engraulis encrasicolus | reverse complement strand
CCTGTGCATGCACGCACACACACACACTATTGCACGCACACACACACACTATTGCACGCACACACACACTATTGCACGCACACACACACTATTGCACGCACACACACACACACACACACACACACACTATTGCACACGCATACACACACAAACGCTTGTGCGTGCACACAGACTCACACACACACACACACACACACACACACAGACACACACACACACAGACACACACACACACACACACACACAGACACACAGACACACACACACACACACACACACACAGACACAGACACAGACACAGACACAGACACACACACTTTTCTCCTGACTGCACCACAGTCTTGCTGAAGGGGACAGGTACGTTTGTGTGTGTGAGCTGATACGATACAGAGCTTGAAGCGTTGACACATGAGCAGCGTGTCACATGATGGGTGATGAGGCTGATGGGTGACCTGGATTCACCAATGACAGCCCATCACTCAGCTATCAGCTATCAGCTATCACTTGCTCTACCTGGCTGAAGAGTCGCACCTATTAAAATGAGCTGATTTTATGTGTCGCCGGAATAACAAATAATATTGGGTACTAGACTAGACTGAAATGGAATTATTATAAGAATCAGAATGTTTTATTCATTCCCTTGAGGAAAAGTGAGCGCATAACAACCGCTCAAGCAAAAACAACAAATGCAGAGAGGAAAGGTTCAAAATATAAAGCAAAGGAACCAATTAAATTAGCAGGTCAATAAACAGGAAAAGAAATGACAAACAAACAAAGACCAAAAAGCAAATCAATAAATAGGATAGATATGCTGACATACAAATAAGTAACAAGCACAAAACAGAAAAAAGTATAGTTATGGATTTTTAAGAGTAGTTCTAGAATACTGGAATATTTAAGTGCAGTTCTAGAATGCCGGTGTCAGGAGTGTAGTTTCTGAGTGACTGACACAGAGGGAGAAATGACACGGTTCAATGGCCACGGGCTAAGCTCACTTCCTGTGGAGCACCGTGCTGCATCGTGGGTCCGTCAGTCTGAGTCTCAAGGTGCCCTTGACAACCTCCACCTGCCTGACAACATCCACCTGCCTGACAACATCCACCTGTCTCACAACGCGGACAAGCTGTTTTCTCAACTAGGCTGCCCAAGGGTGGAGGGAGAGAGGGACAGAGAGAGAGAGAGAGTGAGTGAGAGTGTGAATGTGTGTGTGATAGAGAGAGAGAGAGAGAGAGAGAGAGAGAGAGAGAGAGAGAGAGAGAGAGAGAGAGAGAGAGAGAGAGCATGCTACACGGATCCATTGACTTTCACTAGCTTAGCGACATGCTCCCTCTTTTAACTTGTCTTAAAGCAAGACAACAGCTTACATGAAAAATAAGACACTTTACCACCTTTATAAACCCTGGC
The DNA here is from genome assembly GCF_034702125.1 of Engraulis encrasicolus. Classification (NCBI taxonomy): domain Eukaryota; kingdom Metazoa; phylum Chordata; class Actinopteri; order Clupeiformes; family Engraulidae; genus Engraulis; species Engraulis encrasicolus. The sequence continues at coordinate 8,558,405 of NC_085865.1, read as the reverse complement.
CAACGATTTTAACTGTATTAAGCCCCAAAATAACTACCGTAGTGTGACAATACTATGGCGAAACACAGGGCCTTAAGAAATGCACTACGACTTGGTCATTGCCATTCTGGTCAAAGCAAATTCATAATGCCGTGTCTTAACGGGTTAAGGACTTCCTTAGGAAAAAAAAGACTACTGCCGATTGCACAGAAGTCCTCTGTTTTTCTTCCCCCTGGCACAGTTCAATGTTTATGAGCGCAGCAGGGCTAAGGCTACTAAGACATCTGTTTTCTAAATGGTAGAAATATATTTAGGTTGGAAAGACATCAACGACCGGGACTTAAACGTATCTCTGTAATAAAACGCATTCCAAAACAGCCAAGCAATGCAATGGCGAAATGGCATCAAGCTGAAACAAATATAGGTATTGAGCAGCAAAAACAACAAATTGACAAAAACAGCCCCCCTATTGCAATAGCACGGCGTGTAATCCGGCCTGACATTAAAACAGCAATACCCAAATACTGGCGGCCAAGTATATAAGGAGGATCGCCTTGAAAATGGCTGACATTTAGACTCCGCAAGGTGGGGTGGGGTTGTAGGCGACGACTAGGCGCAGTGACTCCCGGCTCCATGAAAAGCCAATAGCAAAGCCTGGCGACTGGAGGAGGAGGAGGAGGAGGAGGGAGGTGGTGGAGGAGGAGGAGGAGGAGGAGGAGGAGGCCACGGCTTCAACAAAGACCCATAATGGAGCTCCGATGCCTCGCAGCCAACTGCCATTACCCCAATTAGGGCCCCGTAAGTGACTGCCTGATTAAATTGGAGTTGACTGGTGGCGTCTCCCTCCCTCCCTCTGTCCCTCCTGCCCTCCCTTAAAAAAAACAACCCTCCCCTCCCATCCCATCCCCTCCCATCCCATCTCATCCCCGCTCTGGCCAGGTCATTTGTATGTGCCATTAGGGGCTGCACTGTGCTCTGCAGTGTTGCCAGATTGGGCAGGTGCCCGCCCAATTGGGCTACTTGGGATGAGTGTCTGCGGGTAAAAATGGGAAAAATTGGACATTTGGCTTTTTTTTCCCAGTCGTTTCGGGCCCATAGAAGTCAATGTAATTTGTTGAACTTGGGCGGAATTTAGCGCATTTTGGCGTTTTTTAAAGTGAAAGTGAAAGCCCATTGGGAAACTCCAACTCCCATTGTCATTGTGACACAGCACTCCACAGCACACAAGTGAACACTGCACACTGCACACAACGAAATTGCATTTATGCCTCACCCGTGCAAGGGGGCAGCCCTCAGTGGCGCCCCATGGGGAGCAGTGCGGTGGGACGGTACCATGCTCAGGGTACCTCAGTCATGGAGGAGGATGGGGGAGAGCACTGGTTGACTACTCCCCCCACCAACCTGGCGTGTCGGGAGTCGAACCGGCAACCTCTGGGATGCAAGTCTGACGCCCTAACCGCTTACCCATGACTGCCCTTTTTGAGAACCTTTTGGGCGGGATTAGGTCAGACACATCTGGCAACACTAGCACTCTGAAGTCTTTACAGCGTCTCCGTCTCAGTGCATCAGGGGACCTAGGCAGTGCAGTGCAGTGCAAGGCAGCAGGCAGTGTTTCATTCTGAGCTCCCCGTCCCTCTGACATTTATTTGCATTTATGTTTGCGAAAGGATGCTTGGGAGCACATGAGAGGGAGAGAGAGGAAGAAGGGCGAGGAGGGGCTGGGACTGGCCATCTGGAATACCGGGCATTCCCTTGGTGGGCCCTGCAGCCTTGTGGTGGGGGCCCCTATTTTCAGGAATGTAAAAAATAAACAAATATTATTGTTTATTTATTTATTTATTTATTTTTTACATTCCTGAAAATAAGGGCCCACAAGGGTGCAGGGCTCACCGGTGAGTCAGTTCTGCGCCGCTAATTATGAGGGGGGGCCCCTTTTAAGCCAAAAGTGCCCGGGCCCTATTTCTCCCCCAGCCCAGTCCTGGAGAGGGGGGCCACTACACTCAGTCATAATCATTAGCCGAGGCCAAGATTACCCCAGCTAATGCAATTGGAGCTTTCAAGCGCAATCCAGCTTGATCGTTTTATGGAAAGCAAAAAAAAAAAAAAGAAAGGGAATGAGAGGAGAAAGGCCTTTGAAGTATCATCTGTTGCCTGCGATTTACATTTTCATACCGTGAGGCAATATGAATTTATTTCTATTAGAAATATTAACACATCATTTGTGGGCCAAGTGTCCTCTCTACTGACTCATCAGCCATGCCTGTCATTCTTGCGGACATTGTGTGAGTGTGTGAGTGTGTGTGTGTGTGTGTGTGTGTGTGTGTGTGTGTGTGTGTGTGTGTGTGTGTGTGTGTGTGTGTGTGTGTGTGTATGTGTGTGTGCGTGTGTGTGTGTGTGTGTGTGTGTGTGTGTGTGTGTGTGTGTGTGTGTGTGTGTGTGTGTTTGTCTCTCCATAGTGATGATAGAGCATACTTAAGAGATAAGAAATGCTCCACAGACACAGGAAGTGCACTGTTCCACCACTTCCTGTGGCAACATCAAGACTGCAGACGGACGGAGCAACAAACACAAGGACGGTGAACGATGTTCACGTTGAAAATTTCAAAAAATAGAAAAAAAATGGAAGACAGATACACATACTGCATGACAGCTGGGCGTAGAAGTTGCATTTCAAAGCGACAAGTTAACGTTTTGAGACAGCTCTTCAAATTGACTGAACTTTGCAAAATTGGTGTCTCTCATGAGATTTCAATCCACAACTTGCTCCAACGATTTGCATTGACTGACTTTTTCCCAGCATCACGAGCAGAAAACACGATTTTCCAACCCAAACGCCACCGCCATATACCGATATTCCAACACAGTATTCATCAGCATCCTGGTCATTGATCCCATTATAATAAGCTTCTACCCCCCCTCACTGATTTACGAAAACCATAAAGAAGTTTACAAGGGCTCGCTAAGTAACACAAAGCATTGTGTTGGCACTATGAAATGTATTGTTTGCATATCAGAAGACTTTGGCAGCATTTGTGAGATGCACTGTGGCCACGGAGACATAAATTGACAACAAATTGACAAAAACAGCCCCCCTATTGCAATAGCACGGCGTGTAATCCGGCCTGACATTAAAACAGCAATACCTAAATACGGAGACATAAAACATACAGTGCGACTGTTTGACTGTTCGATTGTTTGCTCTTTTTTTAAGGCTACGACTGCAGGTAGGAACATCATAAAAGTTTCAGCATGACTTGGATGACTTAAATCAAATTAAATTTAAACAGGTTTTTAATGCCATTAAGTAAATTAAATCAGGTATGAGCAGACTAGAGCTACATTCGTAGAAACTGAACAGAGTGAGTGAGTGAGTGAGTGTGTGTGTGTGTGTGTGTGTGTGTGTGTGTGTGTGTGTGTGTGTGTGTGTGTGTGTGTGTGTGTGTGTGTGTGTGTGTGTGTGTGTGTGTGTGTTGCCTGGCGTCCAAGGAGAAGCTGGGCCTAGTTAATCCTTTATCCCTTCTCCTCTCAGTCAATGAATTCCTTCTGTGTGCGTGTGTGTGTGTGTGTGTGTGTGTGTGTGTGTGTGTGTGTGTGTGTGTGTGTGTGTGTGTGTGTGTGTGTGTGTGTGTGTGTGTGTGTGTGTGTGTGTGTGTGTGTGTGTGTGTGTGCTCATATAGAAACCCACTCTAATAAGACAGGAGGGTATTTGACGCAGGAGTCCATTCAGTGTGTGTGTGTGTGTGTGTGTGTGTGTGTGTGTGTGTGTGTGTGCGTGCGCGCGCGTGTGCGTGTGTGCGTGCGTCCCTTTGGTCAATGAATTGCATCTGTGCCAAAATCCATCATCTGTCAGCTGCGATTTCATATCATGGGCGAGGGGCCGGGGCATATCTATCAATGACAAAGCGCGCTTTTGGTGGGGCCGCTGTATCGTTAAATTGCACTTTAATTAAATTAGGCCGGCTAATTATGAGGGCTTAAATCAATCACACAGTCAATAACAAAAAAATGTGGAGCAGGCCTGCTCCAAAAAAGCGGCCGGCCAGGCCAAACACCACCACCACCACCACCCTCCCACTCATCCCCATCCCCACCCCCACCTCGTTCATCAATAACCATAGACAGGACCTCTGAATGGGAATGGACCTCTGTGCCCACCGTAGAGGGTTTTTAAAAGGGTATGAATTATTGACAATTACTTTCCCACAGTCCTGCCTTTGTCTGAAAGCCTGCTCTCCTGCTCTCCTGGCCTGCTGCTCTTCCTGCGCTGCCGTTGCTACTACTAGCTGCGTAGCCCTTGCACCCGTGCCGTGCCGTGGGGTGTGTGTGTGTGTGTGCGGGTGCGTGTGTGTGTGTGTGTGTGTGTGTGTGTGTGTGTGTGTGTGTGTGTGTGTGTGTGTGTGTGTGTGTGTGTGTGTGTGTGTGTGTGTGTGTGTGTGTGTGTGTGTGTGTGTGTGTGTGCGCAAGTGTGTGTGTGTGTGTGTGCGCGCAAGTGTGTGTGAGCGCGCGTGCGTGCGTGCACACGCGCGTGTAATGTGGTGTGTGTGGTGTGTTTCCAGTGTTGTGGGGAGAGGAGGGGAGGAGGGTACTATGGAGAACAGCTATCGGTATTGTTCACAAGAACACTTCTTTTTTTCATCCTTTTTCCTCTTACATTGATGAGCTGAGAGAGAGTCTTAACAGTGAGGAATAGATAGGAGAGAAGCAACACTGATGACAAGAGTGAGAGAGAGAGGAGAAGGAAAAAAAAATCAATCACGCTTTGAAGAAAAGAAATTCTAGGCATATGATTGCAAGGGGGTGAGACAAGACAGCCCCATTGAGTGAGCGTTTTTTTTTTTTTTTTCTCAGCCCATGCTCACATCTCGAAGTCTATGTTCCTGATATTTCTTCAGCCAAAAAAGAAAATCCTCATTGTTCTTCAAACTCATAACTCTGAAGTCTGAACACTTTTTTTTCATCTGTTTTTTTTTTTTTTTTTTTGAAAGAGAGGGGGGGGTGCCCTGAGCAGCCTCCATAGTCTTCAACCACTCAACAATTTTCTTCTCGTCCTTTTTTTCTTTTTTTTCTCCTCTCCTTTGTTTTTGTTTTTTTTAGAAAGAGAGCACCTGTTCTGAGTGTCTTCCCTTCTGCTCACACAGTGATGCTCTGAAGCATTTTCATCTCATCTCTTCTCCTTTTGATGTTCTCTCCTTTCCTCTACTCTTCTTCTCAGTATCCTCACTCTCTCCTTGTCTTCTCAGTGGGTCTGAAGTTGTTTTTTCCTCTCCTCTCTCTCCTCCTCTCTTCTATCCTTCACCCTCCTCCTATCTTCTCTCCTCTACCCTTCTGTTCTCCTCGCTCTTCTCTTCTCTCCTATACACTCCTCTTTTTGTCTCTCCTCTCCTCTCCTCTACCCTCCTCTTTTCTTCTCTCCTCTCCTTTGTTCTCCTCTCATCCTCTCCTCACTTCTCCCCTGTCCTCTCCTCTCTTATCTCTCCTATCTGCTCTTCTCTTCACTGTTTTTAGAGCCAATCTCTCCTTGTCGTTCCTGTGCCTGAGCCTGTGCAAGGCCCGTCTGTGCCGTACAGAGCAGGTCATGAGCAAAGGCATGATGAGGAGGGCCCTGCGCTGCTTGTCACAGATAAATCTTCATTTGCAGGTAATGGAAGGGGAGGATCATCTTCTTTCAGCCATATGGCACTATTAATCTATCTTCATAGCTCCATGAAGGTCACCGATTACCAGCAAGATCGCTGGGAATTCAAGAAAAACATTTGCTTTTTTTCTGATCACCGAAAGTAAATAAATAAATGTAAATAAATAAACGGTAAGTCTAATGACATGAGGAAATTGAAAGGGAATGCAGATGGTGTGCCGCGGAGGCAAGCGTTTCTCCACTGTGAATGTGCTGTGCGATCAACGGACAAAGAAAATAAAATATTTGCGTACACTCTTTCAAACTACATAGCACCATAACATTGGAAACCAATTGCCTCCCATGCAAGGGTTACAGTAGAAGGCCTGGCTTCAACTGTCTGGCCAGGATGTGAAATGCATTTACCCACGAATCCTACAGTATCACCAAAACAAAACAAGCACGCTTGCATTTCCAGACTCCTGGAGTGCATTTTAATATGTGACCTTGCCTCCTCCACTTGCCTCCTCCACTTGCTTCTCGTCATGATGACATCACAGACAACAGCATTATATTTCAATATCTTTCAAAAGCTCAATTATAGAGTCATTTTTTCATTTGCAATTGGGATGGTAAATGAAAAACAGCCCCCCAACTGACAACTAGTAAACTTTGTTTTCTCCACGGAGGAGGGGCCAGGAGGCGGGGCGAGGCCACAAGCACAAGTGGAGGAGGCAAGGTCACATATTGGGATGCACCCCGGCTGTTATCTCCTGCCAATGTTCTGATTCCTCAATAAGGCACTTCCTGGAGCCGTAAAGGCAATGTTTAATCTCTGCATAGCACATGCTGCACCATATTAGCCTTGCAGTGTTGTCAGATGTGTCTGACCAAATCCCGCCCAAAAGGTTCTCATTAAACCGCCAAAATGCGCTAAATTCCGCCCAAATTCAACAAATTACATTGACTTCTACGGGCCCAAAACGGCTTAAAAAACAGCCAAATGGCCAATTTTTCCCATTTTTGCTCTTTACTCTTTACCAAGTGATTAAGGCCCACCAAGCAACATGAATTTGAAATACACGTATTGACAACCATAAATTTTCCTCAAATACATACGGTGGTACACATTCATTCGCAAGGTCCTTATTTCAATGTACCAGTCAAGTCGTATATCCGTCTCGCTGGCATGTTAAACACATTCATCAATCGGTGTATAATCAACGGGGAAGAAGAAATTCCAGCTCTTCTTATGATTAATAAGAAAAACGGCTTAAGATTAGACCACCAGAAATAGATTTTTTTTAATCAGCGGTGGACAATAAAAGCGCCAGAATAGGTTTTAGAGAGTCACCTCTTCACTACACTACACTCTGTAATTAACACGCTGTGACAGGCAGGCAGGCACAGCACATAGACACACAGACACACAGACACACAGACACACAGACACACAGACACACAGACACACAGACACACACACAGACACACACACACACAGACACAGACACACACACACACACAGACACAGACACAGACACAGACACAGACACAGACACAGACACAGACACAGACACAGACACACACACACACACACACAAATAATAATACGAACAAAACCCGCTGTATCTCTGTATCTCATCACGGTGACTAAATGAGGTGTTGGAGAGGAGAAACACTTCATATTCCAGCATGCATTATTGAACAGGCCACAGGATGAAGGCGCTTGTTCTCCGTCTCTCTGCTCTCTGCTCTCTCTGCTCATTACCCCACAAGCTCCAGCAACAAGCACCACCACCACTGGCCTCTCTCACATCGCCCTGTTGTTGTCGTTCGTTTGTCTTCTACCCCTTCTATGTCATCATCTCGCACCGACGCTTTTTCATCCCGTTTCATTCCACGGTTTCACAAGTGGAAGACTTGTTTTGCTAGTTAAGACTGAGACAGACTTTTGTAGTGTGCTTTGTTCTATGGCATCATCACACACTTTTCGCATTTTTGCAATGTTCAATGTTTTTATGCTAGTTGAGACTGAGAGAAACAAGTTATCGATTTTTCTTTGGTTTGTTTTGTTCTACGGCGTCATCTCACACAAGCACATACTTAATAGCAGAGTTGCCACAGGTGCCTCCTTCATTTTGATGTTCAGGATGCCCTTTTTCCCTTGAATAGCACCTGCACTGCAAAATAGTTTGAGATGCAAGGCAGCGCTCCCTTATCTCTCTCTTTAAAAATCCTGTTGTCTTTGATTGTTGATTTTTTTCAGGCTAGTTCTTGAGAGAAACAAGTGGAAGTTGTTCAGAGTTGTTCATTACGTTCTTTGAAAAGATCTCCCACAGGCACTTTTTGACCTTCGTCCGTTTGTTTCGAATTAGTTAAAACAAAGTGAGTGTCTTTTTGGCATCTTCCTTCTAGGGTGCATTAGCCGAGCGACCGCAGTAGGAAGCGAATAGTAATGGAGCGGGCATCAGGATATAACATTAAATGAGACCTATGCCAGAATGACAGAGCGTTTAGCTGCTCTTCTGTCCGTTTAGCTTGAAGTGCATTCAAGGTGCACTCAGTGATGCTATGGTGAATTAACTTTAATACAGTACATGCTAGCGGCCCAATGAGCTATGAGCTAAACTTCCATGATACTTCTCATCAGATGAGATCGAAACTAAATCAGAAATGTTTTTTTCTTTCAATGTGGTAAGTACAGCATATTATTGTAAAAAGGTTGACTGCTGTAAAAACACTGTCAAAGTATGAACAATAAAGGGGAACCCAATGTTAACTAAAAAAAAACATTCCATTACAATGTGAACAGGTTAGTTAACTTCGCACAACTAGACACATTCCAAACCGGCACATTCCAGAGTTTCAAATGTACAATACATTTTCACAAAAGCACAAAAACATAACCGTGTATATTTCAAAAGAGAAAAAAAAAACATTCAAGAAGCCTTCAGTAGACCCAAAAGTTGAACACGCAGGGGGAACAGGCTGCACTATTTTGAC
>NC_085865.1:8534809-8539809 GCF_034702125.1 Engraulis encrasicolus | reverse complement strand
CACCACTAACCCCCCGGCCCCCCCTTCCCCCTTTGGCATGTCCACCTTTCATTAAAAACAAGTTAAGTAGTGGGTTAGTCTTTGCTGCTCTGAGTTTATTACATGTTGAGTCTTGACTGGAGTCCATCATCTAATGAGGTGAACTGAAGAGACACCAAAGAAGATCGAGATGAAATCCTGATGGAGACATGCTCTCAAAAGAGCTAAGCAGACTACAGCTGAGTAGAGCAGAGTACAGCTGAGCAGAGCACGAGCGTGAGCGTGAGAAAGATCGTCAGGAACTGTTGAGCTGAGTGATCTTAAAAGGAAGTTTCTGGAGGGTGATTAATTCACTGCGTATAATATGCTTCTTGTTGCAGAGCGTGGTTAGCTGCATAGAATATGCTTCTTGTTGCAGAGCGTGAATAGCTGCATAGAATATGCTTCTTGTTGCAGAGCGTGAATAGCTGTGTATAATATGCTTCTTGTTGCAGAGCGTGGTTAGCTGCATAGAATATGCTTCTTGTTGTTGTTCTGTGAGTGTAGCCTTCTGGGACAGGCCCCCTTGGCTGGAGAAAGGGCTGCCAGAAACAGTGCCTTCAAAATAAGAGTTGCCGGGGCACCGAGATTAAAAGAATAAAAGGGGTCCTTTGAAGTGCTCACACATGGAATAATAAAAATAAAAGCTATAGAAGCAGCTCTCTATGGGACGTATAAAAATATGGATTGCACAGCGTTCATTAGAAACTGTGTATATACTGTACATTAAGTAACTGCCCACTTGCAAAGATTGCATTAGGTGCCTGACTTGCAAGGGTCTGAGTTTTTTTGTCATATATTAGCATTCACCATTTTTTTAAACCTTATTTTACCAGGAAAATAGACCCGTTGGAATTAAAAATCTGTTTTACAAGGGCGTCCTGGCCTAATGCCAGCACAAGTTGCAAAATTAAAATGTCAGTTGCATGACATTAAAATATCAAATCAAGTAAAACAATAACAAACCAATTCAAACAGTCACAGACAAGGGACTCTGTCTCAAAAACGCTCAATGGAATCAGTTAATCTGTTAATTTCAAGTCCTTTTGTAATTTGTTCCATGAGGTAGGAGCAACCTAGATTGGAAAACAGAATGAGTTGAGGGAAATACACTGGGGGTAGTAAGTGTCATTTTCAACTGAGGGAAGTTGTCTTGTCTCTGCCCATCATCTTCTTATCTCTTCACTCTTATCTTTTCCTTGCACAAGACCACAAAATCCACCGACACACAGAAGCACAGAGAGAGAGAGAAGCACACACACGCACACTTGCATGCATGCACGCGCACGCGCGCGCGCACACACACACACACACACACGCACACGCACACGCACGCACGCACACGCACGCACACACACGCACACACACGCACACACACACACACACACACGCGCACACACACACAAACATGCATATGCGCGGATGCACGCACTCACAACCATCCTCCTCAGTAGCCCAAGAGCTGCCAAAATTAAGCCACGCTTTAACTGTGGCACGAGCGTCTGTGAAAACAGGCGCCATGGACATTATTCCCCTGTGTGGACCAGATAAGAGAGGTGCCTTGGCGTGGGGAGAGAGGATAGAGGAGAGCCAGGAGGAAAGCCAGTTAAAGCTCCTCTGCTTTACAGGGTATCTGACAGACCAGTAGCTGACGCGCCTCCAGGACAGATCTAGATCGGGAAAGATCTCTTTTTGCCGTCAAAAAAGCTTAAAGCCAATGTCCAATGGCCACGGCATATACGGCGTGATTTGCTGGTTTGTCAATGCCCAATGCAGACTGTGTGATTTGGGTTTTTTGTTTGTTTGTTTATTTGTTTGTTTATCTTCTTCTTCTTCCCCTTCTCCTTCTTCTCAGCTGAATTTGCCATTAGCTTATCAATTTTGGTAGCCTAAATCATCACATAAGATACCGGTATCTGGTATTTTCAGGAGGCAACGATGAGGTTGAATGGCCATCAAACAACATTGCCGTGAGTGAACTTATGAAAGATGCCGCATCAATGAGATGGCAGCCTCGTCCGTGTCCTCGACTTGAACTCCAAAAGCTCTGTCTCGCTTTTGATATTCAGTTCACTGTGAGGACAAAAGCAGACTGTGTTGTGAAGAATATGCTGCTCTGTGTGTGTGTGTGTGTGTGTGTGTGTGTGTGTGTGTGTGTGTGTGTGTGTGTGTGTGTGTGTGTGTGTGTGTGTGTGTGTGTGTGTGTGTGTGTGTGTGTGTGTGCGTGCGTGCGTGCGTGCGTGCGTGCGTGCGTGTGTGCGTGTGTGTGTGTGTGCGTGTTGTGAATATGCTCCTAACTCTAACAGCATATTCAATGCAGTTGGCGCACATAAAAACCCAAACACTGAGCAACGCTGTCTGAGAATCAGCCTCACTGCTGGAGATTACAAAAAAACACTTCACTGACTATAATGTGCATTTGGGAGCACTGTTTATTCCTGTCACATTACAAGGGGTGTGGCTATAAGATACAATGCAGCACAAGTCTTTAAGGAATAATTCAATGGCAAGGAGAGGGGAGAGATCTTCAAAAATGCATTGGAATGCATGTATAGGGGCGCAGTGGCGCTGTGGCGCAGCGCGCTAGGCGCCCCACATTTGGGCTTGCATACCCACGGGGATTCCAGTTCGACTCCGGCCGGGGTCATTTCCCTGCCCTCCCCCGTCTCTCTCTCCCAATCATTTCCTGTCATCTCTCATACTTTCCTGTCATAATAAAGGCCAAAAAGACCCGAAAAATACTTTTTAAAAAAGAAAGAAATGCATGTATAAAATGCACCAAATATCTCCAAAGGTGTGTGTGAATGTGATGACAGAGAGCCAAGGATGATCATAACCAGATACATTCAGCCATAAGAGCTAGTCAGGAATAACAGTATTTACCGCAAAGGGTGATTGCCTGTCTGTGAGTGTGTGTGTGCGTGTGTGTGCGTGTGTGTGCGCGCGTGCGTGTGAGTGTGTGTGTGTGTGTGTGTGTGTGTGTGTGTGTGTGTGTGTGTGTGTGTGTGTGTGTGTGTGTGTGTGTGTGTGTGTGTGTGTGTGTGTGTGTGTGTGTGTGTGTGGAGCAATAACAGCTTTGGTGACTCTCGTCTTTGATGATGCCCAATTCTGATTGGCTGACCCAAGCTGTGCCGGAGGTGTTAAAGGAGCATATACACACACAAACGCACTGTCTCTCTCATACACGCATGCACACACACACTCGCACAAATACACACACAAACACACACACACAAATATGTATGCGCGCACGCCACACACACATGCACACACTCAGAGGGGTCCAGAGGTGTGAGAGGAGCACATGTCTACGCTCAAGGAGGGAGAGAGGTGAGAGAGAGGAGAGTGTGTGTGTGTGTGCGTGTGCGTGTGCGTGTGCGTGTGCGTGTGTGTGTGTGTGTGCGTGTGCGTGTGCGTGTGCGTGTGCGTGTGCGAATGCGTGTGCCAGCGTGCGTCTGTGCGTGCGTCTGTGCGTGCGTCTGTGCGTGCGTCTGTGCGTGCGTCTGTGCGTGCGTCTGTGCGTGTGTGCGCGTGTGTGCGCGTGTGTGCGCGTGTGTGCGTGTCTGTGCGTGTCTGCGCGTGTGTGCGCGTGTGTGCGCGTGTGTGCGTGTCTGTGCGTGTCTGTGCGTGTCTGTGCGTGTCTATGTATGTGTGTGTGTGTGTGTGTGTCATAGAAGCACCAGCCTCCACTGAGAGGTGAGATGGCAGTGGCTGAATCCATCTGCCACAGGTCAGCGAGGACGGCAGAAAATATCCCTCAAGTTCAACACGTGACGGCCGCATCTTAAAGGCAGAATTCTGATTCCAATGTTAACAAGCTCACGCTACCCTTGACTTGACGTAGCAAAATATTTCTTTCAGCGCTTTCCGATATCCTGGCAATTGTAATGGAGGCATGGTTTGTTTACATCTTGAAAAACAAACGCCTTAACGGCCCTACCGTGGCCCTACCGGTAGGGCACTGGGCTGCTACGCCAGCGACCCAGGTTCAATTACGGCCCGGATCATTTGCCAAACCTTCCCCATCTCTCTCCCACAGGTTTCCTCTCAAAATCTCTCCACGTCCTGTCATGAAAAAACGAATAAAAGACCAAAAAAGTCTTGTGTTGTAAGGTGCTGCCTCACTTTTTGGGCAGCTCACTGCTTTGTGACCCCTGAGGTATCCATAGCATGGTAACTGATGCTGAGTCACTGCTGTTTCTGAAGCTACACCTGCACTTGACGACCAACAAGGTCACACAAGAATGACACAGCAAAGAGCATCGTAACAATAATCTCTGATCTGGGTCAATGGAAAACATGAGGAAAAAATAAAAACAAAGATGGAGGGGGGGTGGGGTATCAAGGCGCCTGTTCTTTAAAGGTTATTACAAAACATTGGCCCCAATTTAAACCCTCCGGGCTTCACTTAAGTCCCTTCCTTGCCCGCTTGTGGATGTATCTCTGTGCCCTAACACCCAGCACAAACACACTGCTAGGGATAGGGGAATCGGAGGCAGAGAGGGCGGGGGTGGGGGGTGGGGGGTGGTGGTTGGTCAGGCAGCAGGGCTGGCGGGTTAATGGACTAGAACTGTTCCAGCTCACTGCATGATCCCAACCGAACCGCAGAGCAGAGACAGGACAGACAGAGGGGAGAGACAGAGAGAGAGAAGGGGAGAGAGTAGAGAGAAGGGGAGAGAGGAGAGAGAGAGAGAGAGAGAGAGACAGAGAGAAGAGGAGAAAGAAGGGGAGAGAGGAGAGAGAGAGAGAGAGAGACAGAGAGAAGAGGAGAAAGAAGGGGAGAGAGGAGAGAGAGAGAGACAGACAGACAGAGAGAGAGAGAGAGAGAGAGAGAGAGAGAGAGAGAGAGAGAGAGAGAGAGAGAGAATGAAACAAAGAAAGAGAGAGGGAAGGGGAAGAGGGAGGGGCAGGATGACAAACAAGGAAGGAGAGGCATTGTCAAAAATAGGAAGAGACAGAAAGACAGAGAGAGAAAGAGCGAG
>NC_085865.1:8512309-8527309 GCF_034702125.1 Engraulis encrasicolus | reverse complement strand
ATTTTGTCCTAAGCCCTTTTTGGGAAAGGGTGCCCTCTGCCTGTTAAATACTGAATATCGCAGCCTCTGAAGCACATACAAGCATCAAATAAGTTGCATTTAAAAGCTGTGACCCTCATTTTGCATTAGAATGTGTTCTTTCAGCTCTAGCTTACCCACATTTTGTTTAATAAAACAGCTCAAATCTCAAGAACCTGAATGCAGCGTATATGTCGCTCCAGGACACAATGGGTTAAGGCCTAATTCACACCAGAGCGGGGAAGCGGGTCGGAGTCGGTAGCGATTTTTACCGGTAGTGGCGAAAGTACATGGAAACAGATCTGTCCTTCCACATCAACCGGCGGTAGTCGGGCGGTAGCGGCGCGAGAGACAGCTCCGCTCCGCGCTGCATTTGGAAAACAGAACTCGAGCGGATTTTTTGTACGGCAGAGGCCGGTGGTGTACCATTCAAATGAATGGCAACGTAGTGAATGAACTAGCTTCGTCTGCGGAAGGGTTTTTGAGCGGGACTGGCCGTGCACGCTGACGCTATAGCTGTGAAAGGCCGAGTAGAACACACTGGCCGAAACTAAGCAGAAAGACCTCAGTCGTCTCGTTTCGCTGCCGTTCCGCCACGCTCTAGTGTGAATCTGGCCTAACATGCATTCAGGCAGAGACGTAGCTCCACTCCTAATCTATTATAATGCAGCGAGCGAGGCAGAGCTATAGTTAGTTAGCCATCTGGCTACACAGGCGACCGCTTGGGGCCGTCAGCAGAGACTAAAGGCCCTTTAAACTGCAGCGACAGCAGTGCCGTTTTGTGTAATGAGAATGGCTGCTTTTTGATGGGGAGGCCCCCTATGGAGTCTGAATTGGCCTCTGCCTTCGGGGCAGAGGGGGAGATTAGCGAATTTTGATATGGAGGCACAGATGCCAAAGAGTGGCACTTAGAGTGGCAGTTAAAAGAGGGTTTTTTGCCATTTTGATGTTGCAGTGTTGGTCACGCATGTTGATTCTGTAGAATGTTCTGAAAATGTTACACACAGCGGTCCAACCATGTAGTGGTTGGCGCTGAGCGATATACTGCATAGCGGTCTACTCGTCCACATGTCTACCTGTGAACCTGTGCCGTCTACTACCTTTGTGACTTGTGGCCTATGCATTGCAAATGGTGCCAACCTGTAGGCGGCACTCCAGACATCAGCAGAGACTAAAGGCCCTTTAAACTGTAGCGACAGCAGTGTCTTTGTGCGTGGGCCCCCCGTTGATGGGGGGCCCCCCTATGGAGTCTGAATTGGCCTCTGCCTTCGGGGCAGAGGGGGAGATTAGTGAATTTTGATATGGAGGCACAGATGCAAAGAGTGCCACTTGTGGCAGTTAAAAGAGGGTTTTTTTGCCATTTTGATGTTGCGGTGCTGGTCATGCATATCGATTCTGTAGTATGTTCTGAAAAAGAGTGGCACTTGTGGCTGTTAAAAGAGAGTTCAGTCCTTTTGATGATGCGATGTTCCCTCATGCATGTTGATTGTGGCCCAGACATGGCTCAACCAGCTGGGCACTCAACTGCTACACCGGCGACACATTGTATATTCCGGCCCGAGGTCATTTGCAAATGGCGCCAACCTGTCCATGGCCTCCCTCCAGACAATATTTCACCGTCAGGTGATTGGCACTGAGAGAGGCAGTGCAGAACTGTTTACCTGTCCACCTGCCTACCTGCCCGTCTTTCTGTTTACCTGTCCACCTGTGAGCGTACCTGTCTACCTGTGTGATGGATATATTATGATGCCTACCTGTTCACCTGTCTGTGATGTGCGTACCTGTCTAACCTGTGTAATGGATATATTATGATGCCTACCTGTTCACCTGTCTGTGATGTGCGTACCTGTCTACCTGTGTAATGGATATATTATGATGCCTACCTGTTCACCTGTCTGTGATGAGCGTACCTGTCTGCCTGTGTAAAGGATATATTATGATGCCTACCTGTTCACCTGTCTGTGATGTGTGGAGTGCGTACCTGTCTACCTGTGTGATGGATATATTATGATGCCTACCTGTTCACCTGTCTGTGATGAGCGTACCTGTCTGCACGTGTAAAGGATATATTATGATGCCTACCTGTTCACCTGTCTGTGATGAGCGTACCTGTCTGTCTGTGTAATGGATATATTATGATGCCTACCTGTTCACCTGTCTGTGATGAGCGTACCTGTCTGTCTGTGTAATGGATATATTATGATGCCTACCTGTTCACCTGTCTGTGATGTGCGTACCTGTCTAACCTGTGTAATGGATATATTATGATGCCTACCTGTTCTTGGCGCTCCAGCCAGCGGTCCACCATGGGGTGGTTGGCACTGAGGGAGGAGCGGGCGTTCTCCCGCTGGAACTGGGTGGCCCAGGCCGACGTGTCTCGAGGAAGGCTGCGGTACGAGTTCAGCCCTTTTCCCTGCAGAGAAATCACACAAGAATAAAACATAAGGTGACTAATAAAACAAAACAAAAAACTATTTCATTAAGGAAGAAAAAATCACACAAGAATAAAACATTCAAGATCAAGTTGCAACGAATTGCAGTGTATTTTAAATGCATTTCATATTTTTGAGGTATGTAAGGGACAACATGGAAGGAAACGTATTGGGAAGTAAATCAACAGTCAACAGTTCTTGTATTTATTCAGATTGACACTGGAGAAGGGCCAAACACTGATGCGCACCGTTTCGGTTACTTGTGCAGTAGCCTTTTAGGTAAATCATGTTAAACATAATTTCATTTCAGCCTCAAAGCCTCTTTTCATTTGCTCTAAAACAAAACTCTCAAATGACTTCTGGCATCAGTTAAATGCCACAGAAACCCTAAACAGAGGCAATCCCCAAAGCCCCATCTCCAGCCGAGAGTATGCTTTTACTGTAAAGGGCATCAAATCGTCACAGCGCATATGGCCTGTATATTAGTGTTGTTTATGGCATGCCGTAAATGCAGTGTCTGGACCTATGGAGCCAAGACACTGTTATGGCCTATGGAGCCAAGAGCCTGTTATGGCCCATGCCTGTCTCTCTGTGTCTGAGTCTCTGTGTCCGTGTGTCTCTCACTCTCTCTGTCAGCCCCTCTGTGTGTGTGTGTGTGTGTGTGTGTGTGTGTGTGTGTGTGTGTGTGTGTGTGTGTGTGTGTGTGTGTGTGTGCGTGTGTGTGTGTGTGTGTGTGTCTCTCTCTCTCTCTCTCTCTCTCTCTCTCTCTCTCTCTCTCTCTCTTGCTCTCCCTCCCCCCCTCCCCCCTCTTTGCAGGGTACTGGGGTTCTGGAGTGGAGACAGAGACAGACAGGCGTGTTAGAGAGAGAGAGAGAGAGAGAGAGAGAGAGAGAGAGAGAGAGAGAGAGAGAGAGAGAGAGAGAGAGAGAGAGAGAGGCAGGCGTGTTAAAGAGATACCCATCTCAACATGAGAGTCTCCCCAGTGGGGTAAGCAGCAATACAAAGAAGCCTTTCTCCACCTCTAGACTAGAGTGATATCCATATGGCTTGCTAAAGTGGACATCCACCGTGACCAAGGGGGCCGGATACACGCACACCGGAGAACACTTGAGGGCCACAGAGGAGAAGAAAGGAGGAGAGGATGAGATAGAGAGAAGCGTGGGATGAGATGGAGGAGGAGAAAGAGGGAACGAGGAGGGAGAGGATGAAGAGAAGATGGAGAGAGAGAGGAGGAAGAGGAGGAAGGACAGCAGACAGTGGCCATAAAGAAGAAGACAAAGAGGGAATGGAATGAGATGGCGAGGGACGGCCGTCTGTGTGTGTGTGTGAGAGAGAGAGAGAAAGAGAGTGAGTGAGTGAGTGAGTGAGTGAGTGAGTGAGTGAGTGAGTGAGTGAGTGAGTGAGTGAGTGAGTGAGTGAGTGAGTGAGTGAGTGAGTGAGTGAGCGAGCGAGTGAGCGAGCGAGTGAGCGAGCGAGCGTGCGTGCGTGCAGTCATGTCCATGAACGTGTATGTTAGAATGAGGAAAGGAGCATCTCCTCAAGGTTTAACAGTGCAAGCCTAAACGTGGCACCACTACACTACACTACAGTAGACCAGGCCAGTCAGCTAAGCTGTATGTCAGATGACTCTCTATGTAACTGCCTCCTCCTGCAGGAGCCATTGAAGGGCACTCACACACACACATACACATGCAAGCACACACACACGCACAAACACACGCACGCACGCACGCACGCACACACACACACACACGCACACGCACACACGCACACGCACACACACAAACACACACATCCCCAACACCACAGTATAAAACTGCAGTGCTAATTCAACCCTTAGAGAGTCAATTTAACATCTTGTATAGTATTTGGTCCCAGAGCAGGGCTCGAAATTAACTTTTTTCCTTTGTGTCCCGCAATGGTCCCGGATTCCACTTTGTATTGTCCCGAATGTAACCAGAAGTGTCCCCATTTTTTTCGCGCCTAAATAAGTGGTAAATTATGTCCACGTTCAATTTCATGTGTGATTATGTTTTTTTTTTTTTTTTTGCAGTGCAACTGTGAATTCAGGTCTTTAAGAAAAAATTAGGGTGTGTTAAATCATGAACATCTGTGCCTTATATAGAAAAATGCCTTGAGTAACCGTGCACATTTCGTTTTTCAAGAATATATGAGCATCAGAGACGTGCGGTCAGGGTAGGCAGGGTAGGCAGTGCCTACCCTGGGATAAATGTCTTAAAAATAAAAACTAACACGTGTTTTAAAAAAAATATTCTTCAGAGTTCACATACACAACAATAACATTGATTCAGCATAAATTATGAGCTGTTTAAAGTACAGTATACGCAGGACAACGATCAAAAACCTAAGTAATCGCACGAAGCAAAGCGCTCAGGCTTGGGCAGGTTGCCGTGGCAACGCGCAGTCCCGGCTGGTAGCAGAGACAGGCTGCTGGTAGCCTGTCAAAGCAGAGCTTTCGAATGCCAGCCAGGCAGCCCGGTAAGGCTCGATTTTCCTCTGCCTACCCTGCCTTCAGTGCTGTCAATGTAGAAGTTTGCGCATGCGTATTAAGTTGTCACATAGCTTGTCAATGGGACTAAAAGCAGAGCCTTTAGACTGTGGCGGGAGTATGTGAGCCAATCACAGCTGCCAACATGAAAAATTGTTACAATTCAGGAAGCCTTCCTGCTATAAGTATGATAGCAACAACAGCTAGCAAGGTACGGCTTGTTCAAACTCTAGCCGTACAGAAAACATGGCAGTCTTTGGCGTTTTGCCTTTATTACAAAAAAAAAAAAAAAAATCAGAGAAGGAGCAAGAAAGATGGTTCAGATGACAGGAAAAAGCTTAGCCGTTTGCAATCGCTGCATTGTGGAAATATTCAACATCAGATGGGTAGCAGCTTCAAGTAGTTTGAACACACTGGGACAAAATATCTTCATCATGTCAACCACCCCGGGCTTTTAATGGAACTAACTTGCATGGAAAACATACTCGTGATTCTGCTTTAAGGTAAGATTCATCTAATTATTAAGCTGTGGGTAGCCAAATTTTAACATGAACATGCTCAAGTTTGTCGTGGTGCCTTTTGTTGATGGGCCAGGGAGGTGTTGACATTGAAGATTGGTTGTGCTGTGGACACGAATAGACTGTGTGTGTGTTATTATGGACGCGAGATTGTTTTTTGAGCGTACGACATGACTTCATTTTCCTAATTTATTATGATGATGACTTAATACGCGATGCGTGAGGTGTGTGGAGCCTGTTAGCAAGTTGACGTGCAGCTGTGTTCTTTTGAAGTGCGCGGTGTACGAGATCAACGTTGGGCTCGCTCGAGTGACTGGGATGGGTGCTCACCTCACTCAGAAATTGACTTGATTTGAAACACCGTGCACAACCGTTGCTGAAGTGTTTGAGAATACAATCACGCACAAGAATGAGTCTCAGAAGTGTTTTCGTTGGTTTACTCGATGGAGGCCTACCAGTATTGTCTGAATGCACCGCTCATGTTTGTTGAGTTCGCAAGCAACCCGCCCCCTTGCCAACTTTCCTTCTTGTCTGAGTGTTTGATTAGCAGCACAAAATGCGTCAATGAAGCCGGAGCTGTTACCTAGGTTGGTTTATTGCTAAATGTAAATCGTTTCCCCTCACATGCTATGGTGTGATTCACTTTGGTGAACTAGACATTTTATCTTCTAAACAAAGTAGGCTACACTGCCACCCTGCATCCTCCATGTGAAACACCCTGGCATTTGCAACAGAATAAACAGAAGAGGAGCAAAGTCAACTGCTAAAGCCAAAAGTTAAAGCTTTCCCCCCAAAATGCTGTGATGTTGTAGCTTTCTAAATTATTGTAAAATGTAGGCAGAGTGTACAGAGTAGGCTATGGGTCCTTGAGCTACCAATTTGGCAATTTGACAAAAAAAAGTCTAGCTGGCCTTTTCAACAAATTGAAATTATGCATTTTCACTTATTGTTTCAGATGTAAGGTCTACTGACAATGTCCATATGTCTAATAGTTTAGCCTATTTACTTATTTAGTTATTAGAGCTGTGGTGGCTAAGCACTGATGGCATTTTATCTTATAGCCTACTTTATATTTACAGTATTTAGAGAAACATAGGCCTACTAATTTGTTGCACATTAAAGACCTTATCAGCATATAGTGAATAGGTAAATAGGCCTAGTTGCCGATCCAAGGTTGTGGCATAAGGCATGAAATGGGACTATTTGTTCAAAGTTTTTAGTCTTTTATAAAAGTTTCTAGCTGATAGTGACTCTCCAGATTTGGTTAAAATGCAGGAAATTGCATCTAAGAAATACATTTTTTTCTGGTGGAGGACCCCCAGACCCCGCGCTAAAAAATACACAAAAAATATGTATTTTCTATATTTACTGCCTACCCTACCATACCCCTCACTGCACGTCACTGATGAGCATGGTGATATGAGGAAATCTGCATTCAATGACATTATATTTGTCAAACTGATTGCTTTATGCACCAATATAGCCTACCCATCATGTAGGCTATTGTAGACTCTATTGCAGCCAGCCTGTTACTCTGTTGTAGCCTATTTAGCCTACAGAAAAAAAACAGCTTTCATTTAGTCTACTACATATCAATAACAATTCAGTGTCTGTTTAGCTTTAGTTAAAAAGTGGCAATAGTTTAACCTAGTCTGACTTTGGCCACTGGTTGTGATGGGCATGCCGGTGGAAGATAGCCAGGCCGTGCCCTCCTAGTGATGTAACAGCTTCAGCCAGTCTCGAAGAGATGTGAAAGTCGATGATAATCAGGCTAGGTGGAAGAAGATGCGGTAGGTTTTGGGGCCGCATTAGGAGTATGACAACGCATTGCAAGACGTTTCCTTTCCGCTTTAAATTCACTTGACATTGACATCAAGACAATTTGATAAGTTAACCTAAAAATAAATGCACAAGAGAAAAAACTACGACCGCACACTTAGGCCTACCTCACTTTCGAGAAAGAGAGGGGGATAGGCTAGCATGGAGAGGGAGGGGAGGGGGAGAAAGAGAGGGATTGGAGAGAAATGCGCTGGCAATGCTGTAAAATTGAAGCGCGTTCTTCGTGCTTGTAATCAATGAAGTCAAGGTGGACTTTTTCCCTTTTCAATTAGACCTTGGCTAATAGGCATTTCTGCTTTTACCAGCACAGAAACAATAACACGGATAGCCTACTTCAACATTAATTAAATAACTGCGTTTGTATGACAATGTTCAGAATATAGCGCCTTCATTTCCAGCCACATTTGAATGAAACTACTTGACGTTCTTGGCTAACAACTACCTCTGTTAGCTTGCTTGCCGTTTCCCTTTGTTAATGAAAAGTAATTTACAGGCAGTTTCTGATATGTATGAATGAGGGTTAATCTACTTTAGAGCCAGCTCGCGTTTCTGGTGTTTTGGGCAGATAGCACGCGACAGGTGGGCACAGACAACTGCGCATTGTTTGGGGCTGTTGCTTTGCTTACCTGAAATATTAGCAAAACCGAACTCCATTCCTCTCACAGCTTAACCATGTCTACTGGAATATATCCTTGTTGGCTTGAAAAATCAACAATCCAGAGCCCGTTTTCTCTGAGAGCATTTCTAGTTCAGGGTGAAATGGCATAACCAACGGGACAACCTCTCAGCAGCAGTCCGAAGAAACACGCGCTTGCAGTCGCAGCTGCGAAATCTTAATCAACATTCTAGAACACAATGCGGACGTTTATAGGAAAGTTTTCTGTTGCTATTTTCGCTGATGGTTGGTGTTGAGTTAGGCTAATGTCCCAGTGTGATGGCTTTGCAAATATAATAGCCTACTTTTTGAATCTTTTCATTTATATTTTTGGACGGTCCCGGCATTGTCCCAGAAATGATAACTTTGTGTCCCCACAACATTTTTTATGGTCCCCGGGACGTCGGGACACCGTTAATTTCGAGCCCTGCCCCAGATAGACTGAAGGCCAAGACGGTCTATCTTGCTTAGTTATCGAAATTATAATTACCCTGCAGGAGGCAAGCCCATTTTTTAACAGAAATTGTATAACATCCTTAGTTTCACATAGCCGGTTGTTTCCCACTCGAAATGTTGCGTGTTTTTGAGGAAATTGTGATTAATGTAGCGAAAATTATTACTAACGTATCCTGAGGTGCGGTCCAATCCAAAGGCCGGTTGCTACACATCCACCAATGGCATTTTCCGGCGAGTTAACGTCACACCAGGAAGTGAACGTTCTCGTCTTGTGTGAACGTGTGAAGTCTTCACGGAGAAACTTTCAGGTAAGACTTCATAATGTTTCATAATGACTACACATTTGATATATGTATTTCAATTGTTGTATTGTTGTAAATCATTAATGCTACAACTCTTCTGCCGCCATTGTTGTTGGTCATAACGTCGATGGTCATGTGCCAGCTGCCCAGGGTGATATGGGGGTAAACTCTGCCGACAGCTGGCAAGCTCTACCTGTTATTTCATTTCAGCAGATAGTCTGAGCACATAAACTAGAATAGTTCTAGGTTTGTGGCGTGCACCTGCAAAATAGTTCTAGGTTTGTGGCGTGCACCTGCAAAATGCATCATTCCTCCTCACTTATTGTTTATATTGTAGGGTGACTCTGTTGGCAGAATTTATGTTGAGACATTGCTTAATATAATTCGCGGAGGTCATTTTCGTACCGCGAAATTTTGCGCGAGCAACCCGCGAGGTTATAGTTTAATGTTTTATCTGTCGTCTTAATATTGTGCATATTCATACTTGGGCTGTTGACATGCGAAAGTTGAATGCACCCATATGCTGAACTTAAGTTAGATGTTTGTCATTGTGCTAATGGACCTTTAGATCAGGCCATTTCATATTTGTCTCTAAACTATGGAGGCCAATTTCATGTCGTCGTTCCTTTTAGGAGTAATGTTCTCCCTTGTGTTGTTTTCTGTCATTGCAGAAGCAATGTCCCAACAAGAATCTGCCAGTAGGCTAGCCTACCACATGTAAGTACACACACTCCCAGTAAGAAAGCAAATTTACATCTATCAATACATTGTGCAGTTTTAGTCTGTTAATGTGACTATTACCAGTCAAGTAGGCCTACCCAGATTGTGCAGATGTAAGCTTACCACTCTGTTGCGGATAAGCACATTTCTCCTTGGGAACTCAGAGCCTTGGAAGTACTGTAAATTGTCTTGTGAATGTGGTCTTTGGTAATTTTTCAAATACTACCTTTACAATATGCTTCCTGATTCTAGACCTGAGATCCAATTCCTCTGTAAAGCTATTATTGTTATATTTAATAAAATACAAGACTATTGTCCATATCCATGGCTGTAGCATACAGGTCGAGTGCCATTCAATGAAATATACCTCATTCAGTATCTATTTACTGGATATTCATACCATGCTGACATTTTTTAACCCCAAAACCTGTCACTATTATACAAGTTCAGCTACTTATTAAAGTTGTTTGCATACAAAATGGATATTGTTCTCATTACCCTCCATGTGCCTTTTTTGTACCTCTCTGAACAGTACACCTCAGCAGGCAAGGGCCACTCCTGGATAAGGATTTGAGCCACTGTCACGACTGCCATCTACACTATATTACACACGTGAGTCATTATCATAAGCCTGGTTCTAGCAATCCATAGCCTTGCCCTGTGTGGCTCTTATGAGGTGAAGATAAACAAAATGTAACCAAGTGATTTGTACAAATAATGTCCCAAGCATAATAAACCTAACACATCAGTAAGTGAGACTGAAATTAGGCCTACACTTAGGTATAGAATCAGGAAGCATAATGTAAAGGGTAGTATTTTAAAAGGTACCAAAGATTACATTCACAAGACAAAAACTGTAACATCTAAGACCTATTTCCTGAGTCAAGCGATCAAGGGACTGGAGGCTTGGAGACATTGAAAATGGACTAGCTCTTAAACGCATTTGCTCCAGACATACTTCTGTAACTTTTCGGCTAGGCCTACTCTTACAAGCCATGCGTGCGGTGCACCTCCTTTTTCATTACCTTGCTTTGAGTGATCACATAGCCTACTTGTTTTGAGAGAAGGCTCACAACTATAGTCGCAGATTGCATGTTGCAAGACTGTTCAACTTGTATGTAATAGTCATTTCCCCCCTGTCATTAGGCCTACGTTTAAATTACAACGTGATGAATGAAGTGAGTGACATGAGAATGGGACTCGCTAGCTAGTTCTAAGCTAATATTACTCAACTACCCTTCAAGATTTCATTACCGTTATATATTGATATTCGCCACAGTTATTGATCAGCAGTTCTTTTCATGGGTTATGTTTCAGTGAAAATCAAGGTTTCTTTATTGACACTTCCCACGGAGATTCTTTAAGTATATGAGTACAAGAGTACAGCCAGACAGAGAGGAAAAAAGTCCCCAACACGAATGCTCCAGACAGCGCGTAAATGCTTCAGACTGTGGAACCCGAGGACGTTTATGCCTTGTTGTCACGGAGACGCGCAATTTCGCTGTAGTTGTCCTGAGTAAATGCCTGTTCAAAAATGAGACGCTTTAAAACGATATTTTCGCTAAATGTGCGCGAAACAAAGGTGGAAACAAATCAAATACTACTTTCCGGGTTTTTATAATGCTATACTCAAAAAATGGGCTTGCATCTTTGATGGTAACTATTGAATTGACATTTTTGGGGTCCGGCCTTCAGTCTAAGAGTACTCATGAGTTAACATTTTTTGGCAGCAGCAGAAGGGGGAAATAGGTGGAGATTTTACAGTTCTGGAGGCCATGAATCAAGTGGAAACCCCAACAGAGCGATGTTTGGGCCAGGTAAGCATGCATGCCTTCACGACCACCACTGCAAAGTGCATCAGTCTGACTACACTACACTACGTACACTACACTGGGTCTACTGTTGTGCTGCCTGGTGGCTGGGGAGTAGGGCTGCACGATATTAGAAAAATATGCGATACACGACATCATGACTGTAAACTGCGATATCGATATTACCGTATTGGCCCGAATATAAGACGTGGTTTTTGTTCTAAAAATAGTGCTCTAAAAAGGGGGGTCGTCTTATTTCCACGCGCTAGAGAAAAATGTAAAAAAAATTAAATAAATTAACTTAACCTGAATGCGACCATTAGTCTATGCTTCACAACAATGCCACAAAACTCAATAATGTATGGGTTAAGAGATTGTTTTGTCTATATCAAATTTGCAGATGCTTGTTTCGTTATGACTGTTGCACTCTATCAACTGTCAATGTCAACGCGATGCGGACGACAGTGCAAGGGGAAAAACACAAGTCAATCGCGGCTCGTTACTCTGCTTTTATTTGTGTTTGGTTTTACAGTCTCATCAGGAAAGCTTTGGTCGTTCTCTCTGGTCAGCCGACAACACCACTAGAAATAAAGAAATGAAGGGTGATTTGACGAACAACCTGTAGGCTAAGTTTTGGATGCTGTCATCAGCCAATCAATGGTCATCTGTGTGTGTGCGAGACAGCGGCACCTTTGACAAGCGGTGCCTTTGACAAGCGGTGCATTTGACGATATGCCTCGCAACGATGCAGCAACACAGAATAATGGTTAGGGCAAGAGATTGTCTTGTTCATATAAAATCACTAGGAGTTTTACCCTTGCTACGAAATGAATATCAATCGGACTTCTAATGTCAACGTGGTTCTGATAGGCAGCGCATCGGTTTCAAGTGCAATGCGTCAATCTGCCTTTGGTCACGTTCGATTTCTACAGTCCAACGGAAAACTTTGGATGCATAAAATGAACGGCGATTTGGCGAGACGGCTGCTGGTTAGATATTGCTGTCAACTAAGCATTTTGCAAAATCTGTGCATTGCACAATAGATTGCCTATCTCTACTGGTTGCCTGGCTGGCGCAGACTAATGCTCTGAGTGTATAGGCTATGTTGCGTTGCACGTTAACCCCTTAAGACGCGGCTTTATACATTTGTTGTTACCAGTATGGTAATGACCAAGTCGTGGTGCATTACCAAAGGGCCTGTGTTGTGTCATTGTATTGTAGTGCTATGGTAGTTACATTTCAATGACTATTACAGCGTGCCACTGGAGGTACGGCACGCATTAAGGGGCTAAACAGGCGGGCCCAGGCGGCTGTAGCCTGTAGGTGCCTATTGGCGCTTGACAGGTGAAGTGAGTAAAGAAAGGAAAAGGATATGAGTAGCCATCTGTGATCTTATATCATGGAAATTCCATGAAGATTATATTGTGAAATTTGTTCTTTGTAAAAAGCCTCAGATTTTCCAACAAATTAAAAACTGCATTTTGAGAAAAGTTTACAATGTGAAACAAAATTAAGTCTTCAAAAAACTTTTTTCCCCAAAACATGAGCCTGAAAATGGGGGGTCATCTTATAATCAGGATCGTCTTATATTCGGGCTAATACGGTACTCACGATGTTTAATATACATATATTTTCCCCTCTCTACTTGCCATTCTACATTTTATCATGTATAAAACAACTGAGAGTAATGTGATATTTCCAACATTATGTTTGATGAGGAAAAAACACAGCTATTATACAGCATCAACTTAAAATGCCAAAGTTTTTAATACATTTTAACCTTTTCACCAAATTTGCTGTTATTAAAAATTAAACACTGTTTGCGATACGTGCGCAACTTTTGCGATACGTGTATCGTAAGCAGCTATATCGCGATATCGATACATTTTTGATATATTGTGCAGCCCTACTGGGGAGGGCTGCGAAACAGCTCCAATTCAAACTGTGACTGTAAACGCCTCCCCCGCACACTGCTCTCCATCACAGCCTGGTGTCTCATTGCACAACCGCGGCGTCCGTTCTCTATTAGTTTAGATTGCATTGTTTTCAAGCAGTGTTTCTCAAACTTTTTCAGTGCAAGGACCAGAAAAACCAGTCAGGGTGGGACCACTAATTTCCTAATTTGAAACTACTAATTCCGATGCAGATCACTTACTTTTTATTCACATTAAAAGCCTGTGTTATTGCGGTGAATATATGATTTCAGCTATGTTATCTTTGTAATAATGTTACAAATATAGCCTACAGTTACCTTGTATTGGAAAAGTTGAAATCCCCCAGCAGACCACCTGATCTCTGCTGCAGACCACCAGTGGTGCCCGGACCACACGTTGAGAACCGCTGCTCTAAAGCACAGGCGACATCCAGCATCTTAACAGTCACAGTCACATGGTGTGTTCCATTATTCGCCCTCTGTACTGTGTACCTTGTTTGAGTGCAGTGAAGTACCCTTTCCACCCTCCGCGATTCACGAGGCAAGTACATTCCGATTCCCGTTCTGTCTGATACACTTAACGGAAATGACGGTTGGTCGCGTGTCATCCGAGTTTACCAACCGCCAATATGCAATTCATCACGGAAGGCACTGTTCGTTATGCTGACACTTTTTAAAGTTACCCCTGCCTCTAACACACATGCCGATTGTCTTTGGAATCAAAACTATGCTGTTATCACAGATATTCAGCCGTTTGACAGATCTGACACTCAACTACGTAACAAACATGGCGGCCGATGAGTGCGAAAAGTGTACAGTAACTCCACACAGTTTGAGGGCGTTATCCGGGCAGTTTACAGTACACTTTACCATCACGATTAGAAATGGAACACCCTGCGTACTCAAACACAGTGCGGAAAGGGCGGACAGTACGAGTATTGGAACGTATCAACAGCCACAGTCACCAAGGCAAGCGGGCACGCAACTCAACTCAACTCTGCTGCTAAGGTGAAGTCCATTACAGCTCGGGTCTATTTCAGATTGCTCTGCTCTGCTCTGCTCTGGAAACAGCCTTGACAGCCAGGCTAGAGTGCTGGAGAGGAGAGTGGGTCTACAGTCTATTACAATGAGAGTGAGTCCCGGCTACTTTTCTGAATTAGGCTCTCAACTTGACTTTGGCACAGCACAGATTTCAGAAATGAAGAGAGCTGCACAGTGCTGTGGCTGTGACTGTCATTTCAGTAGCAGACTGTCAAGTAGTAGTGGTACGGTAGTAGTCCTAGTATTCTTCTCACCTTTCTCTACAGGCTGATGGGTAGTAGTAGTAGAAGTAGTAGTAGTAGTAGTAGTAGAGGTGGTAGTAGTAGTAGTAGTAGTAGTAGTAGTGGTAGTGGTAGCAGTAATAGTAGCAGCAGTAGTAGTAATGGTAGTAGTAGTAGTAACAGTAGTAGTAGTAGCAGCAGTAGTAGTTGTAGCAGCAGCAGTAGTAGTAACAGTAGGCCTAGTAGTAGTAGCAGTAGCAGTAGTAGCAGTAGCAGTAGTAGTAACAGTAGGCCTAGTAGTAGCAGCAGTAGTAGCAGCAGTAGTAGTAGCAGTAGCAGTAGCAGTAGCAGTAGCAGTAGTAGTAGTAGTAGTAGTAGTAGTAGTAGTAGCAGCAGCAGCAGCAGCAGTAGTAGTAGTAGTAGTAGTAGTAGTAGTAGTGGTAGTAGTAGTAGTAGTAGTAGTAGTAGCAGTAGTAGTAGTAGTAGTAGCAGCAGCAGCAGCAGTAGTAGTAGTAGTAGTAGTAGTAGTAGTAGTAGTAGTAGTA
>NC_085865.1:8499809-8502309 GCF_034702125.1 Engraulis encrasicolus | reverse complement strand
ATGTGCTTTGAACACACAGCAGGTGGCTTTTCAAAAAGATGCAGCGCATTCAGTCTCTGCTATCCTTTCTGTGTGTGTGCGTGTGCATGTGCGTGAGTGCAAGTGTGTGTGTGTGTGTGTGTGTGTGCGCGCGCGTGCACTTGTGTGTGTGTGTGTGTGTGTGTGTGTGTGTGTGCGCGCGTGTGCGTGTGCGTGCGTGTGTCTGTCTGTCTCCTCTCATCAAAACCTGATGTAGATTACAGAACCATATGCTGGGATCCTTGCTGCGCGTCTCAGTAAACTTGTTGATGAGCTTGGAATTACTTAGACTCTTTTGTCTGCGGCGGCGAGGCAATTTGGCAATCATATTTTACTCTCAGAGCTTTGAAACAGTCTGCGAAACAGCAGATGAGGAGTGAAAAAAACGCCTCATTCTTTTAAGATTGTTATTTAGAAGTCATTGTGAGTTTTACAAAGCTACACACAAATTATGCCAGATGCATTCGGTGCACACAGTATAACACCACAAGGCCATTTAGCATGCAGCATATCGTTTAAAGATACAAGAAAGTATAGTACTTAAAGTATCTTATTATGGTTGTTTGTAAGGTAACAAGCTAAACTTGAAGTGTATTGTACATTACTAACATAGGCATACTCAATCCGAGTTGAGAAGTAAAGATTTATGCCGTTCAAAATGTATACCGTTCTACCAATGAAAGGCAATGCGAGTAATTTAAGACTTTCCTACCATAATACGGCCCTACTATGACGTTATAGCCTCTTTTAAGTATTAAACTACAGCTTGGTCATTGGTATTCTGGTAATGGCAAATTTATAAGAGGGGTCATTCTCTTAATAAAAAGCCAAAGCCATGGCAAACCCCATTCATATTCACTCTCATTCTCCTCTTAATACGTCTCCTCAAATCCATCTTTACATTATCTTCTATAATCATCTACGGTCCATCCCCACCACTAACAAAAGCTGCTTAAAATACTAAGAGTATAAAACCATCATCACACTGGCTAGTCAACTGTTTAATAACCGGCATGAATAGTTAAGAGGGAGACCTTATCGACCTGTGCTGCCAGCGAGCCTCGAACCCCTAAAGCTGCAGATTACATCTGTAAGACCCTGGATTACATCATCACTCCCCTCCACCAGGGCTGGACTGGCCGTCTGGCATAGCGGGCATTTCCCGGTGGGCCCCGCATCCTCGTGGGCCCCTATTTTACAAAAAAAAAATGTTTTTTTTTTTTTTAGCATGCTACACGGATCCATTGACTTTCACTAGCTTAGCGACATGCTCCCTCTTTTAACTTGTCTTAAAGCAAGACAACGACTTGCATGAAAAATAAGACACTTTACCGCCTTTATACACTCTGGCCAACGATTTTAACTGTATTAAGCCCCAAAATAGTGGCATACCCCTTAAAGGCAAAAGTGCCCTATTTCTCCCTCAGACCAGCCCAGCCGTACCCTCTACCTATCTCCTTTTAATTTCACCACCGCAGCGATGCGAAAGAAGAGCAATATAGCAGCAGACTCCCCCAGTTTTTCCCCCAGTGCCTCCTCCATCTCGCTCTTCTTCATTTCAACATGGGAACATGGGAAAACAATAAGGAAACTTTGTTTTTCCCATCTGCTCAAATCCCTCCTACCTACTGTGTATGCAAGTCTTTTTAATTTCGCCATCAGAAATGTGTGCAATTTGTGCCAATTTAATATTCCCCCATCTCTTCACGGAGTGGCTAGGGGCATAGATCCTGCCGTACCAATTTGAAAAATACATATGTATACCGTGTATATATATATATACAGTATGGTGTGTCTCACTGGTGGGACTGCATCCAATCCCAGTGAACCCTGTAGGCATCTGTCCCTCGTCTGCACTTATCTAATAAAACACGATTAAGCAGCAGCACTGCTGTTCAGTGAATGCACTTCACGTTTGTGTGTGTGTGTGTGTGTGTGTGTGTGTGTGTGTGTGTGTGTGTGTGTGTGTGTGTGTGTGTGTGTGTGTGTGTGTGTGTGTGTGTGTGTGTGTGTGTGTGTGTGTGTGTGTGTCTGTGTGTGTGTGTGTGTGTGCGTGCGTGTGTGTGTGTGCGCGTGCCTGTGCCTGTGCCTGTGCCTGTGCCTGTGCCTGTGCGCGTGCGCATGCGTGTCTTTGATTACACCTGAACACAAACTTGCACTGAGTGAACAGACCAATAGACATTCCCCACTACACAGCTACAGCAGGGCAGCAATTGAACACTGTGGTGCCTCAACGTTATTGCCATGGTGCCATGGAGTCCATGCCTTTCTCATTAAGATTTCACATGCTTGCTGTTCACTGACTCATTGCCTTTGACGTCTACACATACAGGAACCTATCTTGTAGATCAGGGGTGCCCAAACTTTTTTCTCTGGGGGGCACATTATCGTTCCTGACTGTGATCAGGGGCCGGGATCAATCATGTGGGCTGTATACTAGGCCACTGCCTGTTATAGCCATAATGTCTAGCACAAAATAGTT
>NC_085865.1:8479809-8494809 GCF_034702125.1 Engraulis encrasicolus | reverse complement strand
TGTGTGTGTGTGTGTGTGCGTGCGTGCGTGCGTGCGTGCGTGCGTGCGTGCGTGTGCGTGTGCGTGTGCGTGTGTGTGCGTGCGTGCGTGCGTGCGTGCGTGCGTGCGTGCGTGCGTGCGTGCGTGCGTGCACATGGGTTGAGTGTGGGGCAGAACACATGATGTACTTCCCCACTGGATTGAGTGGATTAGTTCTGGGCTCACTGACAGCCCAACAGCACAATGCTGTTATTCGGGAAAAAAGTTAATTACATGTGGGTTTGTTTACATCATTTGTTAAGTTCTATAAATGGTGCTGTTGGAACGCGGTGCTAACCCTGAGACAATGGCAATACTCTGCTCTGCTCTGCTATGCTATGCTCTTCCCTTCCCTTCTCTTCTCTTCCCTTCTCTTCTCTTCTCTTCTCTTCCCCCAGGCTGGAATCAGAATTAAGAATTACAAATTAAGATGGTATGTGTTTGCCTTTAGCTATGTTTCAGGGGCTCATGTCTTGGGTAAATTGTGATCACCACCACACATTTAGCAAACTGCAGTTTGTTTCAGGGTTTTGCTTACAAGACAGAAAATAATGAGAGAAGATCGAGAGAGGATGACCAAGGCTGCATATGTTTTTAAAAACACAACCTTGGAGGGGAACTACTGTGTGGAGGATTCTCAAGATTTCGTTCGTAGGTGGTCCTCAGCAGAGTCCCAGTTAGCTATGTTAATTGGCGACCTCCCTGCATGCCTAAGGGCCTTGCTTGTGGTTTTCTGGATACGAGCTGGGAGACACTACAGCCAGACATTTTGGGAGGTCATCATTATGCCATTAACAAAAACACTTTTAAACCACTTTCACTGCAGGTACTAACCATTAAACGACAGGGAAACTGCTCTGGAGCCACAGTTTTTTTTGACATTCTCTGACTGTGCCCACAAGTTAATTGGACAGCTGAGACATTGCTCCTGTGCAATACATTCTCATCAGTCCATTGTTTCTGCTTCTGACATTTTATTCATTTTGAGGCCAGCATTTTTCTCTCAACTACATTACACTGTAAGTCTACACCTACTAGTGCAATTATGATAAGCTAAGCGGTGTCTTTTCACACATGAATCATTAGGTTATAGTGGATTGGTGTATCATAGCAACAAAAGCATAGCAACAACAACTCCATAAAGAGCTCCCAGTTGAAAAGGGAGCCTATAGCTTCTCTGCAACTCTGCCACTGCTAAAACATTTCAGCGACTAACACCACCAAGAAGTTTCTATTTTGGTCATGACTCATGTAGAGTTTCGTTTTTTTGCTTTTTTTCAAATAGCATGCTCTGAAAACACATTGGGGACTTTCAGCAAATATGAACATCTCTATCTGGCATCAACACTAAAGGGAGGGTGTTGTCTTTAGCCTGTTCATGCTCTGCAGCACTACAGGGCTAATAACTCACTTTAACACACATCTTTCGGGGAACAGAAAAGGGTATGTTGGCTGTGGATGAAAGGAGAAAACAGAACTCGGCAGGGGGGTGGGCTGAGGAGAGAGAGACGGGGAGAGAGAGAGGGGGGGGGGTGTCCAGAGATATCCAGAGAGACAGACAGACAGAGAGATAGAGAGACAGAAGGAGAGATGGGGGGAGAGAGAGAGAGAGAGAGAGAGAGAGAGAGAGAGAGAGAGAGAGAGAGAGAGAGAGAGAGAGAGAGAGACAGAGACAGAGACAGAGAGACAGAGAGATACAGAGAGATACATAGAGACAGAGACAGGGAGACAAGGAGACAAGGAGAAAGACAGAGAGAGACAGAGACAGACAGAGGGAGAGAGAGAGAGAGAGAGAGAGAGAGAGAGAGAGAGAGAGAGAGAGAGAGAGAGAGAGAGAGAGAGAGAGAGAGAGAGAGAGAGAGAGAGATAGAGATAGAGATAGAGATAGAGAGACAGACAGAGGGAGAGAGAGAGATAGATAGAGAGAGAGAGAGGTAGAGATAGAGATAGAGAGACAGACAGAGGGGGAGAGAGAGAGAGAGAGAGAGAAAGAGAGAGGTAGAGATAAAGATAGAGAGACAGACAGAGGGAGAGAGATAGATAGATAGAGAGAGAGAGAGAGAGAGAGAGCGAGATATAGAGAGAGATAGAGAGAGAGAGATAGAGATAGAGATAGATATAGAGAGACAGACAGAGAGCGTCAGCACTAGGTTGGGATGAGGGGATTGTTCATCAGCAAGTGTCCCCAAAAGACATGTTGAATTGGGGCCCCTATAGACATGTTGAATTGGGGCCCCAAAAGACATGTTGAATTGGGGCCCCAAAAGACATGTTGAATTGGGGCCCCAAAAGACATGTTGAATTGGGGCCCCATCTCATCAACGCCCATTTGCAAAGTAGTGACTACAGTAGGCTGATCCCCAATCACAGCATGCACATTCACAAGTACATTCACACTGAGGAGAATGAGTGTAGCACATTGATATCTCACACTGTAGAACCTTGAGTAGAGTAATGAAGAAAAACCCAGTAATGGTGATGAAAACATTTTTCATTTATTTTTTCATTTAGACGCGTATTAGATGAATGACACTCTTAGCGGATATGTGCTGAAGATGTGCATTTGTTTTGGTGCCATGAGGCAACACAGGCCACGCAGAGTAAGAAGCTGAAGCAATCAGGCCTCTAAATTAAAACCAGTCAACCAGCCAAATAATGGAGGATTTTCAGTTTGTCTGGCAGAAAAGACCAACTTATTAGTCACTTTGACCTATTAGCGTGTGTGCTTAGCTAGTCAGATTAGCATCTACTCGCCATGAATTGAAATAAAAGGATTGAAAACCATTTGGAGCCCTGAAAGCCATGCACCAGGATGATGGGGGCAGAGCATTCATGCAGATTGGATCACCGGAAATCGGCATCACTACTTGAGACTTTAAAACTTTAAAACTATCTGGTTTAAAACGAACTGGTTTAACCCCTTAATGTGCGCCGTACCTCCAGTGGCACGCTGTAATAGTCATTGAGATGTAACTACCATAGCACTACAATACTATGACACAACACAGGCCCTTTAGTAATTAGCATCTACTCGCCATGAATTGAACAAAAGACCATTTTGAGCCCTGAAAGCAATGCATCAGGAGGATGGGGGCAGACAGGGCCGGATTAAGGTGGCCTGGGGCCCCTAGGCAACAGGTTGCTGTGGGCCCCTCCGGAAGGCAAATTTTGGGATACATTTATATAGAAAATGTTATAATTACGAGCAAGACATTAAAGATAACCTGCCTACCAACTGTACTTAACACAACAGATGAGCTTTTCGAAATTGCATCTTGTCATAATTCTGGAATTTTTCACTTTTGCCCAATCAGGGGGCCCCCTGGCAGGTGGGGGCCCCTAGGCTGCAGCCATATCTAGCCTGTGCTGTAATCCGGCCCTGGGGGGAGGTCATTCATGCAGATTGGATCACCGGAAATCTGCATCACTACTTCTAGATTCTGAGACTTGGTTTAAAACTATCTTGGCCATTATTACTTGCCATCATTTACGTAACAATATGCTTATAATAGAGGTTCTGTCTGACAGGGCAGTGTCCCCCAGAGTATGGTAGCCCCAAATCATTTTCCTTCAAGGGTAAGACATTTCTTCTCCTGTTAAGAGTTAAAGAACACATAGCCTTGTCCTCCCTCCCTCCCTCTTCCCATCACTCTGCATGATTACGGACCTGAAAATGGTCCTACAGCTGGTAGTGATATCGTTGGGGCTGGGGACCCCAACATTACTTTATTTCAAGGGTCCCCAAGGTGCTTCCAGTGGCATCACCACTACTGATTAAGCACACATGGGCGTAACCTCTCCTCTCCTCTCCTCTCCTCTCCTCTCCCAAATCACTGTGTGTGCATCCGGTCCTCACCCTTCCTCTCGCTATCAACTCCGCACTCCATCTTCCACCTCTCCTATCCATCACTCCCGTCATTGGGAGCTGCTTGCTTGCCTGCCTACCTGCATGCCCTTGACTGATGCCGCACGGTCTCACCAGGCGACGGAGACGTCCCACAAGCTTAATGGATTAAATGAATGTGTTGGCTCTGCTGCAAGTGTCTCCACTTTATTCCACACGAAGCGGGCGGGAGCGAGCCAGTGGGGCCAATATCTTTATGGGGTGAGGGGACAGGCGAGGGGACGGGTCTGGCATGGCAATGCAATGGCGTGGCGTGACGCAGTGTGTGTGTGTGTGTGGGGGGGGGGGGGGGTGGTAAGGTACGTAAGGGAGTCTGATTAGTCACTATGCACTATACGCAGGGCCGGACTAAGATGGCCTGGGGCCCCTAGGCTACAGGTTGCTGTGGGGCCCCCCTGAAGGCAAATTTCGCCACAAATTTACATAGATCGTCTCATAATTACGAGCTAGAGACTGAGGATAATATGTCTACCAACTGTATTATTGCATCTAGTCACTTTTGGCCAATCAGGGTGGCCCCCTGGCAGGTGGGGGCCCCTAGGCTGCAGCTATGTCTAGCCTGTTTGGGCCCCCTGGCAGGTGGGGGCCCCTAGGCTGCAGCCGAATCTAGCCTGTTTGGGCCCCCTGGCAGGTGGGGGCCCCTAGGCTGCAGGCAAATCTAGCCTGTTTGGGCCCCCTGGCAGGTGGGGGCCCCTAGGCTGCAGCCATATCTAACCCGTGCATTAATCCGGCCCTGACTATACGCTGATATGCTCCTTGTTGCTGTTGCTGCTGCTGCTGCTGCTGCTGCTGCTGCTGCTGCTGCTGCTGCTGCTGCTGCTGCTGCTGCTGCTGCTGCTGCTGCTGCTGCTGCTCCACAGAGGTGGGTAAAAGGCTGGAAGACAGCCAGGTAGAGAGTGACCAGCGCACGTCAGACCCGCATACAAATCTTGCTGGTGAAGGAGGAAACGCACAGAGACGTATTCTTGCAACGCATAGACACACAGTGAGAAAGATGCATGCACGCACGCACGCACGCACACATGCGCACGCACGCCCAGACACGCACGCACACACACACACACACACAGAGGCCCGTCTAAATTATGCAAAGAGTCTAAGGTGACTTTGGAAAAGCATAGAGGAGCTGCCAAAGTAAGTGCATGGTGGCATACTCATGGTTCTCTCTTCTCTCTCTCTCTCTCTCTCTCTCTCTCTCTCTCTCTCTCTCTCTCTATCTCTCTCTCTTTCTCTCTCTCTCTCTCTCTCTCTATCTCTCTCTCTCTCTCTCTCTCTCTCTCTCTCTCAAAAAAAAAAAACTCACTTCTGAATTTGACTTGTGTTAATGCGCTCACAGTCTAAATATGAACCTGCGCAAGAATTTCTGAATTCAAACAGCGGGGGGCAAAAGGTGCGGTGTCCAACGGTGAAGACAAAAAAAACGCTCAAAGCAAGTAACAATCTCAAGTTAATTCCATGACGTGTTCTCTGCATGCAAGCAAGCACATTTTTTTTAAACAAAAAATTAATAATTTTCTTTTCACCGTCTTTCTTTCTTTCTTTCTCTTTTGGCGTACCAGCAGCGAAATTATACACCCCCAGCGGAGCGAGTACAATGGTCCTCATTCCTTCCTCATAATTACGGGAAAATTACATTCATTACAGCAATTTACATCTCATCTCCAATCTAATCATTAGCCGGCCTGACCTACCTGCCTACCAGAATACGCTGCCGGTGTAGAGTCGAGATGAGCGTTACCATGCCTTTATATCGCACTACAGTAGCGCCCCCCCTTTACAGCTTAGGGCATTGTTTTTCAACTTTGGGGTGGGGATCTCATGTGGGGTCGCCTGGAATTGAAATGGGGGTCGCCTGAAATGTCTTGTAATGGAAAAAGAATTCTGCCGAAAATAATTTTTCAGCTAAATAACATTAGGACTAAAACACTGGGTAGAATTTTGTAGACAGGAACAATTGTGTGGGGTCAAATTGTTTGTGGATGTCAAAATGGGGTCCCAGAGCAAAACTTTTGGGAACCACTGGCATAAGGTTTGGGTTTAGGCTAGTACATTGCAGCTACACTAAGCTACAATGTGTTTACAGACTATTGGTAGCTCATCTCGACAAAGTGGCCTGTCTCGACAGAACATCACTGCCAAGGTGTTTTTTTATTTTTTTTTAAAGAAGAAATCCTGCTTCTACGCTGTTAAAAAAAACAGATGATCAAATCAATGTTGACTGAAAGGATTGTTATGCCTGATCTCCTCTCTCCCCCGACGTTTAAGAGAGGAAGTGTAATACTGTACAGCCCTGATTGCCCATCTCACCTCGCCTCAGTGCTGTTTCATTGGGTTTCATTGTGTGTTCAGAGGTGCCTGCACTGGGGAACAAGAAATCATCACACACTTCAACAAATGCAAAATGCTTCCATTCAAATCAAGACAACTTGCAAAACAATCAACCTTCGTCAACTACTGCTGGGAAGGAAATGTACTTGGAGTAACTGGTGCTTGTCAGTAGAGAGAGAGAGGGTAAGACAGACAGTTGTAATCGAGCTTAATCTTCCTCAGACACAGTGGCCAACTATGATTCATATATCGCCAACAGAGTACACCATACGGGCAAGTTTAAAGGTGCCATAACCTCATTTGAACCTGCAGTCTGTTTGAGCACAACAATTACAGAGTAAACGATGAACGTACAAAACAAAAACAGTGAACAACAAAAAAAAAAAGAGCTGAGCACAAAGCAGCCTTCGCAACAGCGCTTAGTCAAATGGCTTTAGTACACACTTAATATGAAGTGGCTCCTATTGAGTCAATGCTAAATAATTGGCCTGGGAGTAAGAGAGTAAGCAATGGAGGCAATGCACTCTTCAGACATCAATAAAGGCCTTCAGTCTCGCTCACTCACCACACGCACACGCACACGCACACGCACACGCACACGCACACGCACACGCACACGCACACGCACACACTCACGCGCGCGCGCGCGCACACTCACACGCAAACACGCACACAAACACACGAACACTCTTAAATCAGAGGTGAGTGCAGTCACCCCCAATACACATCACACACTACAAAAGCCACACAAGGTAAAAAAAAAAAGAAATAAATGAATAATCAAGAGGCCAGTGTGTGTCCTTCACTTCTGCCAATGTTGGCTCTATGTTTTGCATTGTGTTAAATGACTAACCCGGCTCCCCTCCCATCCCATCCAACTGCAAAAAAAAAAACAATTAAGCTCCCCCATTTTGTTTATGCTAATGTGGTGCTTGTCTGTCGGAGACATTCTATACTGGATCCATAAAGGCTTGTTTCGATGCCAAAGACTCGGATAAAAACACTTAATGCACGGCCAGGCTTGTCATTACATTGTTGCCGTCAGACAGGGACAAGGCAGACTTGGATGAGGAGGCAGAAGAGAACCGCAAGGTCCTCTAACGGATCCATAAAGGATTGCTTAACTGCCAAAGCCTTGCATAGAGACAGCAGTTAGACGTTAATGCAAGACTAGCTTCACCATTCACCATTACAAAACAGAAGTCAGAAGACGATGGAAGTCTCCCTATGTCGGAAAGATTACATACTGGATCCATGCAGATTTGCTTTACTGCTAACATCTTGTGTAAAAAAATAAGTTAGCCGTTAATGCAAGACTATTTTGATCGTTACAATGCTGTTACAGATAGGGTAGGCAGACTTGGATATGAAGACAGAAGACAGCAGACGTCAATATCTGTCAGAGATACAATAGTAGAGGATCCATACAGCCTTGCACCAAGGCCAAAGTCTTCAAAAAAAGAGTTGAGTCGTCAATGCAAGACTAACTTCACCATTACAATGCAGTGATTGGCAGACTTGGATATGAGGACCAAACACAAGAGACATCCACCTCTGCAAGTGAGCTAGCATACTGGAACCAGGAAGATTTAGCAGTAACTGCATTGCTGTTGGAAATGAGTTACTATCCCTGCAACAAAGTGCTCATAGAGTAGCAAAACAGCTACATGTCAATAATCCACACATGACTACTTAGACTGGGCAACAGGATCATTTTAAAGTCATTTTACTCCGTTTGGAGCTCTACGCAGTTACTGCCTTTTGCTTTTTTGAACAAACACCCCCAGGAACTCCTCATAAGCCTCTCGACGCCCCCTGACCTCATCATAATCCTGCCTCTCCCCACTTAGCATTAAAAAATAAAATAGAATAATGCCCCCGAATGGTAACTAAGCACCGCCCCCTCTCAGCTGTATCCTTCTCTAGGACTCCCCAATGCCCCCCTGGGGGCTGCTGAGCCCCCCTTGAGAAACACTAGAATGAAAGAAGCCATCTTAACCTCCTGCCCGACCGACCAAGCCCTCAGCTGAGCCAGAGATTCTCTGCTAGTGACAAAATAAACAAAACCAATGGCTCATAGAGGAGAGGAGAGGAGAGGAGAGGAGAGGAGAGGAGAGGAGAGGAGAGGAGAGGAGAGTAAGTGAGGAGGAGGAAGAGGAGAGGAGAGTAAGTGAGGAGGAGAGGAGAGCAAAGGAGAGGAGAGGAGGAGGAGGAGCGAGGAGGAGAGGAGCGGAGAGGAGAGGAGAGGAGAGGTGAGGAGAGGAGAGAAGAGAAGAGGAGCGCAGAGAAGAGAAGAGAAGAGAAGAGAAGAGAAGAGAAGAGAAGAGAAGAGAAGAGAAGAGAAGAGGAGAGGAGAGGAGAGGAGAGGGGAGGAGAGAAGCGAGGAGGAGAGGAGAGGAGAGGAGAGAAGAGAAGAGGAGAGGAGAGGAGAGAAGAGAAGAGAAGAGAAGAGAAGAGAAGAGAAGAGAAGAGAAGAGAAGAGAAGAGAAGAGGAGAGGAGAGGAGAGGAGAGGGGAGGAGAGAAGAGAAGAGGAGAGAAGAGAAGAGAAGAGAAGAGAAGAGGAGAGGAGAGGAGATGCTCGTAAAACTGCAACAGCCAAACTCCACTGTAATGGGTAGGGCAGGAAGCATGCAAGATAAAGGGAGGAGTTAAGAGAGAGAGAGAGAGAGAGAGAGAGAGAGAGAGAGAGAGAGAGAGAGAGAGAGAGAGAGAGAGAGAGAGAGAGCAGCAGCAGCAGCAGCAGCAGCAGCAGCACATAAAATGGAGCCAGCATTCTCTGTATACCTTTTGAAGACGTTCGAACACACGCTGGCTTCATATGCCCTTGCCATACACTGTCTGCTGCTGCTGCCATCATTTCCATAAATCTTAAGATGCTCCCCGACGCAGCTGCCAACACTTACAGTTTTTCCACTGACAAAGCAAATCTTTGTTCCTTTTATATAACCAAGGAGAGTAAGACATGGTGGGGTTTAACAAATGTTGTTATTCTATTTGTTCACTGCTGTGTGAATGCAATCCATTCCTCTTTATTCGGTGTGTGTGTGTGTGTGTGTGTGTGTGTGTGTGTGTGTCTGTGTCTGTGTCTGTGTCTGTGTCTGTGTCTGTGTCTGTGTCTGTGTGTGTGTGTGTGTGTGTGTGTGCGCGTGTGTGCGCGTGTGTGCGTGTGTGTGCGTCTGTCTGTCTGTCTGTCTGTCTGTCTGTCTGTCTGTCTGTCTGTCTGTCTGTCTGTCTGTCTGT
The DNA here is from genome assembly GCF_034702125.1 of Engraulis encrasicolus. NCBI lineage: Eukaryota > Metazoa > Chordata > Actinopteri > Clupeiformes > Engraulidae > Engraulis > Engraulis encrasicolus. Next base: position 8,485,318 of record NC_085865.1, on the reverse strand, counting down.
CTGTCTGTCTGTCTGTCTGTCTGTGTGTGCGTCTGTGTGTGCATGCGTGTATGTGCATGCGTGTATGTGCATGCATGTGTGTGTATGTGTGTGTGTGTTTGTGTGTGTCTGTGCATGCGTGCATGCGTTATGTTACGTCAGGCTGCCCAAGTATCAGAAGCTTCCTCCTCTCTTCCCTTGGCCTTGGCCTTGTCATGTTGAGGTCGAGAATGCAGAGCAGTGTCTGTAGTATACTCACTCAACACAACCTCTAGTCAAAGAGGTTGGATATATAATAAGAGGAATCGAAACAGGCCCACTCAATGCAACAGCGTGTGCTCAAAATTTGGTCTCCTGAGGGGGCGTTGTCCCTCCTTCTTCTTCTCTTTTCGTGGTATTTGCACAAGGCGTGCGCTACCGCCATCTACAGCGCTAAGGGAACTCCATTTATTCTCTACCTCAAGACTCCGAAGGTCTCCTAATCGAAGGTCTCCTAAAGGGGCGTTCACCCGACGTAAAGTGGATACCGGAAAATAATTTACCCGCTTTATCTCACTGTCATATACGATTCTCTGCTCTAGTGCTGACTAAGCATCAGTAGTCATACATCAAGACCACAAGTAGGATACTTCCTGATCCCAAGGTCAAAAGGTGTGACCTCCATCAGTTTCCATAGTGACCAAGGCTTGGCATTGACAGCTGCCAGCCAATCAAAGTCCTGCTAAGATATTGCTGTGTCACTAGCCACTTACGAAGGTGGCTTGCTCATTTAGACAGTGACAGCAACAGTGCTTCTCAAACTTTTTCAGACCGAGGACCACTTTGTCCCTCCAAAAATGTCCAGGGACCACCTGTCAACTGAACTGGCAATCGACGGCTGTTAATTTGACACGGCTGATTTTGATCACTTACTTTTTATTCACTTACTTATTTATGACAAGCTTGTCTTATTGTGGTGAAAATATTACTTCAGCAATGTTTACGCGATCGTTCAGCTTTGTAATAACGTTACAAAAATAGCCTACTGCTAGCTTGTCTTGGAAAAGTAGAAATCCCCTCGCGGACCACCTGAGCTAGGTCACGGACCACCAGTGGCCCACGGACCACACTTTGAGAATCACTGATTTAGACGAACTCCAAGATATTGTGCTGACTGAGCATCAGCAGTCAGTGGCAGAACAAATACACATAAGGCCCTAGGGCAAAACACTGATCAGGCCCCCCCTATACAGCCTGCCAAGGTCACAATAGGGCCCCAACCGCCAATACGGGAGGGCCCTGGGCCCAGCTCCCCCCCCCCCCCCCCCTATAGCTCCGCCCCTGTCAGCAGTGATGCATCAAGACCACCAATCAGATACTTCCTGCTCCCGAGGTCAAAGGGCGCGACCTCCATGAGTATCGGTAGTCACATCAAGGCGACGGCCCCTCATATATCCCAGTACACTAATGTTGATGAGCAACCACGCCAGCTAGGCTACAAGCCAAAGTGGTTTGCTGTGAGCCACTGGAGTTCATACCAGGTTGAGAGCTTTACTTCAATGTGACCATACCTTATATACTCACATGAACCTGGAAGCATTATTCAGTTTGCATCACAGACCGTGTTCCCAAACGATCAAACCTTGAATATTGAACATACTTTCATGTTCCATGTGTCTGGTCCATGTGTATTGGTATATGGTAGCAATACTGTATGTGTATGTCCAAGACCAACTTCCCTAGGGGCGAATAACAAGAATCTTGAATATTGAATCGAAGGGTGCCAGAATGACTTAAATTAGTGGTGCATTATTTGTTTTCTCTTTTCCATAACAATGTTACTGCTGCTGCACTCTACTCATTTCTCTGCAGTAAAGGCAGAGATTCTTTAAGTATAGAGATATGCCAATGTAATAGGTTGCTATGGGCACCTAACATGACCAGGTTCCGGTCTGCCTAAAGGGGCGTGTCATAATACTCCTAGCATTGAATAGAACAGTCCTTAGGTCTGCCTAGGTCTGCCTAAAGGGGGATTTCCCCCCCTCCCCCTTGCGACAGGGGAACCCGGAAACAATGGGCCAATGGAACCTCTCTCTCTCTCTACTCTCTCTGGTAAAAGTTGAGAAAGCCTCATTTAGAGAGCCCAAAAGGGGGCATGCAAATGCACTCCCATTCCAGCGCCTATGCTTGAATGTTGAACATGCTAGACTGTTGTATGAACTTGAGGTGTGTGCTACTCACTGCTTCTGAGGCGTGTGTGTGTGTGTGTGTGTGTGTGTGTGTGTGTGTGTGTGTGTGTGTGTGTGTGTGTGTGTGTGTGTGTGTGTGTGCTACTCACTGCTTCTGAGGTGTGTGTGTGTGTGTGTGTGTGTCTGTGTGTGTGTGTGTGTGTGTGTGTGTGTGTGTGTGTGTGTGTGTGTGTGTGTGTGTGTGTGTGTGTGTGTGTGTGTGTGTTACTGACTGCTTCTGAGCTGTGTGTGTGTGTGTGTGTGTGTGTGTGTGTTACTCACTGCTTCTGAGGTGTGTGTGTGTGTGTGTGTGTGTGTGTGTCTGTGTCTGTGTCTGTGTGTGTGTGTGTGTGCTACTCACTGCTTCTGAGGCGTGTGTGTGTGTGTGTGTGTGTGTGTGTGTGTGTGTGTGTGTGTGTGTGTGTGTGTGTTACTGACTGCTTCTGAGCTGTGTGTGTGTGCGTGTGTGTGCGTGTGTGTGCGTGTGCGTGTGTGTGTGCGTGTGTGTGTGTTACTCACTGCTTCTGAGGTGTGTGTGTGTGTGTGTGTGTGTGTGTGTGTGTGTGTGTGTGTGTGTGTGTGTGTGTGTGTGTGTGCTACTGACTGCTTCTGAGGTGTGTGTGTGTGTGTGTGTGCTTGTGTGCTTCTGGCTGCTTCTGAGCTGTGTGTGTGTGTGTGTGTGTGTGTGTGTGTGTGTGTGTGTGTGTGTGTGTGTGTGTGTGTGTGTGTGTGTGTGTGTGTGTGTGTGTGTGTGTGTGTGTGTGTGTGTGTGTGTGTGTGTGTGTGTGTGTGCGCGTGTGCGCGTGCTACTCACTGCTTCTGAGGGTGGAGGGCGTGACCTCGATCTCGCTGGCCGGCTGATAGGGCTGGAAGGCCGACATCCCGCTGGTGTTAAGCTCCGCCCCTCCCCCGCCGCCGCTGCCGCCACCGCCGGCCGCGAACAGCTCGGGACTCTGGGTGCCCGTGGAGCTGGCGCTGGTGCCATCGCCCAAGTGGTGAGGGTCCTGCTCCTCGTATATCGCCACCAGCTGGACGGGAGGAGAAAAACAGAGAGAGATAAGACATCACAAGACACATAAAAAGAGACAATAATACAAGCAAGTGGGACAAGTGGGTCCTGCTCCTCGTATATCGCCACCAACTGGATGGGAGGAGACATGCACAGACAAGAGAGACCATCAGTGAGTGAGATGGGAAATCCTTATATGAACTAAAGATAATGCAGACAGTATGACAGTGAATGGGTGACGAGTATGAATGTCAAGCAAGGCTCAGTAGCTTTCAAATGCAACTGATTTCGGGTCTGGGCAAGGCTGTCAGCGGCCAAAGGGTTACGCACGTAGCTGCAGTAGAAATGGAGGATTGTCGTCAGGCCTGGAATTTCATCATTTTAGGGGCAAGGCCACTTGGCCTTTGAGTTGTCAATTTTTTAAGGGCACCAAGGCCAACGACAGATAACCAAGGCCATAAATTAAAACAAAACACTAATTGTGCGTGAACAGTAGGGTAACCATGTCTGTGACAGCAAAAAGGAGGACGTGTTCTTTGGAGGGGGGGCTGGGGGTCTTCCCCCAAGAAAATGTGCGTTTCTTAGATGCAATTTCATTCATTTAGTCAGTCAATCATTCATTCAAACTTTCTTTGCAAGAGTTCCAATCTCTATATCCAATGTAAGTGTGCATTTGAGTCATGTGTTTGAAGTTGCCCTCAGGTTGTTGGTGTGGAGATGGCCAGATGGGAGCATCTCTTTGCTGTATTATGGGGGGAAACTAAACTCCTACCACACCCTGTCCAAAGCATAACACACAAACACAAACACAAACACAAACACAAACACACACAGTCTCCTGCAGTGCTCAATCACCCTCTCCCACAGTCAAGCAAACACACACATGGATACACACACACACAAACACAGCCATTCATCTGCCTTTCACACACTGACATGAGAAATACACACACACGCGCGCACAAACGCAGAGACGCACACATGCATGCACAAATGCAGAAAAACACACAAACACACAAACACACACACACACACACACACACACGCACACGCACACGCACACGCACACGCACACGCACACGCACACGCACACGCACACACACACTCTTCGTGGCTGTGCTCACAGCTCCCACATGGACATTATGCCCACTCATAATCAAATGGGCCGGCATTTATCAATCATACATTATTTATGCCAACTTGAAAGCCTCAGCAGCTCTCTCCATTACTCTCCTCTCCCCCCAAATCCACTCCACTGCCCCCACATGAATAGTCAGTGTGTGAGTATGCATGTGAATGTGTGTGTGTGTGTGTGTGTGTGTGTGTGTGTGTGCGTGTGCGTGTGCGTGTGCGTGTGCGTGTGCGTGTGTGTATGTGTGTGTGTGGTGAGCGTGAGAGAGAGAGATGATTGTATGTGTGTTTGGGCGTGCGTGTGTGTGTATGTGTTTGTGAGTGAGAGATGGCGTGTGTGTGTGTGTGTGTGTGTGTGTGTGTGTGTGTGTGTGTGTGTGTGTGTGTGTGTGTGTGTGTGTGTGTGTGTGTGTGTGTGTGTGTGTGTGTGCGTGTGTGTGTATGTGTCTGTGTGTGTGTGTAAGTGCTTCTGTGTGTGTGCCTGTGTGTCTGTGTGTGTGTGTGTGTGTGTGTGTGTGTGTGTGTGTGTGTGTGTGTGTGTGTGTGTGTGTGTGTGTGTGTGTTTCTCTGTGCCCCTGACAGCTGGCAGCCCAACCCTCAGCCAGCCCCTCTGAAGGCTCCGTCTGATATCGAGTTTCTACTGCACACAGGGAAGGGCAGCCGACAGGCACACACACACTAGCAGCACATCTACATGGATACTCTAGTCATGTTATGTTGCATGACTTCATATCAGTGTTATATCAGTTCAAGAACAGCAGCTGAATAAAATGAAATAAAAACCAGACGTGAGATATTGGGGTGCTGGTTAGTTTGCACATAGGCAAGAGGGTCAAAAATGAGTATGTTTTCATAGTACATTAGCTACAAAAGAGTATTCAGTAGTATGTGTAATTTAGTTTAGTTTTTCGTACACACAACCGGCAATCACAGAGTCATTAGGCCTGTTAAAGGAATGGTTTAATGCTGAAGTCCTCATTCATGCCCCTTGGTGCCATAGTATCCAGGGTGTAAATCCAGTACAGTTCCCGTTTGAGAAGTAAATTGTCAATATTGCCTCCCCTCCTAGGCATTTTTACCATCTCGAATCCCATGTACTTTAGAGCAGCATAATGTGAATGTAAAGACTAAACTAAATTACACATACTACTGAATACTCTAAATGTTTTTTGATTCTTCTGTT
>NC_085865.1:8464809-8467309 GCF_034702125.1 Engraulis encrasicolus | reverse complement strand
CTGCTCTTCTTGGAAACTTGTTTTGTTTTGTTGCTGTGTTTTACAAAATATGAATAAATAAAAAATATTCAGCGGAAATCCTCACAGGGGGCTGATGCCACTGTCGTCCAAAGACGTGTTCCACATACAGTAGCATATTGTATCTGCAACATCCTGACATAGGGCTCAGTGTTCATGTTGACATATGTAAAATGAATGTAAATTCCTAACTATACGATTCTATTAGATAACAATCGAAATGTTCTGCCAAATGCAGTCCAGTCAGATATCTACACATGTACATTGGAGAATACACTCTACTTGCAATTGCATGTAGCAGCACTTCTACTGTAGGTAAACCCTAAAAAAGAAGGACCCCCCTTCGCCCTCAAAAAAGCAAGCAATATGGTGTGGGGTTTTTTAGTAAACCAGTGGCTAATGTATGAACCTTTATTTGTGCTTGCTGAAAAAAACATGGGAGAGGGGGGAAAAAACAAACAGAGGTCTGGAGTATTTGGTATGCTACTGCTGTGGTTGACAGCTATACACAGCTTCCTCATCAGGGCTAATGGGCACTTGAGCACGCAAGCTTGAACCGCTGCCCAGTGCCCACCTCTCCTCTCCTCTCCTCTCCTCTCCTCTCCTCTCCTCTCCTCTCCTCTCCTCTCCTCTCCAATCCTCTCCTCCTCTCTCCTCTCCTCTCTCCTCTCCTCTCCTCCTCTCTCCACGGTGCCCTCTACCCCCCTTGCCCTGGCCCTGTTTTGGTAATCCCCACCACACACACACACACACGAACGCACGCATACACACGAACACGCGCACACACACGCACGCACGCACACACATGCACGCGCGCGCACACACACACGCACGCACGCACACACACGCGCACGCGCGCGAACACACACGCGCACGCGCACACACACGCGCGCGAACACACACACGCACGCGCACACACGCACGCGCGCGCACACACGCGAACGCGCACACACACGCACCACACACACAGACAACTCCCCCCTCTGTTTTGAATAGTACCCCCCTCTCCATGTGCCCCATTCTCAAAACTACCCCCCCCACCCCTGTGGTGCCCCCTTATTTGTGGTGCAACCCCACACACACACACACACACACACACACACACACACACACACACACACACACACACACACACCACACTGTTTTACCGCTACCCGTCTGCCAGCCTCTCCTCTCCATGTGCCCCTGTCTCCAATCTACCCCCCCTTGAGTCCTGAACCGGTGCCCACCTCTACTCTCGGCGGTAACCCCCCCTCTTTACTACCGTCTGCCAGCCGTGGGGGGGCACTGCCCCGGGGACACGGGGGCACCACCAACATTATGCAGAGCACACTTCACACTCAAAACACTTGTGCAGGCAGGCAGGCATGTGTGCTGACATACAAACCTCAGTTTGTGTGTGTCTCAGTGTGTGTGTGTGTCAGTGTGTGTGTGTCAGTGTGTGTGTGTGTCAGTGTGTGTGTGTCAGTGTGTGTGTGTCAGTGTGTGTGTGTGTGTGTGTGTGTGTGTGTGTGTGTGTGTGTGTGTGTGTGTGTGTGTGTGTGTGTGTGTGTGTGTGTGTGTGTGTGTGTGTGTGTGTGTGTGTGTGTGTGTGTGTGTGTGTGCGCGTACCTGCGTGTGTGCGTTATGCGTGTTTTAAAGTAAAACTGTGTGTCCGTGTGCATTCAAACATACTGCTGGAGCCAAAAAAAATGTTTTTCTTTGTGTTGGATTTTGTTCAAAAACGTACAGTTCAGTTGACTAAAGGGCTTACGAGACACATTTATGCTCGTGTGCAGTATCACCCTAACAATCTGTTTATGGTATGGTATGTATTTTCTGAACTCATTAATAGTCGCGTCGAATCTGCTCATGTAGATCATTGCCTGCGACACATGCGGGGAACTGCGACACTCCGGGCCGCTTACAGCTTTGGCTGGGCCCCAGGACAAAGTCTTTTGAAAGGGCCCCCCACCCAATACGTACATACAATCAGGGCTCTAAAGTAACACCAGCCAACTGGCCAAATGCTGGTAAAATTTTCGTTCAACTGGTGGAAAACTCCGACTTATTAGCCACTTTGACTCATTAGTGAGTGTATGTTTGGCTGAATACAATCAGTATCTACAAGCAATTTTGGCTGGTGATGGAAACCGTTAATTCAGAGCCCTGCATTCAATGTAATGAGAACCCAATTATGAGCCCCCTTTGTCCTTAGGGCCCGGGATAACTGTCCTACTTGCCCCCTTCTGCCAGCTTCCCCTGGCGCCACTCAGCTCCTCGCCTGCAGAAATGAATCGAGTGCAGTGCGGTGCAGTCTGTTGACATCGCTGGGCTTCAGTGGGCATAGCGGTGGAGAGGAGGCATTCTGTCGCGCCATAACGTGCCAGCGAACCCAGCGGGGCACCGACACCAACACGCAGAGATATAGAGACATACGGCCCTCAAAAGAGCAGACAATGCAGAGCTTCACTCTGTTCACGTTCTCTCTCTGTCTCTCTCC
>NC_085865.1:8447309-8462309 GCF_034702125.1 Engraulis encrasicolus | reverse complement strand
CTTGGGTTTTAGCTATGTTCCTACAAGATACAAGGTTGTAAAATGCGGCATAAGACCGTAAAAAAATGACTGGTGATACAACTCTTGGGCAAGTCTGCAGAGCACTGGCATGCCCTTATTGCTTTCCAGACTGCAAACAGTCAGGGGTGGATTTTACATCAGGCATACCGGGGCAATTGCCTGTGGCCTCCACCGAATCTGCCCTCCATAGGGGCCCCCAAGTGTCACAGCAGTTGCAATAAACAGACCATAACAAAATAGGCCTGATCTTAATTAAATTAACAAATTAACACATTTTGTCACTCATGTAAAATAATTTAAGATATATCGGAGACAAAACACAAAAATAGCACCCATGCTCTTTCCAGCCAATTGCTAACGTGTTTATAGAATGACTTTTGGGGGTCCCATGTTTATTTTTGGTCTAGGGCCCCAGAACGGTCAAATCTGCCCCTGCATGCAGTCAAAAGATGCAGTGTGCACTCAAAGACCAAAGAAAATATATTAAAATGTGGTGGAGGGGGGGCAGTTGTGTTACAGTTGTGTTGCAAATGCTTTCAAAAGTATTTTGCCTTGGCACTGTAGGCTAGACTTTTATAAAGTAAAAGCAGAAGTACTCTTACAGATGTAGCCTAATTAAAGAACTTGTAGTGTGATATTACAATTTTGAAACCATGTAACATCATACCACTAGTTTTGTAATTACATTTGTAAATGTACTTCTACTTAACACAACTCTGCTGTACACAGCCAAATGTATGTACAATACTGCCAAAGTCAATCTCTACAGTCTCTGTCTCTCACGCCGTCTCGTGAGGTCTTGTCTTAAAGGGACACTGTGTGAGATTTTTAGTTATTTATTTCTAGAATTCATGCTGCCCATTCACTAATGTTACCTTTTTCATGAATACTGACCACCACCATCAAATTCTAAGTATTCAGTATGACTGGAAAAATTGCACTTTTCATACATGAAAAGGGGATCTTCTCCATGGTCCGCCATTTTGAATTTCCAAAAATAGCCATTTTTACCTGCAAAAATGACTGTACTTGGATCTTACTAGAAAATATTTGTTCATTACTTAGTAAATGTTCATGTAAAGATCAAATTTGGCAATAGGCAGCCCACTTTCAATGAGCAGCATAGTCGCAGTACCTTTTTTGACCATTTCCTTCACAGTGTCCCTTTAAGAGGGGGACACGCAGGGCCCGTTGAGATGTGTCCCATCACGATGTGACAAAGTGCTGCCCTCATTCTCTCAAGGCCATGTTTGATCTGAACAAGAGACCATGAGTCACATTAGCCCCTCAGCAGATTATTCATCACTTATTATTCAATTTGAAAAAATCACGAATAATAGCTGAAACTCTGAGTCTTTGGATTCAAGCACCATTAAGTCAGGGGACTTCTTAGGAAGATTCAGAAAGAAGATTTAATTTAAAATTGCGAAACGTTTGGAAGTAGGCTAATGTATTGTTACAAAGTTGTTGCTGCGATACTGGACACGTATAGAGGGTATTCCCATCTCCATGATCTGATGTTTATGCATCTGTGTATAAAGGTTCACGTGGTTTTTCCACATGCTTTCCCCCACACAGTCAATATCCTGCCCAACATCACAGGGCTGATAATGTTAATGTTACTGTACCTCTACTCCATTAGGAGAGAAATTAAGTCTCGGATGGACCCATCGATACATCTCTTAAGAGACTCATCCATCATGTCACCGCTGAACACACACACCAGGAGAGAGGGAGAGAGAGAAGGAGGGAGGGAGGGGGAGAGAGAAAGAGAGAGAGAGAGAGAGAGAGAGAGAGAGAGAGAGAGAGAGAGAAGGAGAGCGCTAGAGAGAGAGAGAAGGAGAGCGCTAGAGAGAGAGAGAAGGAGAGCGCTAGAGAGAGAGAGAAGGAGAGCGCTAGAGAGAGAGAGATTTAGCCCCAGGCCAGATGTGGGAGTAAGACCACTTCTATTGCTTAATGAGATAGAGCAGCACTGACAGCTAACAAACACGCCAAGTCCTCCATTGCAGCATCCCCCCATAGGAAATAGTTTAACCATTCCAGAACTTTTAGTCTGGAAATCCTTCATGAAACATCACTTTAACTGATTATGTGTAAAAACATTCTGGATTTGAAACTTCTTTTTTGCCTTTTCTATTTCTGTCAGCCATCCAGACAAAGGTGTAGGTTTGGCTCGAAAAGTGGTGGGGAGATTTCAATGGGAAATCGTCCGAATATGCTGTTTTTGCATTATATATGTGAAAACAGTGGTGGCGACAAGCTAGGTTTATCTCAAAAGTGGTATGGACATCTCCCCACTATCCACACCTAAAATTACGCCCAAGCATCCAGATGCTTACTAGCGCTTTCTGTTCTGATAAATAAAAAGTTTAATCTGACCTTTGCTCTACAGTGCTTTGGAAATCACTAAATGTCACGGCCAAGTCCTTCCTCCATTTCTGTCGTTTCTTCCTGCCCTACTCCTGCACTGATGAAAATGGGACGTTGTAGAGTGATACTGGTCTGAGTGTTCCTCGGTGCCAAACACAAATCAGCGAGAGAAAAAACTCTCTTCTGGCAGGTAGAACTCTATTCTTTTTTTTTTAGTGCATCACACAAACGTATCTCTGGCAAGGGTACACACACACACACACACACACACACACACACACACACACACACACACACACACACACACACACACACACACACACACACACACACACACACACACACACACACACACACTTTTTCTTTTTCAGTTCCTTTTAGTGAATTACACATGCCACTTTCTTCTCCCCACAGCAGATCACCACAGGTTAAGCCACTCTCACAGGAACTTGCAGGGGGATTATGCACTCTGTGGTGAAAGGGCTGTCATGAAAGAAGACAAACTCTCTTGGAGTGCTCTGTACTCCCGTTGCAAATGCTCTAATTGTTACATTTGACCCAAAATGTTGATGAGTGATGAGCCACTGAGAACCTCCATGTGGAAACTACCAGAAGTCACGGCCAAGTCGTGCTCCTATTGCCATCGCTTTATTCCCATGTCCTGCTATGCTAAATAAAAAACAAACAAAAAACAAACCTGAAAGGCCCATTGTAAGGCAACAGGGCCAAGTGTACCAAATAGAAAGCACCAAAGTGGCTTGGCAACAGACGCAGGTAAAAAATCTTTCCCTTTTACTGAATTACACGGATCTATCTTTGGCAGGTAGAGAACTCGGTTTCTTTAGTGAATTACACACAACCCCCTTTTTCTTTTCTTCTCTTTTCATTACTTTTCTTTTCTTCATCGTGTAGCAGCAGATCACCGCAGGTTAAGGCACTCTCTCAGGGAGATTGCACACCGAGGGTGAAAGTGAAAGGCAGTCACAAAAGGAGCCAACCAGCACACACACACACTCACACTGACACACACACACACATGCAAACGCACGCACGCACGCATGCACGTGCACACACGTGCACACACGTGCACGCACGCACACACGTGCACGCACGCACGCACGCACGCACACACGCACACACGCACGCACGCACGCACACACGCACGCACACACACACGCACACACACACACACACACGCACACACCCAGCAATGGAGGAGATCCAGCCCACTGTGGGAGCGGCGTGGGGCTCAACCGCTCAGCCTGAGGCACACTGACCAGGTCATGGAGAGAGAGAGAGAGAGAGAGAGAGAGAGAGAGAGAGAGAGAGAGAGAGAGAGAGAGAGAGAGAGAGAGAGAGAGAGAGAGAGAGAGAGAGAGAGAGAGAGAGAGAGAGAGCGGAGCGGAGCGGAGCGGAGGAGAGGAGAAGTCCAACAGCCTTCCAATTACTAATTGACTTCTCTTTCTCCTCGGCCAACTTTGCCCCAAGGTCTACACAGACACATTTAATTAAGGACAGCCATCTTATTCTACTCTGTGTGCACAACCACCACCACACTGTGCTGCCTTTTTTTTTGGTTCGTTCAACACTGTTGCTGCGACTCATTTTATAGAGCAGAAAAGGGAACAGGAAGAGCGCTCAACACCTTGTAGTCTACTGCTCTACACTACAGTGCTTCACTTCGTCAATGAATGAACTCAAAACGCCATTTTACACTGAAGCAGAAGGGTGCAAGCCCGAAACGTTTATGAGGCGATTAAAAAACCAAAAAAAGAAATCTGATGAGTGCTTCTTTATTCATTTATTTCTAGAGCAGAAAAGGCCCACATTGAGGCACACGGGGTCAGTCGTTTGTAAGACTTTTTTGGGCCTTTTATGCCTTAATTTTTGTGATAGGGCAGTAAGAGAGTGACTGGAAGCGAGTGGGAAGAGAGAGAGAGAGAGAAGGGGAAGGCTCAGCCAATTAACCTGACCTGACTCGAACCAGGGTCACCGGCAGGATTGCACTGGCCATCTGGCATACCGGGCATTTCTCGGTGGGCCCTGCACCCTCGTGGGCCCCTATTTTCAGCAATGTAAAAAATAATTTTGCTTTACATTTCTGAAAATAAGGGCCGACGAGGGTGCGGGGCCCACCGGTGATTAAGTTCTGTGCCGCTAATTATGAGGGGGGCCCTTTAAGCCAAAAGTGCCCGGACCCTATTGCTTCCCCAGACCAGCTCTGGTCACCGGCCCAGCGGCCCAGCGGTCCAGCAGCCCAGCCAGAGAGAGTAGAGAGAGAGAGGTTCCATTGGGCCATTGTCTCCGGGTTCTATTATTGCAGGGGGGAGGGGGGGGAATCCCCCTTTAGGCAGACCTAAGCAGACCTACGGACTGTTCTATTCAATGCTAGGAGTATTATGACACGCCCCTTTAGGCAGACCGGAACCTGGTCACGTTAGGTGCCCATAGAAACCTATTATGTTGGCATATCTCTATACTTAAAGAATCTCAGGCGCAGCCGATGGAGCCACCCCAGCTGAAGGAGCCACCCCAGCTGATGGAGCCACCCCAGCTGATGGAGCCACCCCAGCCGATGGAGCCAAGGCTGGGCCACACAAAGTCAGTCTGGCTGCGACTTGGTTAAGCTTACGGAACATTTTCCATGCGTTTGAAAATAGCTTCGGAACAAGATGGCTCAATGGCCGGATGAATGAAGCTGTGCTTGAGCTGTGCTCTTTTGTGCTCAAGTGTTCTGGCTCTCCTCGGTTGAAAGGCGAGCCCGTTGGAGGTACGGTACAATGGAGAGTGTGACACAGCGGGGGCTTAATAGGCTGTGACAACCTAAATGCCATTTACGGCTGACGAGAGCCAGGCTGGGCTGATGGGAGGCCTCATTTGCAGGCCCTTAAAGCCTATTAACACCTGCACAGCTATTCAGGGCCAGCTTCCAGATGTCCCGGCTCAGGAAGTGTTGTGCCCAACAGCAGGAAGTGGCTGCAGATCATTTGCGACAACTGCGCCTGCTTTGCTTAGCACTAGCATGCTAGCGCTTCGACCTGAGGTGGCGGGAGGGGGTGTTTCCATTTGCGTCAACTGAAATACCCGTGGGACCAACGTGTGGAACAATTTCTTTTTTGAAAATTTTCCAGACTTTGTTGTTCACAAAGCTCAAAGCTGGTTCATCTGGTGTTTTTTTGCTAACTCGCACGACATACTCGAATGGCTTTCAACGCCAGAGATGTTTGCGCACAGAAAGATGCACGAACATAGCAGAAAGGCGACTGGCGATTAACTGGTTTTCTCTGTTCTCTGCATATACAGCTCCCAAGGGAACGTAAGCAGTGGCACATTGACGGCAGCAGTGGTGCCGGCAGCGGTGACGGTGTGACTTGGTGACTCTGATCCTCTGCCCAAATCCCACCTCCGCCAGACAGTTCGCAGCATGGCTCCGGCGCCAGCGGGGTTTTTTTTTGCACGCCACCTTTTCCCATCCACATTCCCACCGTCGCCCCCTTCTGCGCAGGAGGTGTCAGGCGCACTTCAAAACCGCTAATTAATGCCGACGACAATACAAACCGGCTTGAAGCGCTCATTAATGTCGGCAACAATGTGCACCACTTTCGAACCGCTCATTTACGAAAACGGCAATACACACCACTGCTCATTACGGTCAGTGATGATGCACATTGTTTGCCAACCACCCGTGCGATCAAAAAGCTAGCAGAAGTTACAAATCTTTGTCTGGTGCAAGCTGCACTTAACTGAACTCGCTTTGATCTGTTGTTTTATGATCGTACTATAGACGGAATTCCAAGAAAAAAAACATTCTGTTGCCTTCACATAGAGTTCCAGACTTCCAACGTATGACCGCAGCTATTCAGGATCGTGCTTTGTTTGTTTGTCAGTCCGCCATATGTGGGACACAGTGCTGAATGCATGGAGCACCTGGAGGGGGCAGTATTTGGAGAGTTGTTCCAGTGATTGATAAACTTGTTGCCTTGCTGTCGTATTTCGAGAGCTGTTCCAGATCTTGTTGCCGTGCTGCAATGCTGCCATCCATGGGAAACAACTGCTCAAAGCAAGATTGGAGGAACTGCCCATCACTACAGTTCATAGGAGAAACTATTCTGCTACTAAAACATACATGTAATACAGCTAAAAGAGGAAAACTATTTAGCATTTCTTTAAAAAGGCAAACACTGTTGAGACAAGATGCTATAGGCATAAGGGCTATTAGGTCTACTCATCTAGCACATGAATAAAATAAATAGCAGAGTGATTCTCAGAAGACTCCCTCGTGCTCTTAGTTTATTGGTCAGGTTATTTACACTCCTCTTTAAACACACAGTGGAATATAGCGCTTAAGTGCATCACGCAGTAATGAGGTCTATTGATTGTCCAATTAACTGATTTATGTGTAAAGTAATCGACTACCAAGTGATCCCACAGAAAGGGGAGCGAGGGTCGTTGATGGGGGCGGTTTATATATTATTTATATGTATACCATCAGCCTAAGCCACTGGGAACCGCCTGGTGAGTCCATACAGGCAATTGGATACGTGGGTAGGTTAAATCCTTTAGGCACACAAGAAGAAAACAACGAGATCAGCAGGGAATGACTCAGGCAGAAAAAGAGCACACAGTCATTCGAATTACAGGCAGTACTGGGAGGGTTTGGTACCGGCAACAAAAACTCAAGTTTTCACACAAAAATATATATATATAGATATTTTAAAAAATCTGTGGGTTTGGGGGGTGCGAAGGTTATAATGAAATGTATTGATATTGCAAAAGGTAACTCCTGTAAAGAAAAGAAGCGTCCCTCAATTATGGAGGATCAATATCACACCATGAAAAGGAGGAAGCCAAAAGAAAAAACAAAGTGGTCACTGAGTTTTGCTAAAATGGGGTTTACACGCACAGACGATATCCAAGCCCGTTACCCGTTTTAGTCTTTCGAATTAAGGCCAAGCAAACAACACACTGGCACATCTATAAACATCGTTCCACAACAGATTCAGTCCGTGTCACCCCATAAAAGCTGTGTCTACAAAGTTCTTTGGTCTTGTCCCTTCTGTCCCAGTCCAAAAACAACACTTTCACAGTTTGGCAAACTCTTAGTGGCCGATTGTTTATTCTGTGGTCAACATTCCAAAAGTACAACACATTTCCTGTCATGCCATGACAACATTTGGCTTTGTGCTGTTGGAAAACCACACAAAAAAGGCCACTTGGATACTGCTGTAGTGTAATGGCCCAGCTTGAAATAACTATCAGAGGCACTTGAGACATAAGCAATTACAAAGGCACACTATATTATGTTCCCTCATCAGATTTACAAATGTAATACAAGATACACAAAGAAGTCCACAGAAAGTAAACTAACTAGTAGTTGGTTTTAACCGTTAAGAGTGTACCGTCACACCGGTGTGAGGGGAATGTTCGGGCAGTGAAAGTTCTATAGAATTCTGAGCGTCATACAATACAATTTGGAATTTTAGAATCTTGCATTCTTATAGAACACATTCTTTTGATAGAATGTTCAAAAACCCACACTCTTATTGAGATAGTGTATGCCATTTTCCTGTAGAGTTGTCAATCTACAGATCACACCACTTCGGTATATTGTGCATAATGAGACTATGAACAATGAGAATACAGATCCCAAGACTTGCAGTGTCATCACACAGCTACCTGTGCAATGAAACTAGGTAAAAAGGCCTGTCTTGGTCCAGCCATTGATCTAATGGCTGGGCACTGGACCGCTATGCCAGCAGTTCAATTCCAGCCAGGGTCATTTGCTGATCCTATCCAGTCGCCCAAAAAAAAAAAAAAGGATTAAAAGCCCCCAAAAAATATTAAAAGCATTGCTAGCTTTCTTAACCAGCGTCACCAGCTTTTTAAACCAGCGTGGCAAGCTTTCTTGATGTCCATGAGGTTCCTGGCCACACTGGGTGGGTGGAAGCACTCCAAGAGTATGCAGGGTAACACTTTAGTTTAGGGATACATCTATTAGCACTAATACATACAATGTTAATGCCTGCATAAGTAACTTGTAAAGCATGTACTAAGCAAATGCTAAGGCCTACTAGGTCCTTACTAAGGTTAAATTGGTAATAAATCCCTTATTGTGCATGAAGACGACATTTGCGAATACATGCCTAACAAATGTTTGATTTTGCTTTGTACATGCCTTACAAGTTACTTATACAGGCACATTGTATGTATTAGTGCTAATAGATGTATCCCTAAAATAAAGTGTTACCATATGCAGACTGCTATGCTCATATAATGCCTACTTTCCATTATAGTGATTTTAAGTCAAGTCAAGTCAGCTTTTATTGTCACTTTCATCATATGCAAAAGACATACAAGGAAAAATGAAATTACGTTTTCTCTCCATACCAAGCCAGGACAAGACGTGTACAAAACTGACATTTTTCAGACTGACACAAAGTGCAGACAGGACAGGTACAGTGATGGACTGGTAACAATGGACAATAATAAATAATAAATACAGTACAAATGAACATTTAACATTCAACGTTTGTAGACTTTTCAACTGGTTTATTTGATACTGAAAAGCCACCACAAGTGGGAGTGGGAGTTATGTGGGGTTCGGGAAATAAACGTGCACTTGATGTAACGCATGCAGAAGTTGTGCTTCTCATGATATTTTGTAACATATCGTAGAGACCATAAGCTTTCCTAACATCTCAGGCCATTGGCTCTCCCTCTTCATAGGGGGCTGGTGTACTTAGTATTGGGCCGCCTTCACGTGCCGCCATTTTGAGACACCACCGCACATCTGGAAGCGTTCCCCACCCGCTAATCCCGCCTGACAGTTTACGAGGAATCCCCGGACAAACGCGCGGCCAGCGGGTCAGGTAGGCCACTAATGGGGGTGTCCTGGCACAGAGTGCTGAGGTGTGTGCGCGTGTGTGTGTGTGTGTGTGTGTGTGTGTGTGTGTGTGTGTGTGTGTGTGTGTGTAAAGCCAGTCAGGCTGTGGGGGGTGTCCGGCTAATGGGGGGGGTTTGGGGCAACCAGGACGTGTGAATCCCAAGAGGGTTGCTGGGGCCGTTTTTAATTGGTGCATTGTGGTAAACATGAGGGATTATGGGCCATAAATGAGAATTTATGTGGCCATTACGGCCTGTGCTGACGAGACCAGACCAGACCAGGAGTGGTAGCGGTAGCTAACAGGAGCAGGAGCAGGAGAGAGAGAGAGAGAGGGCACTCATTATACCTCTACATTTACACACACACACACACACACACGCAGACGCACACGCACACACACACGCACACGCACACACACACACGTGTGCGCACACACACACACACACACACACACACACACACACACACACACACACACACACGTGTGCGCACACACACACACACACACGTGTGCGCACACACACACACACACACACACACACACACACACACACACACACACACACACACACACACACACACACACACACACGTGCGCGCACACACACACACACACACACACACACACACACACAAACACACACACGTGTGCGCACACAGACACACACAGACACACACACACAGACAGACAGACACAGACACAGACACAGACACACACAGGCCACTTTCTGGTACCAGTTGAGACAAAATGGCTGCTCCCTCCCGGTGCCAGAGTAGTTATATCTCCATCCAATTAAATGGAGCAGGGGGGGCATCATTATGAAGCACTTTCAAAATAGCTTAACAGAGATGGATTACATTTTGAAAAACACCTGACAGAGAAAAGGAGCATGGACAAATGGTTTGTATGATGCACGCCAGCTAAATAGGGTGAAACTTCAAAATAGAAATGCCAGGAATTCACTCAAGGTGTTTGTGTAGTATACAGTATATACAGAGATATTCTAGACAGAGATACGTAATTTTGTTTCTTTTCCGGTATCCACTTTATGTCAGGTGAACGCCCTTTTAGGCGACCTTGGGTTAGACGACGTCGGAGATGACAGTGACGTCTTGTGCAAACACCTCAAAAAGAGAAGAAGAAGGAGGGGACAACGCCCCTTTAAGAGACCCAACTTGAGCACACGCTTTTGCATTGAGTGGGCGAGTTTTGCAATATCCTGATCTGATGGACTATATTTGGTATATAGTATGCTTGCATACTCAAACACAGCAGAGTGGTACAGAGTACAGAGAACTGCATGCAATAGCTCTGGACAAAGACTTGAAGTAAAAACCTCAGAACTATCAATCCCTCATCACCATCCAATGCCAGTTAGGTTTCTGAAAGAGCACTAACCCGCTACATCAGAATGGCAATGACATGGTGCAGTGTTTCCCAAACTGGGGTGCGTGCACCCCTGGGGGTGCGTGGCTTGCCACAAGGGGGTGCACGACCTGAATTGAGTGTGTTTTGATACAGCATTCATGAAAATTAAGTGGGCTAGTTTTTAATTGTATGGTGAATTGAATGGTAATGTGCAATGATTTGTGCAGTGAACCCATGTTTGAGTGGCCATCAGCACACCAAAACATTTGCTTACCGGGTGCGCGAACCACCTTGAAATGTACAAGGGGGTGCGCAAGGAAAAAAGTTTGGGAAACACTGACATAGTGCATAGTCATAGTGCATTACTAAAGGCCCTCTGTTATGTCATAGTAGAGTAGTACTACAGGTATGGCAATTAACCTTTCAATGACTATTAGGCCGTGTCACTGGTGGTACGGCGTGCATTATGGGACATACCATGGCGTCCACTTAATGGACTTCAAGATGGAAGGGGCATAGGCCATACGCAGGCTTCAGATACGCATATATGACTGAACTGATCAAAAAGTGGAAAATGAAGTTGTGCCCAAAATGTTAACCCCGAACATTACGGATTAACCCATTGACGCCTAAGGCACCTGCAATGCCTGAGCCCTTTTTAAGAAAAGCTGTCCTCAGCCTATAAAAACTTACATACATACATAAACAAACATATAAATATTCAATTAGTTGCATTTAAACGCTAAGAACCTCATCTTTCATGAGAATGTGTTCATTCATCTCAAACAAACACAGGGTTCCTACAAGTTTCTTCAAGTCAAATTCAATGCTTTTTCAAGACTTTTTAAGACCATTTATCCTCAAATTTAATACCTTTATCCAGAGCCGGTTCTGACCTCCACGGGGCCCTACGCAAAAATATGCCAAGGGGCCCCCATAAAGCGCGCAACCACCCCCAACCAGCCCCCCACACACAAAACACAAAATTTGACTCAAATCAAGCTTAATGTTAAAGTCTCCCTTTCTGCACTCTTGACACAAAAACATCAATAATGTCATAACAGATTGTGAACATGTAGACAACGGTGGCTGTACTGAACATGTGACTACCTCATCAGCTGCAGGTGTACCTGGCTCATCTGTGTACTACCTGAACATTGTGCTGGCCCTCCACTGGCTGACTGACAGGAGTCTGAGCTGGTCAGAAACTTAAGCATAGCGCCTGTAAAATATAACTAAGGCTTCAATTAATTTAGCTCCATCAAATTGTTTGCATTTAAAATTACCATATTTTATAGCCTGCCCCCTAGTAGCTTGGTATCTGGTCTAAAACGTTTTTAAAAAATAAATGAATAGGCCTATGATAAGAAACTCATATGTAAAATAAATTATTTAGCTATATAACATGTATTATTATCACACATTATTGTGAATAATGTTGTGTTCACTATTTATTGGGATTCACCTTCGTCACAAGTTTCAGTCATTTACCAAAAGTCTGGATTTATTAGTCTATCCAAGCAAGCCGCGCCCCCTTGGTATTGTTATCAACCACACACACACACACACACACGGCACTCCTTCTCTCTCTCACTCCCTCCTCCTCCATTGCTTAGACTGCACGGACGTCTTATCAAAAATCTTAAGCGCCTGTCAAAACCAAAATCAATGTCTGTGTATGTTGATATTTGTTTCTAAACAATCGAGAGGCAGCCACGCATACAACAGCGCGCGCGCAAACTCACACGCCACACACACACACACAGAAAGGGCACCGCTTCTATCTCACACTCCCTCCTTCGTTGCTTCGACTGCACTGACGTTTCATCGGCTAAACGAACGGCTCGTCAGATTATGATTCAACTAGTACACCTTTCGAAACAACAGTAAAACGTTGACAACACCACCCTTTCCACTCACCTTCTCTCTAGCTATTAGCCTAGGCTACCCGTTGATTCAGTTTGAACTAATTGCAAAACGAAACGCTACTCAGCTTGTGGTTCTCAACAACTTCTACCTTTTAAAACAACAGTAAAAAACGTTAATCCCCCTTTTACAACATGTGACTGTATCGAAGATCTGGGCACTTTTTTAACCCGGCATTGTGCCATACAAAAGCCCATTGAGTGCTAGTGGTGCTAGGTTGTTGTTGGCTAAAAACAGACAACACAGACGGCGTTTGTCGTTTATGATTGACGCACGAAATATGTTTCGAGGACTGCATTTGACTCGAGCGCCTTGACGCACATCGTGCCCAATTTAAAAGTCCGTTTACAGAGAGCACAAAACGCTGCGAATTGGTCACCATCCACTTCTTTGACCCATTCACGAAATGAATGATTGTGTAGCCAAGCCTGGCTAAACTTACATTTGCCCATTGTTGCCGACGTTTCACCTCACTTCACCTCACTTTCCGTTTGTCCACATTAAAGTTTGTCTTCGCGCGATAAACTATCAACAACTTTAGCTTAGCTCTGTGGCTCTGTGGCCATGGTAAAGTTAAAATCTAAGTTATGTGTTCATTGCTCGGTGTGTGTGCACAACTCCAGTTCCACCATTTACTTGACCACTCGTACAATTTTTACATAAACAATATAAAGATCATAAAAAATAATGACTGTTGAGTAATGAACAATGGAAAGTGACAATTTATATTCGGCATCCAAATTTAAGTCTTACACATGAAAATTCACGGCTTTTCAAGGCTTTTTTAAGGTATTATTTCCAAATTCTCGAATTCAATGCCTTCAAGGCTTTTTAAGACCCCGCGGGAACCCTGCAAACAGAGATTTTTAATTAAGTTGCCTCAAGTCTCATGAGCCTGAATGTTGTGTAATGCAGCTCCAGGCGCCAGGGCCAATGTTGCATCAGGCATCAATGGGTTATTAAACCCTAGTCTGCTTTCACCAAAATGTTTAAGGTCTAGGATGAATGTAGAATCGCTCTGCTGTGAAGGGGTTACACGGTTAAATAAGAGTTACTGTACATCAGTGAAAGAGACATCAGCTCTCAAGCCCTGTGATCTTTTCACTGCCGTCTGGATAACGTCTCCAGTCGTTTGCTATAAGGTCAGCAGCAGATGGCTGTACGCCTTGTTTCTTTCACCCAATTACATTTCTTTCTCTGTGGTACCTCTTCACTGTCAGTCCCTGACATTCAGGTGTTTTTCTTTTTTATCACACTATCTGCACTGCACTGTCTTGGCTTGGGCAAAAGTTTTTTTTTATTATCACACTGCCCCGCACAATGACTTGAGCAGAATTCCTGCAATAGTTACAGGTGATGCGTGTCAGTGAGGGGGAACAGGTAGACTCCTCTCCTCCAAATGACCTGTTAATGTCATCACTACTGTGTTAGAGAGATCACAGCTGTGTAATTCTCTCACTCCATCTCTATCCGTCTCTCGCTCCGTCTCTCTCTCTCCGTCTCACTTGCTCTCTCTCTCTCTGTCTCACTCTCTCTCTCTCTCTCTCTCTCTCTCTCTCTCTCTCTCTCTCTCTCTCTCCCTCTCCCTCTCCCTCTCCCTCCCTGTCAGACTCCGAGCCAAAGACAACACGCTCTCTCTATCCGTCTCTCGCTCCGTGTCTCGCTCTCTCTCTCTCTCCCTCCCTGTCAGACTCTGAGCCCAAGACATCTCTCTCTCTCTCTCTCTCTCTCTCTCTCTCTCTCTCTCTCTCTCTCTCTCTCTCTCTCTCTCTCTCTCTCTCTCTCTCAGACTCCGAGCCAAAGACAACACGTGCCTCTTCTGGTGGTTTGTCAGTGATATGAGACCGGCCGTCCAGGCCAAGCCAAACGCAGAACAGAGGCCAAGATAAAGGTCCGGGCCCGTCATCAGCCAGGCCAAAAACAAGCAGGAAAACATGCACACAGGCCCATACAGCAGACAGCATACAGGGCTAACTCTCAGGGCTACTGAGTAGTCGATGGTGACTCCTATAGATGTAATAATAATACAAATAATAATAATAACAATAATAATAATAATAATAATAATAATAATAATAATAATAATAATAATAATTGTATTTGTATAGCACTGTATCATACAAGGCATGCAACTCAAAGTGCTTAACAAATGGGAAAAATGTAGTTGAATCTAGCTGTCTGTCTGTCTGTAGTTTCAGGATGTAAAATTAGGAATTCCTGATTAATCAAGAGCAATTGCATGTACGAGGACCTGAATTTCAGGATTTTTTGTTTTTTTAGGAGAGGCCAGGAGGTTTTGAGCCATACTGGGCTTTTAGCCAGGCCAAAATCTGGGGACTATCACTACCAGCACTACTGACAAGTTTCAGGTGCATTTGCCAGAGTTGGAATCACAATGTCCACTGTATTGTGCTCTGAAACCGGTGGTAGA
>NC_085865.1:8427309-8439809 GCF_034702125.1 Engraulis encrasicolus | reverse complement strand
GCTGGAGAACAGGCACAGAATTAAAGTGGACCTCCAACCACCAACCAGTAGGGTCACCGATGCAGTGGTGGATGACCCATCAATCACTGTACAAGCCAGGTTGCACCACAACAACATCAACCATCTCCTGTTACCATCAACATCTAGGCAAACCCTGTTGACTATCCAAAGGAACGCATATGGAGTATTGGTCCAGCCTTAAACTCCAGGGAAAACTAGCCAAACTCACCTGTGCATACCACTCAACATCACATGCCATATTTCAGCAATGCCACCATCAGTGATGAGATTCTAATTTTCTGTATAAAGGCACGCCTACAGGTTCTCCCCACAAAATACAACCTCTCCCTCTGGTTTCCATCCTATTTCATTCCCCCTTATGCATGTTACATGACCCACCACAACATCTGGAGTCTGTAGCCCACATCATGAACAGTTGCCCTTCTTACAAAGGATTGTATACAGCCAGACATGACAGACTGGTGGACATCATCGCTGCCCAAATCCCCTGTGCTCCTCAGGAACAACTTTATAAACATACCTCTGTCAAGCCCCACTGGTTTAACTCACCCACAGACTGCTTCTCAGGAATTCCCAACACACCGGACATCATTTGCATATCACAAGAGGAAAAAATAGTCAGACTCTTTGAAGTAGCCTGTGCCTTTGACCTGTTCATGGAGGAATCCTTCTGTACAAAAAAACTCAAATATCATCCTCTAACATCTGCCATTGAAAGCCTGTGGCTCTATAAATGTGTACTCATTGTTCTTGTATTTGGCAGTCTAGGCCATGTGCATAGGCTGGTGGTCAGTGGACTTAACATCAGTGGACTAAGTAAAAGAAGGTCCAGACAGCTAGCTAAATACTGCTCAATATCAGCTGTGATAGGGAGCATGTTCATCTGGAAGAGAAGATGTTTCCTGTACCCTTAATGATGCTCCCATAGCAAGATGTTAATTGGTCAAATAGTTGTTGGATTATTCATCACATTTGGTTCCTATCGATATTAACTTGTAATGTGGAATCAAATAAAGTACATCTGTGTGTGTCTGTGTGTGTCTGTGTGTGTCTGTGTGTGTCTGTGTGTGTCTGTGTGTGTCTGTGTGTGTGTGTCTGTGTGTGTGTGTGTGTGTGTGTGTCTGTGTGTGTCTGTGTGTGTGTGTCTGTGTGTGTGTGTGTCTGTGTGTGTGTGTGTCTGTGTGTGTGTGTCTGTGTGTGTGTGTCTGTGTGTGTCTGTGTGTGTCTGTGTGTGTCTGTGTGTGTCTGTGTGTGTCTGTGTGTGTCTGTGTGTGTCTGTGTGTGTCTGTGTGTGTCTGTGTGTGTCTCTCTGTGTGTGTGTGTCTGTGTCTGTGTCTGTGTCTGTGTGTCTGTGTGTGTGTGTGCGTGTTCTGCAGAGTTCACAATGTGTGTAGAAAAAAAACGTGCAAAAGCGGTTCTGTACCAGTGACTGAAATAAACTGCAGCAATATCAGGGCTTTCTCAAGACTATCTCGCTCTCCTCATAATTGCTTTATTCTTCTGAAGCTTTAATTCTGGGTAAACACGTTGGGAAAAACAAAAACAAATTAACATGAAAAATTGGGAATTATGCTAATTTGGACAATACTGCCTGTGCATGTCTGGAGGCCTTTTGAAATTAGCATACGAGGAGAAGAGAAGAGAAGAGAAGAGAAGAGAAGAGAAGAGAAGAGAAGAGAAGAGAAGAGAAGAGAAGAGAAGAGAAGAGAAGAGAAGAGAAGAGAAGAGAAGAGAAATGCGGGTAGAAGAGATGAGAGAAGAGAGGAAGAGGGGAAGAAGCGGGGAAAGAGGAGAGGAGAGGAGAGGAGAGGAGAGGAGAGGAGAGGAGAGGAGAGGAGAGGAGAGGAGAGGAGAGGAGAGAGCACATAAAGGCAATGAGATGGGTCTCTGCAAACGTGAGACACTGGCAAGACTGATGCCTTGAAGACACACACACACACACTCATACGTAAGTGAACTCCCGCCTCAAGGCCCTCCAGCGCAAAACAACACACACACACACTTCAGACCGCTGCCATGGTTACCATGGTGATGGGACAGGCCAATAAGAAGCTTAACCAGAGACGGGGTTCAAGATCCGGAGCCGTGGAGTGTGTGTGTGTGTGTGTGTGTGTGTGTGTGTGTGTGTGTGTGTGTGTGTGTGTGTGTGTGTGTGTGTGTGTGTGTGTGTGTGTGTGTGTGTGTGTGTGTGTGTGTGTGTGTGTGTGTGTGTGTGTGTGTGTGTGTGTAAAACGGGGGTTTCAGGCACTGGGGCTGTGTGCAAGCACACATGCATTAAGCCGAGAGGAGGAGAGGAGAGCAGAGGAGAAAACAGGAGAGGAGAGGAGCTACTTAATATGCACAGCCATGAAAACATAAAACATATTCAAAAAGGCTAAGACTTTTGTTATCCAGGCAGCGAGTTCAGAGAAGGTTTTGTTTTTGACAACTTTCTGCTTGTTCAGAGACTCCATCGATTTCCCGTAAGGGTGGAAGTGGGATTGCTTTGACAACTTCTTCATGCTTTTTGAGAAGTCTATTGAGCTAATTCTGAAGTAAGTACACACTCAATCTGCTTCATATTGTTACGGTGGAATACGGTTCCACAATACTGGGATACAATTGAGCATATCTCTGAAAATAATGACTTCACAACAACAACAACAATAACAACAACACAACAACAATAACAACAACACAGTGAATGAACTGGTACAAAACAACGCTCAAGTTGCAATCTCAAATAGGAGCACAGATCAACACGTAAGAACTCATCCAAACTCCATTAAAGTTGATGAATAAGCCTCATACCAGGGATTCAAAAACTTCAAACAGAATAGCTTTCAGAAATAAGACTGACATGACTATCCATACATGACTTATCGCACAACTGTACAAGGTATTTTAAGTAGTTTTGAGTGCTTGATTTGAAACAAAATTGCTGTCAATTACTCCCCCCACCAACCTGGCGGGGCGGATGTCGAATGGGCAACCTTTGGGCTACAAGTCTGACGCCCTAACCGCTTATCCATGACAGCCCTATAGGTGAATCTATTGGTCAACGTCAATCCATCCTGCAATATGTTCTCCATCCTGCAATATGTTCTCCATACTTCATGCAGGGCTCCAAGACAGCTAAACATCTCATGCTTATTCATGACAAGCTCCATTCACACCTATCAACCAATCATCTCTAGCCCTGTTGAAGGGGGTTGACTCGAGTCCGCCGCACCACTTGAAATCAGGCTGTTTACCACTTAGGACTGTGGGAGGAGAGCTGAGCTGAGATGATGAGAGAGAGAGAGAGAGAGAGAGAGAGAGAGAGAGAGAGAGAGAGAGAGAGAGAGAGAGAGAGAGAGAGAGAGAGAGAGAGAGAGAGATAGAGAGAGACAGAGAACGCGCGAGCGAGCGAGCGAGCGAGCGAG
Source organism: Engraulis encrasicolus (assembly GCF_034702125.1). Taxonomy (NCBI): domain Eukaryota; kingdom Metazoa; phylum Chordata; class Actinopteri; order Clupeiformes; family Engraulidae; genus Engraulis; species Engraulis encrasicolus. The sequence continues at coordinate 8,436,384 of NC_085865.1, read as the reverse complement.
AGAGAGAGAGCGAGAAAGAGAGAGATAGAAAGAGAGAGAGAGAGAGGGAGAGAGAGTGAGAGAGAGAGAGAGAGAGAGAGAGGGATAGAAAGAGAGAGAGAGATCAGCATAATCTGTTTAGGTAAACAGGTAAACAGAATGATGAGGGGACAGAGGTGAAACGTAGAAGAGGAGAGATGAGAGATGAAGGAAATAAGGGATGGGGATGCAGGAGAGGAGAGGAGGATAATGAAGGGATGGGGATGCAGGAGAGGAGAGGAGGATAATGAAGGGATGGGGATGCAGAAGAGGAGGATAATGAAGGGATGGGGATGCAGGAGAGGAGAGGAGGATAATGAAGGGATGGGGATGCAGAAGAGGAGAGATGAGAGATGAAGGGATGGGGATGAAGGAGAGGAGAGGAGAGGAGGATAATGAAGGGATGGGGATGCAGGAGAGGAGAGGAGAGGAGAGGAGGATAATGAAGGGATGGGGATGAAGGAGAGGAGAGGAGGATAATGAAGGGATGGGGATGCAGGAGAGGAGAGGAGAGGAGAGGAGGATAATGAAGGGATGGGGATGCAGGAGAGGAGAGGAGAAGAGAGGAGGATAATGAAGGGATGAGACAGATGAGAGGTAGAGATGATTTAGTAGCAGGTAAGAGAGAGGTGAACAGAATGTTCAAGTGATAGAGTGGAGACGCAGAGGAGGAGAGAAGAGAAATGAAGAGATGGGATGGTGGAGAGGAGGAGATGATGGCGTGATGAGGCAGGTAAGATGATGAAGAAAAGGAGGAGAGGATGAGGTGTGAAGAAGTAGATTGTAGGGTGATGAGAGGGAGGAGGAGAAGGAGGAGAATAGAGAAGAAGGGATGAAAACAAAGGAGAGTGATGAGATGGAGGAGAAAAGGAGGAGATAGAAGAAGAGGAGAGAGGAGAGAGGAGAGGAGAGGATGATGGAGAGGAGAGGAAGAAAGGTGTAAGAAGTGGATGACGGAGTGGTGAGATGGAAGAAAAGGAGACGGAGGACGAGGAGAGACGATGGAAAGAGAAGACATTTAGATCATGACGAGTACAGGAGGAGAGGGTTAGAAGTGGATGATGGAGTGGTGAGACAGAGGAGATGAGAGGAGGAGAGGAGAGGAGAGGAGAGGATGATGGATAGGAGAGGAGGAGAGAGAGAGGATGGAACTTGAAGAAAAAGGAGAGATGGAGATCATGATGGCATGAGACAAAGAGAAGTAGAGATGATTGAGTGGATGATGCAGGTAAACATGGTGATGAGGTGATGGAGGGGAGAAGCGGAGGAGGAGAGATGAGAAATGAAGAGATGAGAAATGAAGAGATGGGAGGAGATGATACAGTGATGAGGCAGGTAAGATGATGAAGAGGAGGAGAGGAGAGAAGACAGGATTAGACAAAGGAGAGGTGGAGATGATGGAATGATGAGGCAGGTAAAATGATGAAGATGAGAAGAGGAGGAGGAGGAGGAGGAGGTGTGAAGAACGAGATGATGGGGTGACAAGAGGGAGGAGAGGAGCAGAGAAGAGAAGAACGGATTGGAACAAAGGAGAGGTGGAGGTGATGAAGTGCATGATGGAGTGGTGAGAAGAGGAGAGGATGAAGAGAGAGGAGAGAAGAGGAGAGGAGAGGAGAGGAGAGGATGAGGAGAGGGGAGGAGAGGAGAGGACAGGAGAGGAGAGGAGAAAAGAGAGAGGAGAGGAGAGAGGAGAGATGAGAGGAGAGGAGAGAGGAGAGATGAGAGGAGAGAGGAGAGGGGAGGAGAGGAGAAGAGAGCAGAGGAGAGGAGAGGAGGAGAAGAGAAGAGGAGAGGAGAGGAGGAGAGGAGAGGAGAGGAAGAGAGAGAGAGAGAAGAGAAGAGAAGAGAAGAGAAGAGAAGAGAAGAGAAGAGAAGAGAAGAGAAGAGGAGAGGAGGAGAGGAGGAGAGGAGGAGAGAGGATGGAAATTGAAGAGAGAGGAGGGCTGGAGATCATGAAGGCATGAGACAAAGCAGAGGGAGGGATGATGGAGTGGATGATGCAGGTAAACATGGTGATGAGGAGAGAGAGAGATGACAAAGAGGTGGGGATGAGGTGAATGAAAAGGAGGAGGAGAGGAAGAGAGGAAATTAAGATGGAGTGACGAAACAGAGGAGAAGAATAGAGGAAAAAATATGAGGTGGCAGGGGACAGGGGAGAGGAAGATGAGAGGGGTTGGGGATGAGGAGGAGAGACACACACACACACACACGAGCACGCACACACAGACGCACACACATACACACAGACTCACACAGACACACACACAGACATAAACGCATACGCACACAGACACGCACACAAATGCACACGCACACACAGACATACACGCATATGCACACAGATACGCACACACACACACACACACACACACACACACACACACACACACACACACACACACACACACACACACACACACACACACACACACACACACACACACACACACACACACGCACACACACACACACACACACACACACACACACACACAAATGCACAGACACGCACACACAAACACACAAACACAAAGTGATATTGAACATATAGCAGAGAGTTCACTATATAAGTTGCTAACAGTTTAACATGGCCGTTGTGATGTTACTCTCCAATCACTCTGTGCTGTGAGGCTTTGAGAAAAGAATATTGAATGGATGCTGTCAGTAGGTCCAAGCTTTTGATCAAAAAGGATATGTTTTGCTTCGGTGTCTTTTGTACCTTGCCAACAAAGCAGTAGCAGTGAACAAGGTCCTAAGGTTAAGCTGAAGCCATAACTTGGAGAATTGGATTTCTTTTGTTGTTTCCTGAGCCACGGCTGACAGTGTTGCAATAGAATAGAGCAGTGATTCCCAACCTATGGGCCGGGGCCCACTGGTTGGCCCTGAAGGTATTCCAAGTGGGCCTTGAAAATCATTTTCCAAAAATAATAATCATATTTTGGTGTGTGTTGCTGTTGATTTATTTCAGTTTTATTCTTAATTGGGTCAGAGGTGGGCCCCGGACATTTTTGACAATTTCGAGTGGGCCCCAAGTTGAAAAAGGTTGGGAACCCCTGGAATAGAGAGACACAGAGCATTTTCCACAGTCAACTACAACAGTGATCACAGCACAGCGTTCCCATTCAGTCAGCATGCATAGCCAATTTGGCAGCGTTAGTTAACAACACTAATTATTATTGTGTGAACAATAGTTAGATATGACTCTCCTAAGTGTGGAATGAACACTGGGAATATTGTGCGTGCAAAGCGCAGTGGTCAGCCGTGTGTGTGAGGTCCGCTACGCCAGGAAGCTACCCAGTCGACCGTCCCTGACAATCATCAGCATCAGCATCAGCATCATTATCATCATCATCATCGTCGTCATCGTCAGGGCGTTCAATGAGCCAACGGCCGCCCAGTGGCCGCTAATTACTGTAACAGACCATTACACACAGCGCTGCCTGCGCATCGAGCCGCATCGAGTGTCCAGACAAATTGGCCATGCTGATTAAATGGGGGTAGCCAAAAGAGAAAGGGGTGAAATTAAAAGACAAATAGCGGGGGGGGGAAATTGCCAAAAAAAGGCCATGCCGAAAAGAAAAGAGAGGACAGATGAGTCAAAAGAAAGGAGAGGATTTATGAGTCAAAAGAAAGGAGAGGATAGAGGAATCAAAGTAAAGGGGGAAATTGATAGATGTAAGCCAGTCAATCATACAGAAGCACAAAAAGGCGTTAAAAGAATACAAATCAGGCCTGACTGAGTTTAAAGACTGATAACATGGCTAGAACCTAGAGCAAAGAGAGAGAAGGAACAGCATTGAAGACAATCAGAGAAGGCGGCCACACAGCCACCAAGCAGAAAAGCAGTAAGTTAGAAGACGGAATGAGGCCTGGCTGGCTGCGTTTTAGGAGACGGTCTCTGAGGGGCCGTACACACACATCGCTGCTATTTACTAGCTTGTCGCTTGCTCGCATACTCGCCTCTCTTTCATGGAACGTTCGCTGAAAGTTCCCGCGGCTTTAACTGCCAATGAACAGGCGAGAAGTACCGAACTCTGCCTTCCAATTGGTTACTCGCTTACTTGCCTCGCTCGAAGATAAGATATTTTCAACTCGGGATCCGCCCACATCGCATCGCTTGTACAGTACTCGCCTACTCGCCTGCTAGTCTCGCTGGAACACATTGACATTCTATTGAGTTCATTCGCTGAGCGAGTAACTAGCAGCGACGTGTGTGTGTGTACGGCCCTTGAGGCCTGACTGAGCTGAGCGATTGTTAGCAAGGCGTGGTTATAGCATGGCGTGGTTATAGCATGGCGTGGTTATAGCATGGCGTGGTTATAGCATGGCGTGGTTATAGCATGGCCTGGTTATAGCATGGCCTGGTTATAGCATGGCGTGGTTATAGCATGGCGTGGTTATAGCATGGCCTGGTTATAGCATGGCCTGGTTATAGCATGGCGTGGTTATAGCATGGCCTGGTTATAGCATGGCCTGGTTATAGCATGGCCTGGTTATAGCATGGCCTGGTTATAGCATGGCCTGGTTATAGCATGGCGTGGTTATAGCATGGCGTGGTTATAGCATGGCGTGGTTATAGCATGGCCTGGTTATAGCATGGCGTGGTTATAGCATGGCGAGGTTATAGCATGGCCTGGTTATAGCATGGCCTGGTTATAGCATGGTGTGGTTATAGCATGGCGAGCAAGTAGCGTAGAGGGCAGCAGCCGTCCGGTCACTGAGCATGTCTGGGTGTCACTGGAGTGGAGCGTCAGCTGGAATTTAATTTTGTCTCGATGAAAGGAGGAGGCTGGAGGAGGAGGAGGAGGAGGAGGAGGAGTGAGAAGGAGGCTAGGAAGAGGAGGAGGAGGAGGCTAGGAAGAGGAGGAGGAGGAGGAGGAGGAGGCTAGGAGGAGGAGGAGGAGGAGGCTAGGAAGAGGAGGAGGAGGAGGAGGAGGCTAGGAGGAGGAGGAGGAGGCTAGGAGATGGTGGGAGGGGTGGGATACAGGGGATATGAGAGGAGGGAGGAGGTGCGAGCATGAATGCACAAATGAGCCAGGATGAGGGTGCAAAAAGAAAAGAAAATGAGGTAGAGGTGAAGACAGGATGTGGGGGAACATGGGGAGGAGAGGATGAGGTGAGATGAGAAGAAGACAAGGGAAAGAGGAGGAAGGCAGTAAAGGGGGATAGAGGAGGACAGGAAGAGAGGACAAAAGGCACAAGGGGAAGAGAGGATACAGGCCAACTGGAGAAGGGTAGGAGAGGATGTGATGAAGAGGAAAGACAAGAGGACAGGGGTGGGAGGTAAAGAGATGATGGGTAAAGGGAGGGATGAGAGGCCAAGGATATGAGAAGAGACAAAGAGGAAAGATGAGAGGAAGAATGAGAAGAGATGAAGAGGAAGAGATGAAGAGGAAGGATGAGAGGACAGGGGCAGGAGTCCAGCAGGAGACAGAGCTCATTAAATGAGAGAGCTGTGCCACCTGCTCTGTCCAAACGCCTCATTGGCCACCGAGAGCCAGACAGGACACCTGCCAGACAGGGACCAGGGTTGCCAGATGAGACTAAATCCTGCCGGGTATGAACTAAAATCAATTGATTTCCATGGCCATCAATGTGCAGACAAACCAGCCCAAATGTCCCTTCTTACCCACAGACGGCCATCCTAAGAATCCCAATTGGGAGGAAATCCGCCCAATCTGGCAACACTGGACAGGACACAGAACAGAACAGAACAGAACAGAACAGAACAGAACAGAACAGAACAGGGCAGAACAGGGCAGAACAGGGCAGAACAGAACAGGGCAGAACAGAACAGAACAGAACAGAACAGGGCAGAACAGGGCAGAACAGAACAGAACAGAACAGAACAGAACAGAACAGGGCAGAACAGGGCAGAACAGAACAGAACAGAACAGGGCAGAACAGAACAGGGCAGAACAGAACAGAACAGGGCAGAACAGGGCAGAACAGGGCAGAACAGAACAGGGCAGAACAGAACAGAACAGAACAGGGCAGAGTTGGATCCCTCGCCCCATAGCACCTCCATCCAGCTAGCCAACTCACCATAAGGTACCACAGACTATGAGTGCGTTACAATATGCAACCTTGCCTCCTCCACTTGTGCTTGTCTCCTCGTCCGCCTCCTGGCCCCTCCTCCGTGGAGAAAACGATAAAGTTTCCCAGCTGTCAGCCTAGCCACAACAACTTTTGGGGGACTGTTATTCATTCACCAATTGTTTTCATCCCAATTGCAAATGAGAAAAAGACTCTACAATTGAGCTTTTGCAAGATATTGAAATATAATGCTGTTGTCAGTGATGTCATCATGACATATTGCTTCCTGGTACGAGGAGACAAGCACAAGTGGAGGAGGCCAGGTCGCATATTGTAACACACTCTACAACTCCAGCACAGGTGGCTGGGTAATAATGCACCGACACACTACAAGCACGACAACAGGCCACAAGAGGGGACATCAGCAGACCGCTGGCAAGTGACACGAGCAAGGTTGCCAGATTTTCCGCCCAGATTTCCATCAGTTTCTCGCCCAATCGGGCTGTTAAGGATGAACATCTACGTTTTTTTTTTAAATGCACTGGGTGGTTTTTCCTGCAAATGTATTGTCATGGAAATCACTAGAATTTAAGTTCAAATTGGGTGGGATGGGATACAGTGCATCCAGGTGGACTTTTGAGAATGTATTAGGCTGGAAATAACTAGTCACATCTGGCAAGCCTGTGCAATACATACACACACACACATAGACACCTTATGTCACAGCCATCCACAGCAGTAGCCACCAGGCATTGTGCACAGACTATATCCAAAAGTGGACAGAGGAACCAGTGGATGTGTGCATTCTGGTCCAATTAAAGTGCATTAAAGGTTAGTTGTAAAGGGGGCGTAGAATGGTCAAATGCAACATTACGCTGAAATGGAACGCATTCAATTCTGACTCACCAGATGCAATTTTACAAGCTCCAATTGTGACCTCATAGTGGAAACAGCAGCCCAAGTGCTTGAATACTCAAATGGTTAAATATCTAAATATAGGCCATCACAACAAGGGCTTTGTTCCATCTCACCCATTTCCAATGGCTAACTTCAAGATTTTTTACATGCAAAGGTGGACCAACCATGTTTCCTGTCCATGGCAGCTGCAGGGTTGCCAGATGAGACCAAAAACTGCTCAAAACCCGCCTGGAAGCACTAAAATCCCACCCAATTTGAACTAATTTTGATTTCTATGGCCATAAATTGGCCGAAAAACCCCGCACAAATGCTTTTTCTGACCTGCAAACGGCCATCCTAAGCAGCCCAATGGGGCGGGGAAAGCGCCCAATCTGGTAACACTAGACAGCTGCGCTGTTGCCATGCACAACCTCTGGCAGAGCCAAGGTGAAAATGGTGTTCCATTCCACCACTGACCCACTTACACCAGAACAACACCTCAAGGCTGTAGCGAAAATAACTAGCTAGTAGAAAAATAAATCACCTTCACGTATAGAGTAAACAAACAAACAACCAGCTGGCTCTTTCATGTTGATCCGCATGGGCACGCAGGTAATCCATAACTAATGGCGGAAGTCTTTGATCATTCAGCCATGGGAAAATCAAAAATTGCACCATATGCAGCATGACAATTGATAGACCAAAAAACATGGCAAACATTTAAATTCCACCAAAGACATGGCAATTTTTAAACTACATCAAAAAGACATGGCAATTTTTAAACTACATCAAAAGGCATGGCGATTTTTAAACGATGCCAAAGGGGCGAATCCATGTTTGGGTGCACCAAAAGGCCCGTAACAACATTCTGACAAAAAATGGAATAGACGGATTATCATATCATGATCAGCTTAATCCAGGAAATAGCTAAATTTGCACACAAGGCTACATCAAGGCTATGCCGCCATGCTAAGGTTGGAAAAGGATGATTGCCCGGGTCCTTTGCCGTTACCTTCCTAATCTCTCTCCCCCACACGTTTCATGGCAAAATCTCTCACTCTCTTTAATAAACTAATAAAAGACCCAAAAAATATACATTTAAAAAAAATTGAGAAGGATGAGGAGAAATCCCAAATCCTGATATCACGGCATGCTGCACTGCCTTTTATCTCTGGGAGTGAATGTAAAAGTGAAGCAGGTAAAGCAGAACACAACACATTAACGCTGCCTGGATATTTCCCATGGTACCCGGCGGTTATTAATAGTCGCGGCAGTCAGCACCCCTACCTGCACTGAATCAGTCATGTGCTCTTTATTGTCCTCTTAAGTGAACCGTGGGGACTTGCACGGATAGAGATAACTAGGCCATACCATACCATACCGCACCACCACATATTGCCACGTTCAAGTGGAGTATTTAAGGGTATATGCACAGAGGCAACAGGATGTCTACCACTTGTGTGTGTGTGTGTGTGTGTGTGTGTGTGTGTGTGTGTGTGTGTGTGTGTGTGTGTGTGTGTGTGTGTGTGTGTGTGTGTGTGTGTGTGTGTGTGTGTGTGTGTGTGTGTGTGTGTGTGTGTAAGGATCACTGCATCTCGTGCTACACTTTTCCTGTTTGTAAAATTGCTGACGACAAAAATAAAAAAATGTAAAAAAGAAATAACTAGCAACAAGCGCTCTCAAATTCTACCACTGCTGGGGAACCAATTATCATTTCTGGTAAAAAAAAATATATTTTTTTAATCTCATCACTGACTTGTAAGCTAACATTGGTCACACATTTGCTCAACAGAGATGGGAAATTAGAACTTGTCAAACAGTGGTAAAATATGAAAGTGGCAAGAAGATTGGGAACAATTTTGTGGTGAGTGGGGATGAATTTCACCAATCATTTGTCAGTGGCGCATTTTTGTATGAGTTAATGTCCAGCCCTGATGCGCACCACGACAGCTTTAGAATGCAATGTCTCACAACTTCCATCATAATGGGTCTCCATAGAGAAGGAAGAATAGAAGATGCTGTTACCATAGTGAGCAGTGTTCCAAGCTCCATTTAACATTAAGAAAGCATTCTCTGGCTGATGCATCTTGCAGACGCATCGTTCAGGCAGCAAACTGCTCTGGT
>NC_085865.1:8417309-8422309 GCF_034702125.1 Engraulis encrasicolus | reverse complement strand
GAGAATCACTGTTCTAAGGAAACAAAGGCATCCTTATTGAGCTCTATGTCAACCCCCCACCCCCCCCCCCCCCCCCCCCCCCTCCCCCCCCCCCCCTCCCCCACACACACACACACACACACACACACACACACACACACCCCTCTGCATGAGTCCTTTTGAGGAGACACACAGGCATCTTTTTTGCGACTGTGAGTACCCACAGAAATACGCATTAAGATCTACGGCATCTCTGCCCCCTCCACATCTCCCTCTCTGCCCCCTCCACATGCATCCTTTTGAGGAGACACAGGCATCCTTTTGAGGAGAGACAGGAATCCGTATTGAGAGATGGTGAGGAGACACAGGCATCCGTATTGAGATCTATGACATCTCATCTCCACCCCCCTCCCCTCTCCTCTCCTCTCCTCTCCTCCACCCTCCTCTCCTCTCCTCCCCTCCACCCTCCTCTCCTCTCCTCTTCTCCCCTCTCCTCTCCTCTCCTCCCCTCTCCTCTCCTCTCCTCTCCTCTCCTCTCCTCTCCTCTCCTCTCCTCTCCTCTCTCCTCTTCCTCCTGTGTGACCTACTTCCATCCTGCTATGAACACGCCCTGTAGAGAGGCCCCTCAAACAGCTCCCACCCACCGCTATGGCACGCACACGCCACAGGGGGGAGCACAGCACAGCACAGCACAGCACAGCACAGCACAGCACAGCACAGCACAGCACAGCACAGCACAGCACAGCACAGCACAGCACATCACAGCACAGCACAGCACAGCACAGCACAGCACAGCACAGCACAGCACAGCACAGCACAGCACAGCACAGCACAGCACAGCACAGCACAGCACAGCACAGGCGGAGACTGTGGCAACTGAGTGGGATGTGCAGAGTTGTTAACATTTACATTTGTTAACTTTGTGAAGCACATTGAGTTGCACCTGTGTATGAAATGCGCTATATAAATAAAATTGCCTTGCCTTGCCAAAAACACATGCAGAGATGCAGACTGTAGCGAAGGGGAGCAGAGTTGGCTGGCTCTTTGGTGTAGCGGTCAGAGCCCCGGTTTACTACCCCAGAGGGTCTGGGTTCGAGTCCCAGCTGGGCAACTCTACTCCCCTTCGCTACACAGACGATATTAGAAAGGACAGGTACCATAGGAACGAGTCAGAGTCATTTTATTGTACAGCCGTTGCAAAAAGTTGTGTCGCCTATTATATGCCTGTTTGGAACAACAGATAAATAACCTTGTGATGCTCACAAATGCCAGATATAGCTCTGTCCGTTACCAATCATATATGTGGAAACATTGGTATGGCTGCCTTTTAAGACCGTCATGACATAGTTTGTATATGCTTTGGCATCATTGCTGTTTTTTTTTAAATTATTATTATCTCCTCTTTTTCCTGCACATTTTATTTCTATGTATATGTTGTGTGTCTGCCTATTGGGCCCTGAGCCTGTAATAAAGTTTATATATATATATAACCTGACTTTCAATGAATCACTTGGCTTCAAAAGTCGCTCATATGAAAGCTACAATCCTCCCAGTCCCAAATGAAGTGTTATGTACAAAATAAATTGCATGCACCAAAGGAAGATTGACCATTTAAGGAACATCGAAAGGGCAGATTTTCACAAGACAAAAGTTTTGTTGCCTATCGAACATAATGTGAAATGAGCAGATAAGTCACTTCAAATCGCTTCAAATATGCAGATCAGATGTCATATTTAATCGCTGAATCACTCTCACCTCTTCAGAAAATACACTTAACTACACTAGGTATATCTGAAGGTCCTCCATCCCTGCCCTGCATGGCATGATATGCACAGCATTCTTTCATGACGATCTTCTATCAAGAACTCTCCTTCCTGCTATTTTTTTTTTTAAACTATCACCTCATGCTCCATCATCAATGATCTCCATTATGTTTCTTTCCTACTCTCATCTTTGTCAACTGTCTGTCTGGTGGGTATATGATCATCATTCAGTGTCTACACACTAAGCACATCATCAGCATCCATGTGATCAAGTGTGTTGTTGTTGTTGCTGTTGTTGCTGTTGTTGTTGTTTTTGTTGTTTTTGTTGTTGTTTATTGGATCTCCATTAAGCTGAGACAAACACGTTAGCTGTTGTTCATTGTGCTCCTGCATTAATGTGCTCTGGTTGAGGTAGCTAAATAATTAAGTTAATACTAAATAGCGATGATGTATTGGACTACATTGATGTGCTCTAGTTAACATAAATAATTAAGTTAACCCTAAATAACAATGCTTGATTAGACTGCATTAATGTGGTCTGGTCGAAGTAAATAATTAAGTAAACCGTAAATAACAATGCTTGATTAGACTGACGTACAAGGAGAAGCTACAGTGAAAACAACACTCATACCACACAGTGCACCGATTGCTCCACCAACGAGAAAGATGCAAGTTAGGACAAAAACAAGGGTGTGCATGCATGTGCACACACACACAAACAAAACACTGGGGGGGAGCACACACAAACAAACATGCGCGCGCACACACACGCACACGCACGCGCAGAAAGAGAGGACATTAGCATTACTGCCTGGAAGCGGTGGCGTCTCTATTCATCCAGATAAGATAGTGAGAGTGAGAGTGAGAGTGAGAGTGAGAGTGAGGCAATTTGTGCCCATTTGAGGCGTAATGAGCTTCTTATCAGTGAGTGGGCAGAGAAATGAGGTGTAAAGGAGAGAGAGCCCACTGAGCTGGGCCGCCCTAATGCACTGTCCAGCTACCTCCTCCTCAAATGAGGTGTAAAGGAGAGAGAGCCCACTGAGCTGGGCCGCCCTAATGCACTGTCCAGCTACCTCCTCCTCAAATGAGGTGTAAAGGAGAGAGAGCCCACTGAGCTGGGCCGCCCTAATGCACTGTCCAGCTACCTCCTCCTCCTCATCATCATCATCATCATCATCATCACCACTATCATCAGCACCCGCATCCAGCATCAGCATCACCATGTCGACCCTCTCAGCATCAGCATCATTACCAACATCAGCATCAGTATCAGCAACAACAATGCCCATCAGCTGCAGACCCAAAACAACACGGATGCTTGACACTTATACACAGGTAAACAAACCCTGCATCAGCAAATCATACACAAGTAGACAAAACACTGTCCAGTTTCCTCCTTCTCCTCCTCGTCATCATCACCATCACATTTATCACCATCATCATCCCCATCTTCCATATCTTCCCAATCCTCATCATCCCCATCACCATCACCCCTCAGCATCAGTACCTGCATTCTGGATCCTCTGCACCTCTGCACACTACATTAACATCGCCAAATGCTACATGTTACATGTCACACAGACACACAGAGATCGCAATACACACGTGCACACACAGACATGCACACAAATACACACAGCAATAGCAGGTCCACAAACTCGAAATATACATCAGAGCATTAAAATGAACATTCACACATACTGTACATCAAACATGGAGACGCTCAGTCTTCAATAAATGCACTCAGACACACAACATTATTTCTACCACATCAATCTCTCTCTCACACACACACACACACACACATACGCGCACGCGCACACAAATACACGCACACGCACAAGCACACGCACGCACACGCGCACACGCACACACACACACACAGACACACACGAGTCAAAACGCACACACACACACGCACACGCACACGCACACACGCACACGCACACACACACACACACACACACACACACACACACACACACACACACACACACGCACACACGAGTCAAAACGCAACGCATGGCAGACGGGAAGAATGAATGTGTCAGCGGGGGATGAATGAGTCTGTGGAGAACTTCATAATTCTGCCGTTTATTGATTCGTCTCTCCTGCCATCCCTCACTCTCCTCCTGCGCATCTATCTATCTATCCTGGCAGAGAGAAAGAGAGAGACAGAGAGAGAGAGAGAGAGAGACAGAGAGAGAGACACAGAGAGAGAGAGAGACAGAGAGAGAAAGCCATTTTTCACATCCCACATCCTCCTCTATCCATCTAGGCAGGCAGGCAGAGAGAGACGACAAGAGACAGGCAGATACACACGCACAAAGGGGAGGGAGAAAGAGAGAGAGAGAGAGAGAGAGAGAGAGAGAGAGAGAGAGCGAGAGAGAGAAAAATGGAGGTGTGGAGCGGGAGGCACATGATAAACTCCCTGCCATGAAGCTAATCTGGCTGAAGCCTTGTGTCGTATCACAACAACAATAAAACACATCAGAGGTAATAAAACCACATCAAATAGGCTACTATAAAGCCTGTGCAGGTCGTACGCATAATCGAGGTCATGAACCTGGCTAAAATACTACGAAGCGCTCGTAAGCCGTGTAAGAATATTTGAAAGAAAACGACAAAACTAGCGCCGCATGGCGTGTATCTCTCCGTTGGCTCTAAGGGCCTACAGGCTAAGCTGATGTCGGGATGTAAAAAGCCTGTGCAAGTCGTAACGTAATCAAGGCTAATGAATCTGGCTAAAATACCGCAAAGCAAGCCGTGTAAGAATATTTGAAACAAAAACAGGCACCACATGGCGTGCCGTGTATCTCTCAGGTGGCACTGAGCGCTCGGGCTAGGCTAATGGCGGGATCACATAACCATATGGCGTCCGTGCCGAAGTGGAGGCAACACTTAGGAGTCGATGTTGCACACGGCACAGAGGGGCACAGAGCGCCGCCATGCCAGGAGCGCTTGTTAGTTAGGAAGAGGACCGGGGATAGGGCACGGGCCATTTTTACTCCACCTGAAGCAGATGTTGTTTAGCAGCAAAGTGCTGTCACCACGCGTGCATCTGCATCTACAAGTATGGGTGAGTGTACCGTACGGCATCTGCGAGCTCTCCGTACCCGAAATTGGGTTCGTTCATGCATATATTTTGTTGGGCATGGTGCCCACCAGAAACAATAGAACGCCTTTCTGCCATTGACCAATAAGACGGCCGCTAATGGCTGGCACGCAACTATGTACCAAGTAGACATAAAAACACAG
>NC_085865.1:8407309-8412309 GCF_034702125.1 Engraulis encrasicolus | reverse complement strand
GGTTACTGAAACTGACCTGAACGTCGCCACAGTGACCCACCCCCCCCTGGCCCCGCCCCTTATCGTGCCGTGAGTGAGGTCATTTCCTGTGCAATAGGTTACGGATTGCTCAAACGGACCTGAGTGCCACAGTAAGGTGACCCCCCCCCCCCCCCCCCCCCATGTTGATAGTGCCACTACAGTGGAGTAGGAACAGGTACGGTGGCATTCCAGAGGCATGGGCGCAGCAGCAGCCCAAACAGGACACAACACATCCACACACACACACACACACACACACACATCCACACACACACACACACACACCACACACACACACACACACACACACACAAACACGCACACACACACACACACACACACACACATACTCACACATACACACACACAGTCTTGCACACAAACACACACACACACACAGGCAGGCAGCAGGGTGCGCATATACAGACACACACACGGTCTTGTGTACACACACACACACACACACACACACACACACACACACACACACAAGGGTGCACGTGCATAATATACGTGTACATGCACGCAAAGACACACAGAAACACACACGCATGCAAACAAGCACATACCTACACCCTAACCCTGAGCAACAGTTGAAACAAAAATGTGTGAGTACCGATACTGTTCTTGAACACAACTCTCTGAAGTCCAGGCAGGCAGCGGACACACAGACACAGTGGCCTTTGATATTGAAATTGGCCTCAGAAGGGAGAAGAGAGCCATGTTTGAGTGGACGTGTAAACACGCGCGCGCACGGACACGCGCACGCACACGGACTTGAAAGACTTGATGGGACACTAGTCTTTTTTGTTTTATTTTTAGTTTTTGTCTTGTGTTTTATCTTTATGTTTGTCTGTTTCTTGTCTTTGCAGTTGTTATGTGTCTGTGTCATGTTTGTCGAGTCTTGTCTCCCCTGCCTCTCCCTCTTTTTCCTATTTTACGTGATTTGTAATTTTGTAATTCTGTTATAACAAAAATCATAATAAAAATTTGATAAAAAAAAAAAAGATGTGCATTAATCTTGGTGGTCTCCTTCGCTCCCATTCGCCATGTGTATGTATGCAGTGTGCCTGTTGCACTGTCTCTTCCCCCATGTTGTTCATGTAGAGCAGTGGTTCTTAACCTTTTTTCTTGACGCACCCCCTTACATGTGCCCAAGACAAACCGCGCACCCGCAACCCAAACTTCTACGTCGTGTATTAATAATTACAATAATTCTTGCTTCAGACATGAGTCAATACCCTTAATGACTTTACATGGGGACCATGGCTACCAGAAATCAAAACCTCAACACAGACAAAATTCTGCGCACCCCCTGAAATCTCTGCCGCATTCCCAGGGGGGTGCCCGCACCCCAGGTTAAGAACCACTGATGAAGAGTACATGTTGGCGGTCTGCGGTTGAGGGAAAATGAGTCATTTCTCATGCCTGAGATGCACATTAATCTTGGTGGGCTAAGTGGACCACTGATAGGCATCTCATTACGACACATCATTATGAATGTGCATAACTCATGCAAATGAGCTGAGCTGGGCTGAGCGGAGCTGAGCGGAGACCCGGCTAGCTACTGACTGCAGATGGATGACGCTGAGGATCAAAAAATTAATAAAGAAATATCGAAAAACGTAATGTAATTATTACCATAAAGATTTAAAAAGTAGAGATGTTTTCTTTCTGAAGTCTTAAGCACAGCACAGAGGCAACGTCTGTGTGAGGATCAAAAAAATGTAAATGAAATATTTAAAATATTTAATATAATAAAGATAAAACATTGATGTGTTGTCTGGAGTTCTTTTAATGTCTGTGTGCAGAGGAGTAAAGATACTTTATTGATCCCGAGGGAAATTAAATGTTCATAAGAGGGCGAAATATCAAGGGAATACTAAATAAGGAATGAGAACCTTATATGGCTTCTGACTGGGTCATGCTGCACGGTGTGTGTGTGTGTGTGTGTCTGTCTGTGTGTGTCTGTCTGTGTGTGTCTGTGTGTGTGTGTCTGTGTGTGTGTGTCTGTGTGTGTGTGTCTGTGTGTGTGTGTCTGTGTGTGTGTGTCTGTCTGTGTCTGTCTGTCTGTGTCTGTCTGTCTGTGTCTGTCTGTGTCTGTCTGTGTCTGTCTGTGTGTGTCTGTGTGTGTCTGTGTGTGTCTGTGTGTGTCTGTGTGTGTCTGTGTGTGTCTGTGTGTGTGTGTGTGTGTGTGTGAGCGTGCGTGCAAAACAACATAGGGAAGACAGCATCCCTACCCTTCATTACAACCTCAATACACCAGGGGGCGCCAGGGGTGCAAAATTAAGTCTCTTAAACTTTGTAATGGTACTGTAGCAATGTTCATCAATCCAATTTACACTGAAGGGTAAACCTGCCAGTGTACACCAAGGCAAAACAGTGCCCTTAAAAAATAAGTAAAGTAAAAGTATAACTTTTCCCTCCACTTTCTTCCTAACCAACGACGGCCAGGAGTGGGCATTTGAAACAGAAGCAGTGTTAACTTAAGACACAGGAAAGGCAAATGGCATGATACTGATGAGGAGATACAAATGAATGAAAGTTATATAACAATTTAATTATCAACTGCAAGGTAACATTACATTTAACTCAAGGCTACTGTTTGTTACATAGGATACAACCAAATCAAAGACATTTTAGCCCAGATAACCTCAGAATGTTTAGGACAAAGAGAGAGAGGGGGAGAGAGAGAGAAACAGAGAGAGACACACACGTCTTGTGCATGGGAGAAAGAACTCCAAGAGGGGCTCATTATCATAGGCTTATATACTGCAAGGAGAGGTGGCCAAGGTCCTTTGTCTTGTAGGGTCAGTGACACCCGACCCCAGGGGTTTCAGCCACCACATGGCATGGGGGGGATGACCTCCTAAGTCAACTTTACTGAGATACAGTAACAACAATATCAGTTCTGGCCCATCCAACAATCTCAATTCTTACAGTTAAATAGACATTAAAGTGGGTAAAGAGTCATCAACGCTGACCCTGTCACTATCTGGCACTTAGAAATATA
Source organism: Engraulis encrasicolus (assembly GCF_034702125.1). Taxonomy (NCBI): domain Eukaryota; kingdom Metazoa; phylum Chordata; class Actinopteri; order Clupeiformes; family Engraulidae; genus Engraulis; species Engraulis encrasicolus. The sequence continues at coordinate 8,409,275 of NC_085865.1, read as the reverse complement.
CTTCTCAACCCCTACTCCCCACTATACGCCGTGAAACCGCTTGACTACTTAAAGGGACACTGTGTGAGATTTTTTGTTGTTTATTTCCAGGATTCATGCTGCCCATTCACTAATGCTACCTTTTTCATGAATATTTACCACCACCATCAAATTCTAAGTATTCAGTATGACTGGAAAAATTGCACTTTTCATACATGAACTGTACATGGGCCATACTGGAAAATAATAGTTTATTACTTTGTAAACTATCATGAAAAGGTCAAATTTGGCAATAGGCGACACAGTTTCAATGAGTAGCATAGTTGCAGTACCTTTTTGACCATTTCCTGCACAGTGTCCCTTTAACTACAAAATGCTGTAAAACCTGGTGATACGGTATACTACTGTATACTACTGTAACCGTCTGATCAAAGGTCCCCTATGGCAGCGCCGGCAAAGTATAAATAAATATGCTACAGGGTCCACATCACTGCCCTCACCCCCACACGGTGAAACTACACAAAGAAAACTATAAAAACTGGTTTGACAGTGTGTGTGTGTTCCTGTGGGCGTCTGTTCAAAGGTTCCTAATGATGGTTCAAAAGGGGAAGTATGTGGGAGATTCAGAGAGACACATTTTATGACTAACAATGATGATTGCAGCTGCAGTATTCACAGCTATTGACCCGCGGGTGAGAAATTACCCATTAAAAGCTAATGGGCTTCGTTTCCAGAAATGACTCTTCTTCTTTGTAAGATTTCATCATCACAACACTTGAACTGCCTCCAATCTCTTGGCTGCATGTTGTGTGTGTGTGTGTGTGTGTGTGTACTACTATGTAATGCAGCAGCAGTGCTGGTTAATTAAGATATGGGCAATATGAAACAATAACATCATAACGTGACACCGGGTTAATGTGAACGTACTCAAGCATTTCCTGCAGTCCCCCAAAGGCACCGAACGTAATGTTCTTTACTGGAAGAGGGGTGAGTGGGTGCGTAGTACTTCAGATTATAACAACTGTGCTATACCAACAAGTCAGACTTATAAACACAGGCAAGGCGTTTATGCTTTGTGGATATCAGCTGTAAGTGAGTAGTATTGTATCAGTGGTGGTTACTGGGCAGGGTACAAATTCAAAGAAAGTAGGGAATCAGTGGCACAAGCAGGGCCGGTCTAAAATGTCCTGGGGCTACAGGTTGCTGTGGAGCCCCCTCCAGGAAGGCAAATTTCTTGACAAATGTACACAGACAGTATCATAATTTAGGAGCTGAATTTAAGGGAACCATGTCTACCAACTGCACTCAGCTCATCAGATAAGGATTTCAATAAATGTATCAGGTCACAATTCTGCAGGTTTTTCCACTCGTCGAATCTGGGGGGCCCTGGTAGGTGGGGGCCCCTAGGCTGCAGCCATATCTAGCCTGTGGGGCCCCTAGGCTGCAGCCATATCTAACCTGTGGGGCCCCTAGGCTGCAGCCATATCTAGCCTGTGGGGGCCCTCGGCTGCAGCCATATCTAGCCTGTAGTGGGGGCCCTAGGCTGCAGCCATATCTAGCCTGTGGGGCCCCAAGGCTGCAGCCATATCTAGCCTGTGGGGGCCCTCGTCTGCAGCCATATCTAGCCTGTGGGGCCCCTAGGCTGCAGCCATATCTAGCCTGTGGGGGCCCTCGGCTGCAGCCATATCTAGCCTGTAGTGGGGGCCCTAGGCTGCAGCCATATCTAGCCTGTGGGGGGCCCCTACGCTGCAGCCATATCTAGCCTGTGGGGGGCCCTAGGCTGCAGCCATATCTGGCCTGTGCGTTAATCCGGCCCTGGGCACAAGTGCTGGACAAAACAATACATATCCGCAACACTGTTGATGCTCCCAGTTATTTAATGGCCCGATGTGCATTAACAGTGTTGCAGACATTTATCATCTACTTCAGAGTAAAAAATCAAACAGTCCACGAGAACCTACAAGCTATAATCCAGCCCCTCTAATAC
>NC_085865.1:8389809-8399809 GCF_034702125.1 Engraulis encrasicolus | reverse complement strand
AATTCTTTTTTTTTTTTTTTTAATTAAAGTCTTGAATGAGAAACTTCACAGGCATAATCAGAATCTTCACAGGCATACTGCGTTCCGTCTTGTGATCTCCAGCTAGAACACAGGATGCAAACATGAATGAATGAATGAATGAATGAATGCCACTTTGTCTAACCGTTCTTTGTTTTGATCTCCGTGGTTCTGTTTGCTGTGGTGTCTGCCTATCGATTGGCAATGTGTGTGTGCATTGCAAGTAAATCATTTCACTGACACACAAACGTTCTCTAACTAGACCTGACCCAGACAGAGCCCACAGCCAGAACGCCAGATTGTTTCTGGAGAGAGATAGGCAGTGTACAGCTTTGAGAAAGTACAAATTGTACTTTTGGGAAGGAGACTTAAAGGACCACTTCAGTCAATTTCAATATGCTGTTGTATTGCTCACGCTACCATTTACTTGTCAGTACCCGGTGATGCCACATTTTTCGGCTAAGCCCTTTCCGAGATATGAGCTATTATAATGGGGTCAGCGTTTGTTTACATTTTTTTTTAAATGAACATAGGCTTACTCCAAATATTTTCCCAAAAGCTACCGCTGTTTGCTAGTTGTCTGCTAATGTTGTATAAGCTTTCAGACGTTTTTGGGAATAAATATAAAAACGTTTTGATGAAATGTAAACAAAGCGCTGCCCCCATTGTAATGACCAAGATCTCGGAAAAGGCTGAAGAAGAAAGAAAAAAAACCTCAGGTACTTACAAGTCCAGGGTAGTGTGAGCATGTTGAAATTGATTGAACTGGCCCTCTATTGTAACAATGCATCAAATACTTATCATTTTGTCTCAATATGGACTGGTGATGACTGCTTGTATTGCTACATCAAATCCTTTTCAGTGTACGGCTTTGAGAAAATACAAATTGTAAGCTTACTTTTGGGAAGATGACTGATCTCTATTGTAGCAATACATCAAAAGCTTGTCATTTTGTCTCAATATGGACTAGTAGTGAGTGACTGCTTGTATTGCTGCATCAAATCCTTTTCAGTACAGCTTTGAGAACAAATACAGATTGTACTTTTGGGAAGATGACTTATCTCTATTGTAGCAATGCATCAAATGCTTGTCATTTTGCCTCCATGTGGACTAGTGGTGACTTCTTGTATTGCCACATCAAATGCTTTTAGATTCGTCTTCTTCACATGCTCTGTTGATGACTACTGATGATGCGTACAGTCTCTCCTCAGGAGGGAGAGGGAGAGGGAGGGAGAGAGAGAGAGAGAGAGAGAGAGAGAGAGAGAGAGAGAGAGAGAGAGAGAGAGAGAGAGAGAGAAAGAGAGAAAGAGAGAGAGAGAGTCAGTGTATAACTGTGAGAGCTATTTGGCAGGGGTGTTCAACACTGCTTCTGCTGGCCTTAAAAAACTTGTATACTGACCTTTAGCATCTCAGTTGTATACAAACACATGCTCTCTCTCTCTCTCTCTCTCTCTCTCTCTCTTCTCTCTCTCTCTCTCTCTCTCTCTCTCTCCATGTATACAAAAACACCCTCAGACACACATATACACACACACACACCTTAAGCATTTTTAGAGTGCCTGATACACACAGCTTTCACATTAGTGTGCCTGTAAACATATTCAGATACACATTCCGAGACAAGTCAGCATTTGTGCGACATGTATACAAAAAGATGAATGCAAGCATTGCACACACACAAAACCGCATACACACACACACCATTCTCTCTACATATTCACGAGCACATGCTTACAACAATGAACACACACACACACAGACACCCAGACAGACAGACACATGCACACACGCACACACACACACAGACACCCAGACAGACAGACACACGCACGCACGCACGCACGCGCGACGCACGCACGCACGCACGCACGCACGCACGCACGCACGCACGCACGCACGCACGCACGCACGCACGCACGCACGCACGCACGCACGCACGCGCACGCGCACGCACACGCACACGCACACGCACACGCACACGCATGCACACACACACGCATGCACACACACGCACAGTCGCACACACAATAAAATACACCTTCACTTGAGTTCAAGTGGCTTGAGCTCCTGTAAAGCGACAGCTCATGTGATGGCTATAAAGTTCATCCAGTGCATCTCTTGACATGAGGATGAGAGATGAGGTGCGTGGCCGGGTGACAACACAGTGTGACAATGATGCAGAGAAGGCAACCGAGGAGAGGACCACACAGCAGCCAGTGGAGTGGAGTGGAGTGGAGTGTCAGTGGCGGAACAATTGCACACAGGGCCCATTGGAAAGACACCGATGAGCCCCCCTCCCCCCGACAACCTGCTAAGGTCACAAACAATAGGGCCCCAACCACCAATACAATAATAATAATAATAATAATAATAATTGTATTTGTATAGCACTGTGTCATACAAGGCATGTAACTCAAAGTGCTTAACAAATGGGAAAAAACATTGTTAGAGATAGATTTAAAAGGAGAGGAGAGATAGATTTAAATGGAGAGGTATAGAGGAGAGGCAGAAAAAGCAGGAAGGCAGAGGAAGAAGAGATAGACAGAGAATGTAGAGTCATAAGGTCAACGTAGGTTAGGACCAGGATTCTTAGATGTGTAAGGTCCATAGTGGCTGGGCCTATCATAAGTCATAGATAGTCACACAGAGATTGGGCGCTCAGGTGCGGCCCCTGGTGGCATCAGGGGTGAGGAAAAACTCCCTTTCGCTTGATTCATAGTTTGTGAGGGGGAAAAAAAGCTCAGTGAGGTCTGAGAAAAAGAGACCCCCTGTAGTCAGGAAGAAACCTCAGGCAGAGACCAGCGGCCACCTAGGGGAGCCCCCTGCCAGGGCTGGATTGCGAGTAGTAAGGGCGCTGCGGCGGCTGGGACACTATGACGTCTTGGCAGCTAGGAGTTGGCAAGGATGAAGAGGTGGGTCTTCAGCTGCTTCTTAAAGGAGTCGACGGAGGTGGCTGATCGGATCTCGATGGGGAGGGTGTTCCATCTCTTGGGCGCATAGCAGGCAAACGCGGCGTCGCCGATCTTCTTCTGCGGGGGGGTGGGGGTCCTTAGCAGCTTGGCATCAGTGGACCTGAGAGCTCGAGCAGGGGCATAAAAAGAGAGCATGTCTGAGATATAGCTAGGGGCAAGTCCATTTAATGCTTTAAATACTGTGAGCAGAATCTTAAAGTCGATTCTGTATGAGACAGGTAACCAGTGCAGGTCTGCCAAGACAGGAGAGATGTGCTCTCTCATTCTGGTTCTTGTTAGGATTCTTGCCGCAGAATTTTGAATGAGTTGCAATTTGTCAATTAATTTTTTTGGGAGACCAGAGAAAAGAGCATTGCAGTAGTCTATCCTACTGGTGACAAAGGCATGAATACGTTTCTCAGCGTCTTGTCGGGGGGCCAAGCCGCGCACTTTGTTGACATTTCTAAGATGGAAAAAAGCAGATTTTGTTATCTTGTTGATGTGAGGCTCAAAGCTCAAATCCGAGTCTATGACCACACCTAGGCTAGTAACCTTATCTTTAATGTGTATGCTTAGGTCACCTAGGCTTGAGTGGAGTTTTGCACGTTTTTGCACGGCTCTGGTCCCCAGGGGCAAATGCGTGTGTGTGTGTGTGTGTGTGTGTGTGTGTGTGTGTGTGTGTGTGTGTGTGTGTGTGTGTGTGTGTGTGTGTGTGTGTGTGTGTGTGTGTGTGTGTGTGTGTGTGTGTGTGTGTGTGGACTGCACAGAAGCCATGCACAACTAGCCTTGACCGTGTTAATGTGTGTGTGTGTGTGTTTGTACATATGTGTTTGTGTACTGCACACACAGTAGCCAGGCACTGCTAGACTGTGTGTGTGTGTGTGTGTGTGTGTGTGTGTGTGTGTGTGTGTGTGTGTGTGTGTGTGTGTGTGTGTGTGTGTGTGTGTGTGTGTGTGTGTGTGTGTGTGTGTGTGTGTGTGTGTGTGTGTGTTTGTGAAGGACCTACGACCCTCATGACATACACTCCGAACATGCCACTACAGCAATGCACACACACACACAGAAACACACACACTGAAACACACACACTGAAACACACACACACACACACACACACACACACACTGAAACACACACACACACTCACTCGCCACTACAACCATGTGCACGCACATGCGCACCATGACATTAAAATAATAAGCACACACACACACACACACCTGTTTGAGATTCTTCCAGCTCGCATTCTTCCTTCAAATATACACAACACAAGGGTAACAATGCATTGCACACATAACAAATAACATTCTCTTTCCCTCTCCCTCTCTCTCACACACACACATACACACGGACACACTCAAACATGCGCACATGCGCACACACGCGCACACGCGCACACACACACACACACAAACACGCACTCACACCAAATATCACATTGCCAAATATGCACAAGGGTAACAGTAAACTCACTCACACACACCAAATATCACATTGCCAAATATGCATAAGGGTAACAGTAAACTCACTCACACACACCAAATATCACATTGCCAAATATGCATAAGGGTAACAGTAAACTCACTCACACACACCAAATATCACATTGCCAAATATGCATAAGGGTAACAGTAAACTCACTCACTCACACCAAATATCACATTGCCAAATATGCACAAGGGTAACAGTAAACTCACTCACACACACCAAATATCACATTGCCAAATATGCATAAGGGTAACAGTAAACTCGTTCCAAATATCATATGGCCTCAGGTTTCCGATTGGCAATAAATACCCCTATTACACACTAGGGCTGCACGATTATGGAAAAAAATCATAATCACGATTGTTTTGGTCAAAATCGTAATCACGATTATTAATCACGATTACTGATTATTTTGCTGAATTTTCTTTTAAATCATAACACAATGAAATATAACCAAGAATTAATTATACACGGGATGAGGAAAATAAAAATGAATTGTAATAATTAAGTAAAAGGCAATAGCATGAAACTTAAGTGGACAGATTTCTGTCCAGAAACACCAGCCTGTCAGTATGTATGTTCTGGCTTCAAGGACACTCTCAAAAGGTAGGTCACTATTGCCACGATTAAATCACGAATGAAATCATGACTTCGATTTCACGATTTTATCACGATTTTCGATTATTTCCGATTAACTGTGCAGCCCTAGTACACACACAACAACAATGGGAGGCCAGGCCTCAAAAGGCAGTTTAGACATCATAGCACTGCAGACTATACATGAATGGAGTTAAGTCGCTTTGGTTATAAAGCGTCTGCCAAATGCAATGTAATGTAATATAATGTAAAGTAGACCTCAGTCCTCCGGGCATATAAACAATCACAGGCAGAATAAAATAATGATATGTCTGTGCAGTAATATGAAAGGGAAGGTGTGTGTGTGTGTGTGTCTGTGTGTCTGTGTGTGTGTGTGTGTGTGTGTGTGTGTGTGTGTGTGTGTGTGTGTGTGTGTGTGTGTGTGTGTGTGTGTGTGTGTGTGTGTGTGTGTGTGTGTGTGTGTGTGAGTGAGTGAGTGAGTGAGTGAGTGAGTGAGTGAGTGAGTGAGTGAGTGAGTGAGTGAGTGAGTGAGTCAGTGAGTCAGTGAGTCAGTGAGTGAGTGAGTCAGTGAGTGAGTGAGTGAGTGTGTGAGAGAGAGAGAGACTGTCTGTGTGTGTGTGTGTGTGTGTGTGTGTGTGTGTGTGTGTGTGTGTGTGTGTGTGTGTGTGTGTGTGTGTGTGTGTGTGTGTGTGTGTGTGTGTGTGTCTGTGTATGTGTGTGTTGTATGAGTCATGTATGAGTGAGGGTGTATGAGGGCAAGTGCGCCTCTGTGTGCGTGCGTTTGTGCGTTTGTGCGTTTGTGCGTGCGTGCGTGCGTGCGTGCGTGCGTGCGTTTGTGTGTGCGTGCGTGCGTGCGTGCGTGCTGCGCGTGTGTGCGTGTGTGCGTGCGCATTCTTGCATGCCATGTTGAAGGACAGCGTGCATACCACCTGAGGTAAATATTAACTCGGGGCATCCACGCACATCCATCCATCCATCCATCCATCCATGCATGCCAGGCTACTAATCTTAACCTGTAATAGGACTCCCCCCATCCCATCCCCATCCCCATCCTCATCCCCTCCTCATGCTATGGCCACCTATCTCACAAAGAACAATGGAGCTATTTGTGCTGCGTGCTCCACAGCCTATTTTTGATGTATATATGTTTGCCCAAGCCATATTTCACTCAGAACCACCACCACTACAAGCCATATTTAACTTAGAACCACCACCACTACTACTACTGCTGCTGCTGCTACAGTCAAACTTCACAACTGATTTATTGTGTGCATTTGCAGCTTCGATAAGGGCAATGACGATTTGATGCTGGTGTCTGAAAAACGACTACAGTGTCCTGTTTTTTTCTGTTATCTCTGTTCATAACAAATACATCTGTGCTTGTTGTGTGATGCCACAAGGCAAAGTGCGCACCATGCATAGGTTTCTTTTTATTTACACAGTGTAAATAAAAAGAAACCTATGCATGGTGCGACCTTTTTTCATTTTTCAGTCTTACATTTTGGTCAGCAACCTTAAAAGGAAGAAAAAAACTGTTGGGTGACGCCTGCTCCAACCCTTATGAACAAGGCAAAGTGCAAAATCTTGTTACGTGGGCAAGAAAACGACGTCAAATATTTCAAAAGCCAGCAGCTGTCCAGCTCAAAGAATCCCACTCATGTTTGCAGCGTTATGAAAGCAAAAGTGAAAGCCCACCTGGGAAACTCCAAACTCCCATTAGCACACAAGTGCACTCTGCACATAACTAAATTGCATTTAGGCCTCACCCGGGGGCAGCCTCTAATGGCGCCCGAAAGGGAGCAGTGCGGCGGGACGGTACCATGCTCAGGGTACCTCAGTCATGGAAGAGGATGGGGGAGAGCACTGGTTAATTACTCCCTCAACCATCCTGACGGGTCGGGAGTCGAACTGGCAACCTTTGGGCTACAAGTCTGAGGTGCTGACCGCTTACCCATGACTGCCCTACATGACTTCTGTTGTAAATTTACGGCTACAATATATATTTTTCACACAAGCCTTGTGTGCGCCTCCTTTTTTCATTATCTCGAGGGATTACTACTTTTTGTGAGTGGACGCACCAAGCAATACACTGCGTATAGCGCCGCAGATGCCGACCTTTGTTGTTGTTTGAGATTCATACTGGCTTTACATTGGTATTCAAATAGCCTGCTGTACATTCTGAGCCTACATGCTAGTCTACTTCTCTATTCTACGGTACTTCCACTGCTTTTGTTGGCTGCACCAAATGACATTGAAGCATACTTCTTTACCCGTAGACAATGAGCTAATGATGTAGTAGGCTACCTGGCCTGGGCTAATTATTACTACATTCTCTATCTGTTTTCTGTATCAGGATTTAGAGTTGTTTGGATGAAATATTATTCTACACTACATGGCAGGGCCATATTGACGAACAGGCTAGATATGACTGAAGCCTAGGGGCCCCCACCTGCTCTGCACTACACTCCTCTGCTCTGCTCTGCTCTGCTCTGCTCTACTCTACTCAGCATCTGCTCCACTCAACTCAACTCAACTCAACTCTACTCAACTCTACTCAACTCTACTCAGTATGGGGACCTGCTGTGCGTGGGGTGAATGACTGCACTTGACCGCACCTCCCCTACCTGCTAATCCAGTCAGAGTGTTGCGGGTGAGACGGCGAGGTGGCAGCCAGGAGATTAACCCCCACGCGGGCGGCACCGTTTAATCCCAGCCCCACATTCTCAGCCACACCGTCCCTGCCATAGATGCCCGGCGCGATAATCCCGTTACGGTGGCACAGGGGAGGACGCAGAGATTATAACAGGCATGACAAGACAACGCAGGAGAGAAGAGAGAGGAGAGGGGGAGAGGAAGGGAGAGGGAGGGAGAAAAGGAAAGAGAGATAGAGAGAGAGAGGGGGAGGGAGTGATGAAGCAGAGAGAGAGAGAGAGAGAGAGAGAGAGAGCGAAAAAGAGAAAGGAGAGACACTTCAATGTAGAGAGAGAGAGAGAGAGAGAGAGAGGGAGGGATGAATAGATAGATAGATAGATAGATAGATAGATAGATAGATAGATAGATAGATAGATAGATAGAGAGAGAGAGAGAGAGAGAGAGAGAGAGAGAGGGAGGGAGAGAGAGAGAGAGAGAAGGAGAGAGAGAGAGAAGGAGAGAGAGAGAGAGAGAGAGGGAGTGCTGAAGCAGAGAGAGAGAGAGAGAGAGAGAGAGAGAGAGAGAGAGAGAGAGAGAGTGAGAGCGAGAGAGAGAGAGAGAGCGATGAAGCAGAGAGAGCCCTGGCTGTGTCGACCAACAAATGTAAGATGACATGTGGCCACACCAGTGTCCAGATCTGACCTTAAAAGGTGCCGCACCGGCTGGGAACTGGGCTCAGGTCAAACCTGGCATGGCAGTCCAATTCAAAACACTGATGGCACTGCACTGCTACGCTGGCGACCCCGGTACGATTCCGGCCAGGGTCATTTGCCATCCCTTCCCCATCTCTCTCTCTCCACCCATACCCTGTCTGACCTCAACGTTCTATTACAAAAATAACGGCATAAAAGCCCTAAAAATATATTTAAAGCTGGATATTTTTATATGTGGATATTTTTTTCTCCCGGTTGCATTGGTTTTGCATTGGTTTTGGCCTTCCGTTTCCATGTAGCAGATATTTAAAATCCAGGTATAAAAAGCAGGAGAAAAAAATATCCTATTTAGGGGGCTGAAACGCATTTGTTACAATGGAGGATTTATTTTTATCCACATGTTGCGTTTACATCTAAACAGAGGGAAAAAAATATCCTGCTAAAAAAATATCCTGCTACGTGGAAACAGCACCTAAACTCCAAACACAAGTCCAGTTGCTTACCAACTAAACTCTTTTAACTAAAATGACCTGGACATATGAGAGTCCTCAGACATACTGTAAGTTTAACCTGGGATGCATTTAAACATAACCTGGGATGCACTTTTCATTGGAGATAAGACAGATGCTGCAGTCTGGGCTGCCTTGTTTACTAGGGGAGTAATCAGATGCCATATAGCCTGAAATGCACTCTTACTGGGAGACCCAGCACGCACGCACGCACGCACGCACGCACGCACGCACGCACGCACGCACGCACGCACGCACGCACGCACGCACGCACGCACGCACGCACGCACACGCACACGCAGACACACAAGTATAGCCTGGGATGCACTCTTACTTGAAGACCCAGCAGACACACACGCAGAGACACACGCACGTGCGTACACACACCGTCGTATAGTCTGACATGCACTCTCACCTAAAGACAGACTGGTTCCTGCAGTACCACCATCCCACAGACAGGGGGCATAATGAATGAGAGTCAATGAGGGGGGGGAAATGAAAAAGTCATATCATGTTTTCTTCTCTTCTTTAGGTCTTTTGCAGGTTATAGATCCATTGAAAACAAAAAGCACAATGTAATATAAACACTGGACAAGGTTCTCAGCCATGTTTTTTTTTCTTTTTACTGTGTGAACAAGAGTACTGTGGAGACTGTGTGCCAGGGATAGCTCCGGCATGTATAATTTAGGCCCGCCACAACTGGGGACAGAACAAGGGTGAGCAGTGCCGTTGCTTTCCCACAAGCACCTAATGAAACATTAAAGCCATTGTGAACCTCATACTTCCTCACAAGAGTGAGTGAGTGAGTGAGTGAGTGAGTGAGTGAGTGAGTGAGTGAGTGAGTGAGTGAGTGAGTGAGTGAGTGAGTGAGTGAGTGAGTGAGTGAGTGAGTGAGTGAGTGAGTGAGTGAGTGAGTGAGTGAGTGAGTGAGTGAGTGAGTGAGTGAGGGAGTGAGTGAGTGAGTGAGTGAGTGAGTGAGTGAGTGAGTGAGTGAGTGAGTGAGTGAGTGAGTGAGTGAGTGAGTGAGTGAGTGAGTGAGTGAGTGAGTGAGTGAGTGAGGGAGTGAGGGAGTGAGTGAGTGAGTGAGTGAGTG
>NC_085865.1:8374809-8384809 GCF_034702125.1 Engraulis encrasicolus | reverse complement strand
ACACACACACACACACATACACGACACATAACAGCACAGCACTAAATGTTAATGAGGCACATGACTGGACAACAACAGATCTGGGACCTATATACTACAAAGCTGGTTCAGGAGGAAAGCAGGTTAAGAGGTATATCATCTAATAGAAGAGCCTCCTCATTAGGAGTCCTCATTAGTTAGGACTATAGGCTCCTCTATTACATGATTTACCTCTCAACTTAACCTGGTTTACTCCTGAACCAGCTTTGTAGTAATATAGGCCCCAGATCACCGCTATAAAGAAATGGAGGGCTGGCTGCCAGGGCTAGTTAGCATCGCTATATCCCCAACTAAAGCGAATTCGATCACCGCTATAAAGAAATGGAGGTTGCTGCCAGGGCTAGTTAGCGTCTCTATATCCCAAACTAAAGGAGACTTTTCGCAGCTGTGGAATCCGGGCCATTGTCTGGGTGTATTGTCCCCTGACAGACAATGACGAGAGTTTAGAGATGTAGGCTAAATGGCAACCATAGAGGGAAGTGTCTCATTGTAAAAAAACAAGACTCTTGCAGTGCCTTTAACACACAGTACAAAATATAAAATATATTCACTGCAAAATACTGTAGTGATATGCAGTGATTTAGTCAGGTGTTTAATAAGGGTTTAATGTCCGTTGTCCTCTGTTTTTTTATCCCTTTCAGTGACCCTGTAAAATGTACACACAGGCTATTCATCAGCAGTGCCATATTTGTTTTTCAGTACTAGTTTCTGTTAATAAAAAACAACACTCTTCTGCGTCTCAATTCTGAGACGATGGGGCCCGTCTCCAGTCCCTAGAACTTCCACACTCTGTCTCTGTGAGAAAAGATGGGAACAGTAGTGCCTTAAGGTGTGTGTGTGTGTATATAGTAGGGCTGCACAATTAATCGTAAATAATCGAAAATCGTGATATAATCGTGATATCATCGTGATATTGAAATCGGGATTTCAATCGTGGCAATAGTGACCTACCTCCGAGAGCGCCATTGAAGTCAGAACATACTGACAGGCTGGTGTTTCTTTCCATAAATCTGTTTCATGCTATTGCTTTTTGCATAATTATTGTCATTCATTTTATTTCGCTCATCCCGTATATTATTCATTCTTGGTTACATTTAATTTTGTTATAATTTTTTTTAAATTCAGCAAAAAAATCAATAATCGTTATTAACTTAATAATCGTGATTATGATTTTGACCCAAATAATCGTGATTATCATTTTTTCCATAATCGTGTAGCCCTATTATATAGTGTTGCCACCTGTCCCGTTTTTTCCTGATTGTCACAGCTTTTAATGAAAATTATCTATACTTTCCTGCACAATGAATGAAGGATACCATTGCATACAGGCAAAAAGGTCGATTGAGGTTGAAATGTCCAGGATTTTATTCAGGCAGAGGTGGCAACCCTGTGTGTAAGCAAGTCTACATGTGTGGGCTGGGTACAGTAGTAAGTTGCTGGTGTGTGTATTGCAAGTCTACATGTGTGATCTGGGAACAGTAGTGCGTTGCTGGTGTGTATTGCATGTCTACATGTGTGTGCTGGGTGTTTCCTGGATAAAAGGGGAATGAGTCCAAAACAAGCCGCGAGGATAATCCCAAGCACTCCACACACTGACAAGGAAGGAAGGACGGAGAGATTTAAAAGCCTTCATTACATTCTGGTTTAAGGCCTACTTCATAATAGAAGCTGAAGCATGTTGCAGCCTGTCTTCTCACATTCATCTGGGTAATGTTAGAAAAAAAAGTTTAAAAAATCCACTCTCTTCTCTGCCTCTTATTCTTGGTCTGTTTATATGTCCACACGTCACAGATATAGTCCGTTCTTTGTTCCATTTCGTCCGCCTAAAGCTGGCTTTAGTTGTTTAGTGTTGCTGGTTTGCTGGCCAGAACCAAGACCTACCCATGTCACAAGCCATGTGGAGATCCATTGGGGTCAGTAAAAACACACAGTAGTCTAGTTGCCTTCCTGATATGGTGTGTGTTCACAGACAGTGTGTGTTCACAGAGAGTGTGTGTTCAACACAGCGGTGGGTTGCTGTGATAGAACGTATAGAACTTCTGAAAGGTATGCTCAAGAAAGTAAAAAGGCAAATAACTACATTGTTATAGAAGATCAGATTATTGTGAGTTTATGACACAGATATCAAAATATAAAGTTAATGAAAAATATAAGGAAATGAAACTGCCACGTGTCAATAACCTAAATAAAAAAAACTGCTTCGGCTGGACAACGGGGTCATTTTGAAGTCATTTTACTCAGTTCGGAGTTCTGTGTAGTTGCCGTCTTTTTGCTTCGTAGGGCAGTATAGTGCACTATGGTGTATAGTACACTATAGGGCTGCACAATTAATCGAAAAATAATCAAAATCGTGATAAAATAGTGAAATCGAACTCATGATTTAAATCGTGATTTAATCGTGGCAATAGTGACCTACTTTTGAGAGCGTCCTTGAAGCCAGAACATACTGACAGGCTGGTGTTTCTGGCCAGAAATCTGTCCACTTAAGTTTTATGCTATTGCCATAACTATTACAATTCATTTTATTTTGCTCATCCTGTATGTAATTCATTCTTGGTTATATTTCATCTTGTTATAATTTTCAAAAATATCTGCAAAAATCAATAATCGTGATTAATAATCGTGATTATGATTTTGACCAAAATAATCGTGATAATGATTTTTTCCATAATCGTGCAGCCCTAGTACACTATGCGGTTAACAGGGAGGAGTCATACCAACTAGACCACCTAGGGTGCAGAGCATTCTGAAGAGTTACAAAAAATGAACTAGCTCCACTCCAGTGTGTGTTCAGAGGGAGAGTGTAAATTAAGCATGCGAGCTGCCCCTATGCTGTTGTGTGGCGTGTGTTCAGAGAAGGAGTGTAAAACATGCTCGCTGCCCGTATGATGTATGGTGTGTGTTGAGAGGGAGTGTGTGTGTGTGCGCAGGGCTGTACAATACCATAGGCCAGTGTTTCCCAACCAGGGGTACGTGTACCCCTAGGGGTACGCGAGCACACTGCAGGGGGTACTTGGAAAAATATAATTTTAACAAATGCATGTAGCAGCATAGTCAAACTGCAATAGAAAAAGTGATGTAAAACATGAGTTAGGGGGTACTCATGGCACAACGAAAAGGCTTAGGGGGTACATGACACAAAAAAGGTTAGGAAACACTGCCATAGGCCACTGTATACCAGTGTGTTATAGTTGGGGAGCTGCCACTGTGGCTTGGAGTAGAGGAGCTGCCTCTGCCTCTGCCTCTGCCTCTGGTCAGTCGGGATGTAGGAAACACTCATGTTCACAGGCCCTTCCAGACCGCCCGCCCGCCCGCCAATCCACGCCATTGGTGCAGTCTAGTGTAGTTTAGTTTAATGTTTATTTAATTAACAGGGACAGTGGACAACATACAATTGGGCCAGATTATAACCACAAACAAGGCTAATTTTCATCTTTAGTCCCCGGACATGAATTGGTGTTAAGTTAAAAAAGATAATTAAAATAGATAATATGATAAAAATATGATAACAAAACAAGTACTTGGAGCACTATGTGCAAATATAGGCCTAGAGTATATTGCAAAGGCCAAGTAGATCCATGTTGTCAGTTATGTTTCATACTGTAGTTATTATCACCCACTGACTCTGATGAAATCTGGGCTGATGCAGTCTTATGTAAGCTGTTTGTTTCCGTCAACTGGGTTCGTCTTTTGTCTTGTAATCACTTTGTGTTGTTACATTATGAAAAGGTCCAGCATCAATCCTCACTATCATATCTACAGACAGAGACCGTGGTTTAAGAGACTGTTGTTCACTTGATACATGAGGGATCAGATGCAAAGGCCTTGAAATGCAAAAGTGCTTTGTCACACACGCACACATATCTGGTACACCCATAGTAACGATAAGGTGGAGCGGGGACATTAAAACCAACAATGTGGCAAAGAGGACAGCACAAAGGAAGCAGGGAAATGTTACAAGCGCAGGCATTTGCTTAGTAAATTTTTGATGGCTATTTTGGGTATCGCTGCAGAAGCTGCAGCTATTCCGTTACACCACCTCCACCACCTCCACCTCCACCACCTCTACCTCTACCTCTACCTCCACCACCACCACCACCACCACCACCTCCACCACCGCCATGCCATCTCTGCCACTCCAATCAGCCAAATGGCCACTACTGTCACCAAATAATCTAATAGATACAACACAGAATGTCCTGATTTTAATACAAGGGGACAGGGACAGAGAGAGATATTGAGTTAGTGTGTGGGTGAGTGAGTGAGTGAGTGGTAGAGAGAGAGAGAGAGAGAGAGAGAGAGAGAGAGAGAGAGAGAGAGAGAGAGAGAGAGAGAGAGAGAGAGAGAGAGAGAGACTAGAATCTAATATCTGTTCCACATTTGTCATAATATTATCCATTAATAGCACGACTGACAGATAGAGTGATAAACGCAGAGATCGAGAGAGAAAAATAAAATGAAAACAAAATGTCCTGACCCGATGGAAAAAAAACAACAACCTCTTGCTACTTTAAAACTGCCCATGTGAGCAAAGGCAGCACATTGTGTGAAAGTAGAATGTAGAATGGGCAAAAGTAGAATGTAGAATGTGGAATGTAGATTGTAGAATCTAGAATGGCGAAAGTAGAATGACTCACCCGGTCCTTGTCATCAGCTACATCACAAAGCACATCGTCCAGATCCAGAATGCCCCCATCTCCATGCTCCAGCCGGTGTACCAGGATCCAGTAGGCCTGGTCCTAAAGAGACACACATCAAGAGCACGGTCAGCAGGGCAGAAAGAAGCACTATTTAACAGGGCTGTAGTCCATTTTTTGGTGGACTTGGACTTGTCTCGGACTCTGCATTGTTTGGACTCGGACTTGTCTTGGACTCGGACATTTGTCTTGCCAAATTAGGCTTTTGGACTCGCCCGGGTCAGTCATTATTTTGTTTAGAACACTGGCCATCATAAATTCTAAAGTGGAGATTGAAATCCAATAACAAACAAGTTTGTCTTCACATCCATGGCGTATAGGTTACCTTCAAAGGTTCGCATTATTGAACTTCATCCTTTTCATTGTTTAAAACTGACCGACATGTGACTCAGACTTGACTTGGACTCTAATCTTTTTGGACTCGGTCTTGTCTCGGACTCGAACCTCTTTGGTCTCGGACTCGTCTCGGACTTGACTATTCTGGTCTTGGACTTGTCTTGGACTCTACTAAGATGGACTTGACTATAGCCCTGGTATTTGATTTGTAGTTAGTTGTGTAAGCAACTTGGATTAAAATGGACCTGGCCCAGAGGGAGAGATGCAAGCAAGGAAGGAAGGAGGAGGAGGAGGAGGAGGAGGAGGAGGAGGAGGAGGAGGAGGAGAAGGAGGAGAAGGAAAAGAAGAAGGAGAAGCAGACGAAGAAGAGTTGTCAGTGAGGCAGAAAATGCATTTAATTTTGTGTACTTGAATCCAACAGGCCTGGTTGAGAGCGAGAAAGAGAGAGAGCGAGAGACAGAACGATAAAGAAAGCGAGAGCGAGAGAGAGCGAGAAAGAGAGAGAGTGTTGTCAGCGAGGCAGAAACTGCATTTCATGTGGTGTTATGGTAACTTCATTACATTTGGCTGGTCATTGACTGCTCAGAAAAAGTAACTGCATGTTTTTGTAATGAACTGGGTTCAGACTAGATATTAACAACACCTCATTTGTCTCCTAATTAAGATATTACACGCATCACGCCTCACATTCAACACACAGACACAGGACCATTTTTCTTCGTTTCCATGTGTGCTCACAGCACTTTGTCTTTGTAGGGCAGCTCAGACCACAATCTAATGGGCTATGAAACTGAAAGAGCCCTGTTGCTCAGCAGTGTTCCCAGATTGGGCTGTTTCCCGCCCAATTGGGCTGCTTAGGATGGCAGTGTGCGGGTAAAAATTGCATTTAGCAGAAAAACCCGCCCAATTTTTGCCATAGAAATCAATAGAATTGGGCGGGATTTTGTGCTTCTAGGCGGGTTTTGAGCATTTTTTGGGCTGGAAATCATCAGCCTCATCTGGCAACCCTGTTGCTCAGTGCTGCCCGGTCCTCGTTTCGCTAACCACAGGGTAGCATTAGGACTCGTGTTATCTCTGGACTCAATTGTTGCCCTTGTTCTTGTAAACACAGAGCAGATGGTTGGAACTGGAAAGCATGGCGAAACAACAGCGAGAGATTTTTATTTCTTTTTAAAGAGAGAGAGAGAGGCAGATCAGGACATTGTGATCGTGTATTTACAGACAGCAGGATACTTGTTCAAAGACAATATTCACACTTGTTTGCAGCCAGCCAGCCAGTCAGTCGTTGAGTCGTCATCACGGTTCATGACATGAGGCAGCATGTTGAGTCAGATCTTTTACTACGGTTACCCCGTGAGAACGCTTTGGTTACCATGGTTACCCCTGCGAGAAGAACACTCGTCACCAAGCTGACAGACAGGCCAAGCGGTTCTACAAGACCCATAGATCAGGTTTCACGACACGGTGCATGCATCCAGAGATCCGTGTATACTGATAATGCGTATAAACAAATTTGATGCGGCCAGGCAACTGATAACCAGACGATCACACATTTCATTTTCTCAGTGTTTCTTTTTGCATTTTTCTTTGCGTTTCGTATGAACACAGTTATGAAATGCTAGAAAGAGACAGCTAACCCAATAGAATAACAGGATGTTTCGCATTGGGTGGGAGCTGTTTCATTCTTTTTTCAACTCTGACTAATTAGTTCTGTTTGTCAGTTGGCATTTCCTTTTTTTTTTTTTAAATGACCCATTTATGGCGCTCAACATGCCCTGCGTGGCTGGCCTGTCCTCTGATCTTAGATTCAAATGCATTGAACTCACTCGTTTAGATCAGACATTGGGTGCTGTGAAGGGCCTTGATGCTAATTTTTCAAAAAATATAGACAGCGATTTAAGGCATTGAAGTTAACTTAAAAGATGGCACTGGTGAATTAGTCTTCAGTGGGATTTTTCAAACGGCTGAGACTAGAGACCGAGACACTCTGCACTGCTCTGCAAGCTCTCTCCACTGCTGAGAGATGGCCTGCTCTCAGATGAAACATGGCACGGCCACACACTACATCACATACACACATTACATCACAACATTCACATGGCATCAGCAGAGAGTGGAGAGTGGACAGAGAGAGCTGAGGGAGAGGAAAACAGACAGGATAGAGAGATCAGGGATATATGGAGTGGAGAGAGAAAGAGAGAGAGAGAGAGAGAGAGAGAGAGAGAGAGAGAGAGAGAGAGAGAGAGAGAGAGAGAGAGAGAGAGAGAGAGAGAGAGAGAGAGAGAGAGAGAGAAAGAGAGAAAGAGATGTGGGGAGATGTGGAGAGGGAGAGAAGAACAGGAACAAAGAGATAAGAAATGGAGTGGAGAGAGTGGAGTGGAGAGAAAGAGAGGGGAATGTGAAGAGAGAGATGTGGAGTTGAGAGAGAGAGAGAGCGAGAGATATGTGGAGTGGAGTGGAGGGAGAGAAGAAAAGCAACAGAGAGATGAGAGAGGTGGGGAGTGGAGAGAAAGAGATAATGATGTGGAGAGAGAGATGTGGAGCGGAGAGAGAGAGAGAGAGAGAGACTGTATAGGCAAAGGAGAAGTGAAGGAGCAATGAGAGGGTGATAGAAGAGCAGAGACATGGAAAACAGAGAGAAAAGAAGTCAGAGAGAGATGAGAGAAGAAAGACTGATGCAAGTGAAGAAGACGAGAGGAAGAGATGGAAGCAAAGTGAAATGAAAGACAGATGGCAGTGAAGATGAACGAGAGATGGAAGAGGAGAGAAGACAAGAGCAATGAAGGTAGAGATGGGACAAAAGAAGAACGAGAGAGATGGAGGAGAAGAGGAAAGGATGGAGAGATGGAAGAAGAGAGGAGAGAGAGAGAGAGAGAGAGAGAGAGAGAGAGAGAGAGAGAGAGAGAGAGAGAGATCTTAAAGAAGGCACAGAAGGAGATATGGAAATCACATGCTTGGGTGAACACCACCATTCTGCAGCCCAGCTCTTAAATATTCAATTCTGTGGTCTCAAGTTAATAGCTGAAAGAAAAGTTGTTTTTGTTGGAACGAGAAGTTGCCATGGTATTGCCATGTTGTGCACAAAAACCGTGAAGCACAATTCGTGACAGCAGAGTCAGTGAGGAGTCAAAACTTTCCACTGCTCCTCATGCAGTTTGGCAGTTTGGATGGGGCTGCATGTAGGGGTGTACATAACAATCGATATGGAGAGTGAAATGATAGTGAAAGCCTAACTGGGAAACTCCAACTCCCATTGTCATTGTGACATAGCACTCCACAGCACACAAGTGAACACTGCACACTGCATACAACAAAAATGCATTTATGCCTCACCCGTGCAAGGGGGCAGCCCCTATTGGCGCCCGAAAGGGAGCAGTGCAGCGGGACGGTACCATGCTCAGGGTACCTCAGTCATAGAGGAGGATGGGGGTGAGCACTGGTTGATTACTCCCCCCGACCAACTAGCGGGTCGGGAGTCAAACCGGCAACCTTTGGGCTACAAGTCTGACGACCTAACCGCTTACCCATGACTGCCCTATGCATCAATGGCCGACGACTGAATCGTGTCGTATGGCGGGGCATTCTAGTATCGAAAATAATCAAATCGCTGTCCCCTGCCCAATGCCCTACCTGTTAAGTTAATTGTGCAACATATTAGAAGTGGGAAAGTAATTAGTGTTAATGGATGCTACTGGACACCTTCATGTCCTTCAGAATCAATTTAGTTAACCTTCTCTACTCTACTAATGCAGCCAATCTTAGCATTCACAAAAAGAGGTAGACATCACGTCTTGAGAAAGTAAGCCAGACATCCCTTGGTGGTAGATGCAACAAATCATCCATGTTTACAAACATGGCATAAGACACACAGCAAGACATTTAGAGGTCAAATCAGCCAACTTCAAAATGCGGTTGTATTGCTCACACTACCCTGGACTAGGGATGCAAACGATTCATCGATTAATACGTTAATCGATTAAAAAACATTAATCGCAATTAATCGACAATTCAACTGACAAGAGACCCAGGTGAAATGGGCATGTGAAGAGTGTGTTTGAAGAGGGGTGTGAATTTTGGGAATATTTAAATCATTTTTGGATTAAAGAATTGAAAGATAATTAATTTAAATGTGGTATTTTATCTCAATTTTTAATACATTTAGATTTTGTAGCTTTTTTTCGAGAAACATAGATTTCGGGGGGGAAACGCCGCTTATCAATTAATCGTAAGTCGATCGATAAGGCTATCAACTAATTAATGAATTAATCGATAATTTGCATCCCTACCCTGGGCTTGTCTGTTCCTGAACATGCTGCATTTTGTTCTGTTCAGCCCCTTCCAAGATCTGGGGCATGGTCTGCTTAGATCCAAGTGGCGGAGTAATGGTACACAGGGCCAGGGCCGGATTAATGCACAGGCCAGATATGGCTGCAGCCTAGGGGCCCCCAACTGCCAAGGGGCCCCTGATTGGCCACAAGTGAAATATTGCAGAATTGTGACAGGATGCAGTATTGAAAAATTCATCTATCATGTTGAGTACAGTTGGTAGATATGTTATCCTTAATTCCTAGCTCATAATTATGACACCGTCAATGTAAATTTGTCGGAAATTTACCTTCCGGGGGGGCCCACAGACATCTCTAGCCTAGGCACTCCAAGCAATCTTAATCTGGGCCTGCACAGGGCCCCATGAAACTGACACTGAAACCTTTGGGAAACTGTGGCCTAGTGGTTATGGAGTGGAAGGGTGGGATTCGAACCTGCAACCCTCTGATTTAAAGCCCATCTCCTTATCCATGCTCCATGGCTGAGGTGTCCTTGAGCATGGCTCCTAACCTGACACTGCTCCAGGTAATGTAACCAATACCCTGTACTTACAATAAATAACTGTAAGTCGCTTTGGATAAAAAGTGTCAGCTGAAATGTAA
>NC_085865.1:8362309-8369809 GCF_034702125.1 Engraulis encrasicolus | reverse complement strand
CTCCTCTTCCTCCTCCTCTAAGCGTGCTGGGCAGGCCTCCTCCTCTTCCTCCTCCTCCTCCTCCTCCTCTCCCTCCTCCTCTTCTTCCTCCTCCTTCTCTTCCTACTCCTCTTCCTCCTCCTCCTCCTCTAAGCGTGCTGGGCAGCCCTCCTCCTCTTAGTCTTCCTCTCCTCCTCTCCTCCTCTTCCTCCTCCTCGTCCTCTTCATCCTAGCGTGCTGGGCAGGCGTACGTCATTACCTCCAGCCCCTCACTGGCAGCTGATGATGGCACAGGCTGCACAAGTTCGTTCCCCAAATATTTAAAACCACCAAGAGGCCGGGCGGAGGAAAGTCAAAGTCTCTCTTCTCCTCTCTTCTCTTCTCTTTTGCAATCCTAGACCAAATTCTCCTTTCTTTGTGAGGCAGAACGGACAACTATACCTACCTTGTTCTCAACCGCCCCACCAGAGTGAAATGGTGTGTCTAAAATTAGACCTTGCTTCTCGCAGATCAAATGTTTTAAGAAACTGTAGCCTAGTCTGCTCCGAGGAGGAGACAAGCGGCACAGCTGTAGATATATATATATATAAACTCTCAACATAAATAAACTTCTTATATGGAAGCTCTCTGGTGAGCAGATCCCATCTTTCATCCGTCTAACTGTACTGAAGTCAGCCCGTACAGTGCTATGAAAGCTTTGCAGTGTGCAAGTCGGGATTGTATCTTCCTTCCTTGCAGCCAAAATAAAAAAACACAGAGGATGTAATACGATTTGGGGGGGGGAATGAAAGATGACACATCTTCACGCTCCAAAAACAAGTCCAATTGCTTACAATTGAACTATTTTTAAGAACAAGATGACCTGAGCATGGGCTGTTCACTGGCATACAGTATGTTCTGTCCACACTGTAGCCAGCCAACGTGCAATGGTCAATATAGAGCCAAGAAGGAATAGATGCAGTGCCCCCAAAAGATTAGTGAAGGGAAAGCTGAGAAGTGGATCGTCATTGTGGTCAGAGACA
Source organism: Engraulis encrasicolus (assembly GCF_034702125.1). Classification (NCBI taxonomy): domain Eukaryota; kingdom Metazoa; phylum Chordata; class Actinopteri; order Clupeiformes; family Engraulidae; genus Engraulis; species Engraulis encrasicolus. Next base: position 8,368,808 of record NC_085865.1, on the reverse strand, counting down.
GAGACAGAGACAGAGAGAGAGACAGAGAGAGAGAGAGAGAGAGAGAGAGAGAGAGAGAGAGAGAGAGAGAGAGAGAGAGAGAGAGAGAGTTCTGAGACGGTGCTGGTAGCTGAAATATTCCAAACCGTAAATGCAGCCATATTCTGTTCCCAGCAGTCTCGCGACAGACAGACATACAGACAGACAAAGCTCTGGAGCACATTTTTTATAAAAGCACACTCAGCACTTTCTCCGACACACACACACTGGATCGCTGCGCCACTGTGTCCTTCAAGACAACCAATCAGTTTGAATGTCATCTTGAGGATGGGCAGACTGTCTCACAGAGCCACATCTAGTGGGAGGTATAGCTAAGGTGGGAATTGACAATAATGCTGAAAATGTGAATTTCCAAAAGCAGCTCGGCACCTCCATTATCTTTTTGTTTTGTGGTACCCCTAAGGGAGCTGCAGCCACATTCAAAATTATGTTAATTTTCTTTTTTTCCCTTCCTTCCTTCCTTCCTTTGTTCCTTATAAAAATAGCCAAAACAGTCAACATAATACTTTATAAAGACAGATAAACCCAGCTTAGACAGTGTTGACTCCTTTGTGACTTGATATTTTGTGCTGCTGGCATAAGGGGTGCATTCAGTTGAAGAAGGTAGGTCTGCTCTAAAAATAAAAACTATTTAATTAAAAAGCATCATTTCGATCACCCTGGATCTTCATCAGGATCTTATTGGGCAGTGTGCAGTGCAGACCTACCTCCTTCAACTGTCTGACACTTTCCTCTATTTTTTGGATGTGTGCACTAGGGCTGCACGATATTAGAAAAATACGCGATACACGATAACATGATGTATACTGCGATATTGATATCACTGTACAATATTTAATATATATACATATATTTTCCCCTCTCTACTTGCCATTCTACACTTTAACATGTATAAAACAACTGAGAGCAATGTTTTATTGCCAACATTATTTTTTATTGGGAAAAGACATGGCTAATATACAGCATCAACTTAAAATGTCACAATTTTTAATGCATTTTTTAAGCTGCTAACCAAATTTCCTGTTATTAAAAATGTGAAAACTGTTCGCGATACGCGCACAACTTTTATGTGTATCGCAAGCCGTGATATCGTGATATCGCGGTATCGACACATTTTCGATATATCGTGCAGCCCTAGTGTGCACCCTACCCAAAACGACTACTGCAGTGTGCATCCAGTCTGTGGAGCAGCAGGTACAGTAAGTGCATGTTGGGGTTGAGAAAACCGTGCCCTACAATTACGCATCTTTAGGTTCATTTGATCTTTTATCACCACAACATTCCCTTCACACACATCTGTGACAGTACACCATTGAAGATGAAGGTTAAGTCAGAGAGAGATGTGGTGTCATCTTACAAAAACACTGACTCAACTGATTTCTGAAGTTTCCCACATTGTGAGAACATGCAGTATAATGTTGCTTCTCATAGCACTGGGGCCCTCCAGACATCTCAATTTAATGCACCTACTTTAGTCATAGCGAGGGAAGCTGACATGGGGGGGGGGCAAATGGGGTCAGTTGGCCCGGGCCCAGGGAGAGAGGGGGCCCAGCATGTATTGGGTGGTAGTGGGCAAAGGGGTCAGTTGGCCCGGGCGCAGGGAGAGAGAGGGGGCCCAGCATGTATTGGGTGGTGGTGGGGGGGCCCTTTCAGATTATTTCGTCCTGGGTCCGGACAAAGCTGTCAGTGGCCCTGGCCATAGCATAGGCCTACTACAGACTGCAGTAAATCACAGATTTTTACATAATTCAATATCTTTCATATTTTCCCCCCTTTCACCAGGTCAGCATACTTTGCCACGGAAAATTTGCCACTCACACGCAGACATATTTTCACGGCAGTCAGCACAAATCTGTAAATAAATATATTTGTTTGTCTCGAGTGGGGGTTATATTGGCCAGATGGCAGAGGTTTAGGTATGCCAAAGGAACAGAGAGTAAAACAGGGAGAAAGAGAGGGAGACAGAGAGAGAGATAGAGAGAGAGACAGAGAGAGAGACAGAGAGAGAGAGACAAAGACAGAGAGAGACAGAGAGAGAGACAGAGAGAGAGAGACAAAGACAGAGAGAGACAGAGAGAGAGAGAGAGAGAATGGGGCATATGGCACCAAAGCCACCTCTCTCTCGCTACCTCAATAAAGACACGCTCCGTCTCAAATCTGGTGTGAGCGCGAGGTCAACTCACATTAAGCTCTCAGCTTATATCATGGGATTTTGTTTATACCACATTGTGCTGCAGTCACTACAATTCCTTGCTTACCTCTGTATTTATGCTTTGCTTACTTTGTATCCCTCCAGCTTCTGTGTGTCTTGTTTTGAAGAATTGCATCTGCGAAGTGTACTACATAATGCAAGATACTGTAATGTGTTGCAATGAAGTGTGTGTGCACTTGCTACAGGGCTTGCTTTGAATACAATGCAATTTGAGTAACCAGTGCTTCTCTCCACTGTACCCCACTACCATGGCAAGTGTTCCACCGCCGACAGTTCTCAATGTGTTAGGCTGCTGTGTGTTAATTAGGGACATGAAGTCTATGTGTGAACAGATATCTTCTTTTTTTTCAATAAAAGCCGCCCTTCACCATCCCTTGGATTCGTCTGATGATACTTTTTCTGAGAAGCCTTTCTCTACTATCAACTGGCAACATCCTAGGTGCAACCTGTCCACTGAGAAACCGCTTAGTACATCGTTACTAATAGCTAATCACATGCTCTGGGAATTATGGTAAATACCAAACACCATAGTAATGGTGGGGTGGCGTCCGCGCCAATGTCTTATCCTGTGCGTATCGCTCGGTGCGTAATTCCAAGAGCAGTATGATGAAAAGGAAGAAAGGAGTCGCACACTGGAGCTGAATGCAAAATCAAAAACTGTATTAAACTGGGAACACTGATAATGGGCTAGACCCGAAACGTTTGTCCACTGTCTGTCGGTTTTATTTACTTTTTTCCGGCTTTGTTTCATACAGTTTTTGATTTTGCATGCAGCTCCAGTGTGCGAATACCAAACACCAACATGGGAAACGCACATGAACGCCACCCCAAGTGGTATTTTCCCCTGGAAAACACGTTGAAAAATGTCATACACAAGTTTCAGAGACTTGTTCTGGGCCCTGCCGTAGCCAACCGGGGTAGGGCACTCGCCTGCCATGTGGCTGACCGGGTACCTTTGGCGACCCCTCCCCATCTCTCTCCCAATTCGCTTCCTGTCCACCTCTCACACCGTCCTATCAAATCAAAAAAAGTCAAAAAGTATTTTTAAAAAAGAGTTTCTGGGAGCACATGGATGCAAAAATAGGCTACAGAGCAATGTGACCCCAACATAGCTGATAAGCATGAGTGTGAAACTACTGGACTCCTATTACTACAAACTTGATCTACTTACTTGAGTGCATGACACCCAAAAGCAGGAAAACAAATTGGCGCATGCCTTCAGATGCCTTGTTTTTTGGACATGGTGCTGCTGGGTGTCTTGCAAGCCTGGGCAAGCGACCGTGTGGTGTGGGCTGTTGAGTAATGACAGGTGGAGAATGGAGGGAGGACAACGGCATTGTGTGCCTCTCTTAGGCCCAGGAAGCTTGGCTTCCGTCCTCCTGTGTGTGCACTGCAGACATAGATCATCACACCCTCTTGTCCCGCCAGGTCGATTCCTGACACCACCAGGTGGGTGGAGAGGAGAGGAGAGGAGAGTGAATAACCAGCACTTCCCCCATATTCCCTACCATACATGACTGATGTTTACTTCATTTTCAAGAATTCATGAAAAAGGCAACATTAGTGAATGGGCTGCATGGATTCTGGAAATAAACAACTAAAAATCCCACACAGTGTCCCTTTAAGGGTTTCTAAGCTTATGTCCACTTGCGTTGCCCCCTTGCAAAGGGAGACATAAATGGAATTTCACTGTGTGCGTGCAGTGCGCTGCATGATGTAGCGTGGTGTCACAATGACAATGGGATGTTCGCAGTGGGATTTTGACTTAGGCAATGACCCAAGGCTCACTAATCCCCCCCCTCCACACACACACCAAAACACACATGATCGTGCAAGGTGAACTGCCCCAAGCATCTGGCGCCGTACAAGGGAAGACAAGCTGGCTAAGCGAGAGAGTGCTGCGTTGCCCCTGTGACGGTACATGCACACAGGGACGGCACGTTTCCTTAACGTCTCCGTGAGCAGTGCGAGTCCGAGAGGTTTGCGGACTGCCTTGCACACTGCACAGTCAACGTCAATATTCTATTCACGGGCAGCAGCCATTCATTGTCAATGGAGAACGCACATTGAACGCGGACGTGCGCGCTATTCTTCTATTTTCAAGGAGCAATGCGGACATGTCCCGGCGGGACGGACATGCACCGCGCTTAGACCGCGCTCCTGTGTGCAAAGCATGATTTAGTTTTCATGCATTTTAACAGTTTCGGACTGATAACGGACACGTTCTGTGGACATACTGTGGATGTCCGCGCCGTTGGTGTGAATGCAGCGTGAGGATTGCATCCTAAAACAAGAAATGCAGACTTCCACCAAGGAAGCTGTTTGATGGAACATTTGACTATGTTACACCCTATTTTTTTCCAAGTTTTTCTACCTTGTTTTTATGGAGTAAGAAACTGGAAAGTCAAAATTCGCCCTATCCTGCAATGCTGAAGAGTCTTTTTAAAAAGTCCTGAATCCGGTTCGTGATTCGGATCACCACCAAAATGTAATCGCTTGCTCCGTTGGTCATGTCCAACAACTCCACAAAGTTTCAGCAAAATATGTTCATAAACTTGTGAGTTATCCTGCTGAAAATACAAACAAACAGACAAAAATCACGACCAAAAACATAACCTCCTTGGCAGAGGTTAAAAAAAAAAAAAAAATCATGTGCGTGACACAATAGAGGACACAGTGGAAATATTATGCAACAAATCTTGAGGCGGTTTCATCATGTTATCATGCTTGTCCAGGTGTCAAGACAGGGCATAGGGCAATCCCACACAAAACCAAAATACCTGTAGGCAATGCTGCAGATTCACTCAGAGTCTAGTAAGGATCTTGCACCTGTTCGTCCCCCTCGGGGCTGCGAACATGCAACCTCGTCAACTACATCGGTTCGGCAAAGGGAGGCACAGTACGATACCGCTGGACTAAAGGACCAGTCCCTCAGCCGCATCGGCATCGACAATGTATGATGCTGAGGGAGGGAGATTTACTAACGTTCCATGCCAACTCTGCTACTTAGCCTCCCCTGTAGGGCTTGGCGATATGGAAAAAAAATATCACGATATAGCACAATTACATACGTTTTCAGTTATTCTCTTTATTTGCTGTTTATTTTTTCATGTCGCAAAACAACCTTTCTTTAAAATGGATCTTTTTATTCTTATTTTTACAGTTACACTAACTTATAGTGTGTATTGTGACGACATGAAATGTAATTAAATGATATTCAATTGTATGAAACTGATAAAATTACTATCACGGTATAAACGATATAGGAGAAAGGGCACGATATACACTTTTATATCATGATAACGATATATATCGTCATATTGCCCAGCCCTACTCCCCTGTTACACCAGCATGAGGTGGACATATAAGGGGAGGGCAACAGAGGACACATGGCTACACACTCATACAGTAATCATCCATTTCTGATGTGGTTATAAAAGTGCAAACAGCTGTGCAGTTCCCTTGAATGGGACTTTCAAGCAGATCCACCATCCATCTCAGGTCCCATTCACATGTGTCTAGATGTCTTCCTAAAAAAAAATGATATTTTTGTATGTATCCGTTTGGGCCTGTTTGGGTTTTATCTCAATACACTTCCAAATTCCACTGGATACGTGCATGTGAAAAACATAAACAGACTGCAGCAGGAGAAACCAAGCGTGCAATATGGTTTTAAAAAAAAATGTGGCTTAAATATTTATGGCTGGTTTCTTCAATATTTACACATGTAGTGGACATTGAGGTTCATAAAATGTCAACATTTGCCTCCAAGACACAGCAAATATGGAAGTGACCAGAAGATTTGACCTTAAATTCCGCATTTGCACTCAACTGTGTGGTTGTGTTAAATATGAAAAAGGAAACACACATGCCAAAATATAACCCCTGAGGTCAAGTGTAGCTGTAGCCTGTAGGCATTTGACATATCAAATGTGATAGAGATTCTGCCATGTGTTTTAAATGCAGTTTTATTACAAATAATTGTTTTTCTTCTGGAGTAAACCCATAGGTTCTCCCACCATTTTCTCTCTGTATGTGGGTGCACACGGACAGAAATGATCATCTCATCATGTGCTATTTGAATCTCCATTTCAAATAAACTCTTTTTTTTTCCAGGAGTAAACCTATGCGTCTCACCTTTGGCTCTTAGTGAAACACCAATGGGTGAGGTCACATGTTTTTTTCTCCCACATTTATTCCCGCGTGTGTCCATTACATGCTAAAGCACTGGCTGTGCAAACTAAGCCG
>NC_085865.1:8182309-8357309 GCF_034702125.1 Engraulis encrasicolus | reverse complement strand
ATGTGTGCGCGTGTTTATGTGTGCACGTGTTTATGTGTGTGTGTGTGAGTGCGCATGTGTGTGAGTGCGCGTGTGTGTGAGTGCGCGTGTGTGAGTGCGCGTTTTTGTGTGTGTACATGTGTATGTGTGTGCATGTGTTTGTGTGTGTGTGCACGTGTATAATTCTAATACATTTGGACTGGTAAGGTAAGAGATGTAGGCAGTGCTGCTGGGAGGACTGTACTACAGCAGATGGGATGACCACATTTATTGGCGCGTGTGCGCGTGTGTGTGCGCGCGAGTGTGCGTGCGTGTGTGATGACCACATTTCTTGGCCTGTTACAATACCAGCCCCCAGCAGGCTGTGTTTGTGTGGTCATCCCAGCACCGCCTCTCTGACCCCAATTACTTAGCCATTTATTCCTCTGGCCACCTCTCATATACACACACACACACACACACACACACACACACAGTACGTTTTCCAGGATTACCCAACACTTTGGAGAGTTGCACCAACATCCTGAGCGTTAAATTGCGTTAAAGCGTAAGAGTTACATTAACACTGCAAAGTGTTCTGTGTACTTTCACGTTCAGGTCATCTAGGAACCAAAATTGAATCCAGGAACAAAAAAACAAAACAAAAAACAATTATGGTGCACCAGCGTCTTTGGTTGCCATGTCGGCACTGCAATAGTGGTGCTACAGACTACTTACTAGTAAAAGATGAGAGTTTGATGAGGGCTGGGTGAGAGATTCTATTACAGCATTCTGTTATTGGATGAGAGATTCTATTATTGCATTCTGTTATTGGATGAGAGATTCTATTATGGCATTCTGTTATTGAATGAGAGATTTTATTATTGCAAGTGTCTGCTGGCTGACCCTGTCCGCTTGTGCAACAGAACATTGCGAATGGTTCCAGAATGCTGCGGCCGCATTAAATGACTATTACCTGTAATCGTAGGACTTGAGGGTTCCATTCTGCCTCATCCGAAAGTGGATATGGCAAAAAAAACTTTTCCAAGTTTCCGAAACATCTTCTCATTATATTAGCCGCCTTTGTTCGTCAAAAACAGGTACAGGCAACGTGCTCGTCACAGGGCACCCGGCGGCCACAGAATAGGTGCAGAACTAACATCCGACGCTGACACCAATACATTGCCATGTTGAACTCTCAAACAGTGTCTGAGTGACGATTCCTCTCCTCTCCCTCCTCTAAGGCGCATCTCCGTGTCAACTTGAGCTGTAACTCAAACCCTGGGAGTGAAATGTGATGTGCGGGGTGGACGACCTAATGTGCGCACCTGACACCAAGGCTGCTCCAGCTAACCTGGCGGAGGAGCGCAACAAAAAGACCTACAGTAACAGATGACACTCTCTATTCTCGTTTGTACTGTGCATTGTGCAGTATTGTATTGTATTGTATTGTATTGTATGCAGGGCTCTAAATTAACTTTTTTCATCACCAGCCAAAATGGCTAGTAGGTTCTAATCTTACTAGCCAAACACACACTCACAGTCAAACACTCAAAGTCGTGGCTAGTAAGTTAGTCTATTCTTCTACCAGACACACTGAAATTTCACCAGCATTTGGCCTGTTGGCTGGTGTTAATGTAGAGCCCTGATTGTATGTGTGACAACAACATGTCTGTGTCTAACACAGTGTTTCTCCCCCCTCAGGGGTGCCGCGGAAACGTGGCTGATAAATAAATTATGTAATATAATACATATTTGTCTAAATTAATAAAGTATTGCTTAGTCAGTGGAGTCTTTCATCTGCCATTTACGCACAATAAAGTCAATTTAGGTTGCCCCAGTAAGCTGCAACTTCGAACGTAGGTTGTGTGACGTCTCCAAATGTGTTACTGTAAGCTTTTGTGGTATCCAAAGCGATGCCATGTTAAGGCTTGTTGGTTTGGGGTGCCTTGAAAATTTTCAGGAATTGAAAGGGTGCCTGGCCTAAAAAAAAGGTTGAGAAACACTGGTCTAACATACAGAGAGCAAGAAAGCCTACTTTAACAGACGAGACTATGATGATCTTTTGTGCGGTGCATTGTTTTATAATGTGTTGTACAGTATTGTATTGTATTGCACTGTATCTGTTACATATACAAGATGTCTGTGTCAAACGTACAGAGAGCCAGAGAGCCTACTTTAACAGATGAGCCTGTATCTATTGTCTGTATCTATCGTCTCTACAGTATTGAATTGCATTGCATTGTACGTGTGACAACGACAACATATCCATGGCAAACGTGTAGAGAGCCAGTATCTCATGAAATGAAGCCCCAACTGTCTAAGAAATGCTAAAAAGACTTACTTTGACAGATGAGCCTCGAACTATTTTTTTCCACTGTGAATTGTGTTAACTTAGATGTCTAGCAAAATGGATTCATTACTGTAGTTACAATCCAGTGCCACATTTCCCAAATGACCTGGTTTTACCTGTCCAATTCAACCAGGTGATCATTCAACCAGGTGATCATTCAACCGGCCAATCACCTGGCAGAATTGGACATCATTGGACGGAAGTAAAAATCAAGTCATCTGGAATATGTGACTGGATTGTAACTGATGAATCCATTTCGCCAATCACTTCTTAAAATGCATTGCACATGTCTATGTCAAATGTACAGAGAGACAATATCTCCTGGAGTGAAATTACTCCTGGAGTGAATATTACTTAAGTTACAGCACAATAGAACAACATTCTAGTCAAACGGCAGTCTCTCGTTTTATATATTGTTATACTGTAAGCTTATTATATGCAAATTACATGTAATAGCACCATTGTTGCAGTCACGCCAACATCTGCTGGAGTCAATTCTAGGGCCCTATGATTTCCGCGATACGGAAAACACGGACGGAATCACAGAATGTAGACATTATAACGGAATTTGGTTATAAACACGGAATTAAGCAGAATTTGCACATTTCTTATGATAATATTAAAATTCAATTATTTTCGTCATCATTCATCAGTCTAAAGACATGTCAACCACAAAATGTGGTCACAATATTAAATGTGGCCCACGCGAGGTGATGCGCAAAAGTTCTATGCATTCTATGATAGGTGAAAATAAGCTAAAAAATGTTTTTTTTTTAATCCGATAGGGCAAAAGATAAATCAGATAAAACGGAATTTGAGAAAAAATAAAACTGAATTTGAGAAAAAAATTAAACGGATTTCATAGGGCCCTACAATTCCCACTACGTAGGTAGGTGGGCTTGGCCACTGATTCCGATCTCCTGCTATCTTGATAAGGTACAGTACACTAAAAACACATACTGCACCATCAGACCTCTTTCTCTGGTTCATATCTATTGACTTTTTTACAGGCCATTGCGAATAACATGTAGAATATTCACTGTGCACACGTACAATGTGAACTATTGAAAGCCTCTCACTCATCAGTACAACAGAATGAATGTGCGAGGTGAGGTCTATAAATATCTAGATATAATGCCTTCCGCAGGCTAAACTGGGAACGCAGCTGCAGCCTGAGAACGAATAGGGCAAATTAATCAATTCCCATGACTGTCATTATAACCTTCAGAAAAAAATAAAATGTATTAAAAACAAACCCATCAGATTACGTTCATTTAAGATCAGATTAAGGGTTTTTGATTTACTAGAATGGGTCAAAAGATCACATCCTCCCCAACGCGTAATTCCACATAATCCAAAAAGGATGCAAAGAACACCGGCAATCTGCGCACGATGATGCGTCTGAGCTAAATTCCTAATCTCAGTTGCGACACGAGAGGAGGGCTGTGCCAAAAACAAGGGATATACAAAGCAAATTCACAGCCAGACTGGAAAGTTCAGTTGTGTGTGTGTGTGTGTGTGTGTGTGTGTGTGTGTGTGTGTGTGTGTGTGTACGTGTGTGTGTGTGCATAAGTGGCAGTGTGTGCTTGTGTGAGTGACAGTGTGTACGTGTGTGTGTGTAACAGTGTGTGTGTGTGTGTGTGTTTGGGTGCGTGTGCGCGCATCTGTGTGTGCGCCTGCATCTGTGTGTGCGCCTGCGTGTGTGTGTGTGTGTCACTCCACTGTGCAAGAGGGAGAGGGTGTGTTGCTGAAGACGTTCCTGAAGCCAACAGGTCTGGACTCGCAAAGCACAGCTCCCCTCCCGCCGCGACGAGGAGAGGGAGAGGGAGAGGGAGAGGGAGAGAAGAGAAGAGAAGAGAAGAGAAGAGAAGAGAAGAGAAGAGAAGAGAAGAGAAGAGAAGAGAAGAGAAGAAAAGAGAAGAGAAGAGAAGAGAAGAGAAGAGAAGAGAAGAGAAGAGGAGAGGAGAGGAGGGGAGAGAAGAGAAGAGAAGAGAAGAGAAGAGAAGAGAAGAGAAGAGGGAGTTGACAGCTCTTTCATGTGTAGCAGCAGGCAACACTAGAGACTGGGGCCTCCTGAGAGAGAGAGAGAGAGAGAGAGAGAGAGAGAGAGAGAGAGAGAGAGAGAGAGAGAGAGAGAGAGAGAGAGCGAGAGAGCGAGAGAGCGAGAGAGCGAGAGCGAGAGAGCAAGAGAGCGAGAGAGAGAGGAAAGGAGGAGAGCAGGAGAGCAGAGCAGAGCAGAGAGAGACTGTGTTCCTGTGCAGATTGTTTTGTGTGATTGGTGTGTGTGTGTGTGTGTGTGTGTGTGTGTGTGTGTGTGTGTGTGTGTGTGTGTGTGTGTGTGTGTGTGTGTGTGTGTGTGTGTGTGTGTTATGCATGAGTGTCTGCGTGTCAGTGAGCATGCCTGTGTGTGTGTGTGTGTGTGTGTGTGTGTGTGTGTGTGTGTGTGTGTGTGTGTGTGTGTTATCCATGTTTGCGTGTGTGCGTGTGTGTGTGTTATGCATGAGTGTGTGTGTGTGTTATGCGAGAGTGTGTATGTGTCAGTGTGCATGCCTGTGTCTATGTCGTGTATGTGGCAGCTGTGTCATTTTAGCCACTCATGCTTGCAACATCTCCACAACAAAACTCCTGGCTCTCCGTCACAGGTGGCCACGGATGATAAATGAGCCACCTGGTGGGTGATTAGTGATTGCCATTAGGAAGACAACAGTGTTGTCAGCACCGAGTGGATGTAACGTAAGTAACACACAACACAGAGTTGTCTTTTCAACCTTAAAACAAATGTTTTCAAAACGGTTTCTGTGGGTCATCAACTTGTTACAGGTTCAATGGTTGCCTGGCGAACAGGAGACTACCCCACAAGTGAGACAGTCTTGGTGGCCACCGATACTCATGAACGGCGTGACGTTTTCCATGTGCGATACGCCCATTTGTGGGGGAAAACAACCCATACAAGTCAATTGGTGATGTTGGGGTTTAATAAACGAAAGATACGGACCTGTAGACTAGCGTTGTTCACACGCAACATGCCGAAAACGTGTTGTGTTGCCGGCTGTTCAAATAATATAGCCAACCAGCCGTGGCTGAAGCATGGACTGTGTTCATTTAGACAAGCCGATGTAGCATGTAAGGTAAGGCAAGGCAAGTTTATTTATATAGCACATTTCATACACAGGTGCAACTCAATGTGCTTCACAAAGTTAACAAATGTAAATGAAAGGAAACAGGGAAGAAAGAAGGAAATAAATTAGAGTCAAAAAACATTTAAAACATTAAGATAAAACGTAAGGTAAAAATAATAATAAAATAAAATCAAAAATTTAATCAAAATGTAAGTTGATGAGTTGACGGTTTGTTTTCGCCCATAAAGGGGCGTAACGCACATTTACGAGCAAAGTACCCGGATGGCAAAGTACCCGGATGGCCGTTCATGAGTATGCAATTTCTCATAGGGAAGGTGTGGTTTGGCCTAGAGCAGTGGTTCCCAACCTTTTTCTTAAGGGACCCATGTTTTTACTATTGTAATCTTTGGTGACCCAACCACGCGAGATGCGTGTCACAAGATGCCCTCTGTTTCCTGCGAAAACTCATTTTAGTTATTTTATTCCTCAATTCGTCTTTGGTCAAATATAGAATAAATGTTTAATGTAGCACTTACAATTTGTTGCTTCTATGCATTTATTAGTTAAATGCTTTGTCTTTTATTCAACATGGGCTATATAGGCTATATTTAAAATGAAACCCCTTAAAATCAAGAGGGCTCCGCGACCCCCTGTGGATCTTTGGCGACCCATAAGGTGGGTCCCGACCCATAGGTTGGGAACCACTGGCCTAGAGGATGACATTTTTCGGGAATTCCCGTGGGTCCCGTGGGTCCTGCGGGATTCCCGCGGGATGGGAATCAAAATTCAAAGATGAACGGGAGCGGGCAGGAGCGGGAATTAAGATGAATGGGAGCGGGCAGGAGCGGGAATAAAAACAGGAGTGGGATTGATTTTGAGTGGGAATGGGCAGGATTGGGAAACATTATTTTCAGGAGTGGACGGGATGGGATTAGTTTCTTTTACTCCAGTCTGGGATGGGACGGGATGGGAATTTTTTTCTGGGACAGGGATGGGACGGGAGTGAAAATCAGGATTTTTTTTCTGGGACCGGGATGGGACGGGAGTGAAAATCCACTCCCGTGTCATGCTCTAGTTTGGCTCTGCCCTGGCCTAACAGTAGGCCACTGGGTTTGGCTACTACGCCAGCGACCTGGGTTCGATTCCGGCCCAGGTCATTTGCCGATCCTTCCCCATATCTCTCTCTTACTCACTCGCTCGCTTTCTGTCATAATCTCCACCTTTCTATCAATAAAGGCACAAAGGCCCCTTACAATATCAAGGAAAGGTGTGGTTTGCAATTGTCCATGACCTACTACTAGGCATTACGAATGCATCATTTGTCATATACCTATAGCCCATACCCAAACATGTCAGTTGTATTAAAACAAATTGCAAACTCATCATTCTCAGTATTGTTTTAACAAATCTCCACGAATCTTGACACATCTCCTCTCGTCATGTACCAACATAATGTAGGCCTACTTGATAATTGTGAGACGCTGCACAATTGCCAAGCCAAAAAAAAACTCACAAAAAAGAGCTGCAACCAACCGCAACACTACATGTTCCTAACACCATGCAGTAACAGAACAGGGGATTGGTGGTAAATGAAATATCCTGTCTACTATTGGATAACGGTTAAACTTGCCAGTCTGCTTCATACCAATTTGGCTCGGTCTCTGTAATTAACTGTCAAAAGCCTTTGCTCAGACTAGTCCTCCAGTCACTCACGGGCGGTTGAGAAATCTTGATGACGAAATGTCAACAAAACCGTAAAGACACCGACACTGACGCTGATGCTGACAAGACAAAGAGATTGATGAGCAGCTGTGGTGACGTGATTTATGTTTAGTCAAGAGTTACAGAAAGCAGGGAGGTTGTGAAACAATGCTTAACCATTACAATGTCTCGTGCCAGGCTACAAGGGAACAGATATGTCATTTTTGGACGTTTTTTTTTCGTTCTTTCTTTCAAAAATACCCAGAAAGAGAGCACGTACAAACGTATACAGTTTGGGGAGGGGATATTGCGTAATCACTGCATTCTATGTGCTGAGCAAATCATCTTTAATTAAAATGCATGGCCATCTTGTTGGCTGGTGAGTGACTAATCAAACACATTGAGACATGTGCATGATTTGAAATGTCATAAGATGCTCATGTCTTCTTTTAGACTAGCACTAGTATGCACATGGATCGATTTGCTCATGGACATTGAGATTAGTAAACAGTTATGCTAGTTGACATATCCCTTCTTTGAATTTCCTATAAAGCGGATAGGATTTATCCATCCATCCATCTGCAGTTTTCTATAGTCCTGCTGAGCTGCACAAGTTGTTTATTTCACCCTCATATGATCCAGTATTCTGACCTAACGTTCAACTGCACTTGTGTTGAATGCCATGAGCACATCAGCAATTGGCAAGTGACCAGAGAAGGTGAAGTAATTTCAACAGACACACACACACACGCACGCACGCACGCACGCACATAATCATGAGGCTTTTTCACACCTCTGTGCTGTCCAGGCCCTTGGCTAATGGAAGTGTAAATTGCTAAAGCAAACTGCATGATGAAACTCACCACCTCTGACCTAATGCTTACGGGACACACTCGCCACATCTAAGGCCTGGTGTGAAATTAACCAGTTGCCTACTTGCACAGTCCTTTCTTCAGGCTGAAGTTTTGAAATGAAATGAAGTGAAAATATTGTGTTGTGGAGATCTTTTGCAGACGTTAAGCTAACTTAAAGTGTTGGAGCAGTGCAGGCTCTGCGATCCATAAAGTGATAGTGTCCCATTTTTGTTTTTATTTTATAAAATAAGTTTATTTTACACCTCTCCTTCAGTTAAATGATTGGGTTGTACCTCTCTCCTGTACTTTCAACCGTTCTCTGAGTATGGCAGTCAGTGCAAATTTTACCTCCAAGCTAGCAGTTAACATTGAATCCTATGAGACCAGCTGGCGGCTAGCTTCAGCTCGGTCATGTGATGGGGAAACATCTGTTTTTGGATGTGGTCATTTATAGAGAATCAACAGACAGACATCGTGGTAAATATCAGATGTCATGAAAGCTGTATCATAATACCTGTTGCCAAGCAAGGTGACAGGAAATATCTAAGCCTGTCACATACTGTAGTGAGGTAGTGAAGCCAATTGGAAGTCAATTGGAGCCAATTTTGGTCCCCTAGGGGAAATGCTTTCTCTGCACTTTATCCCATTTGGACTAGTGAATCACATTGAAGTACACACACTAGCACACTAGTCCGTAGCAGTGGGCAGCCTGCTGAGCGGCGCCCGGGGAGCAGTGGGGGGGTTAGGTGCCTTGCTCAAGGGCACTTCAGCCGTGGTCCGGTCGGGCATTGAACCGGGAACCCTTGGGTTGCCAACCCAGTGCTCTAACCACTGAGCCACGGCTGCCCCCGTGAAATGTAGACAGGCTTTATGAGACGGCCCAATTCCTGCAGCAGAGCCACACAAGACTGTGAGTGCATCTTAATATGGGACCTTGCTTCCTCCACTTGCTCCTCGTCATGATGACATCACTGACAACAGCATTATATTTCAATATCTTGCAAAAGCTCAATTGTAAAGTCTTTTTCTTGTTTGCAATTGGGATGGTGAATGACAAACAGTCCCTCAAAAGTTGTTGTGGCGAGGCTGACAGCTGGGAAACTTTATCGTTTTCTCCACGGAGGAGGGTCCAGGAGGCGGGACAAGGAGACAAGCGCAAGTGGAGGAGGCAAGGTCGCATATTAAGATGCACTCTGTAGATTCCTCCCAATATGTGGACTCCTGTCCTCAGCCTTGCGTTTCCCTGACGCCCCGCCTCTGTGTAGAAAACAATAAAGTTTCCCACTGTCAGCCTACCCACAACAATTTCAGGCTAGACTATTCCTCATTCACCATCCCGATTGCAAATGAGAAAATTACACAAGAATTGAGCTCTTTTTGAGCGATGTATTGAAAAAAAATACACTTCTTTCGTCAGTGACATCATCATGAGGCCATAAGCAGGCAAGGAAGCTGTTGCACTGTCAATCCCACCTCACAACACTGGTGGAGGGTAGAGCTGCACGATTATGGAAAAAATCAAGATCACGATTATTTTGGTCAAAATCATAATCACGATTATTAATCACGATTATTGATTTTTGCAGATTTTTTTGAAAATTATAACAAGATGAAATATAACCAAGAATGAATTACATACGGGATGAGCAAAATAAAATGAATTGTAATAATTATGTAAAGGCAATGGCATGAAACTTAAGTGGACAGATTTCTGGCCAGAAACACCAGCCTGTCAGTATGTTCTGGTTTCAAGGACGCTCTCAAAAGTAGGTCACTATTGCCACAATTAAATCACGATTATAAATCACGAGTTCGATTTCACTATTTTATCACGATTTTCATTATTTTTCGATTAATGGTGCAGCCCTGGTGGAGGGTGTCCCAATGACCTGATTTACAGACCAACACAGTTGATTCTCAGTTTAACCTCTTCACTTTATTTTGAGCTTTTACTGCTCGTTCTGAGTGTATTTGCTGTGGTAGAGTAAAAGCATAACTTGCTTTAATGCAATACTCCCCGTCCTGAACTTGCATGGCAGGCCCTGTATCAGTCTGATATGGCCGCCAATGCCGCCACTCCTCTGTCGACCTCGTGTCAGAGTGCTGGAGGGCGTCCCGAGCATCTTTACAGACTTCCTCCATTAAGTTAATTCTTAGTAAGTTGCAACCGAGTCAGTCAAATGGAAGTCCTTTATGACTTCATGACCTTTATGAGTTTACTAAGAGAATGAAGCACAACTTTATTGTGCGGTGTACCACTTGCTATGGCGTTTAATTGCTCAGGTAAGTGGTATAACCCGCTTCTGAACAGCCACAGGCACCATCTATACCACCACAACTGTTGCTAACGCCGTCAATTCCATCTCAGAATGCTGAAGGGAGTTCCAAATCTCTGGTGAGCTAACGTGCTAGCCTAACTCTGAGTTCAACTCTACTGTACATCGCTATGAGGTTCGGCGTTTGGTCTTTCTTTTCAATTGCTCAGGTAAGCGCCAGAACCTGCTTTCTGCAATCACTCCTCTTCTGAGCTGGCTTCTCAGCCACCGCACAAACATCAATACCGCCACCCCGGCTGCTGCTGTTCCTCTGCTCTGACGCTCCAATCCCCACCCAGCAGGATTGGCCCGGCATGTTGAGACACCACACGACACACACTCACACCACAAGGCACACACTGTGACACACACACACACAAACACACAGCGGTGCTGTTCCAACACGTCTTTACATTACACAGGTGAGAGAAAACATCTGAAACTGGATGACAACACACGGATGGACGGACTGGGCTGCGCTGGGTTAGGCATGTGCACATGTTTGTTATGATGGACACACTGATTAGCAGCAGTAAGCAGAAGCAATTTAGCAGATGACCTGAGGAGGCGCTGTTGTATTAATCATAACAAACCACTCTGCACTTGACAGGGATTCTCTCACACTTTTGACCCAAGTGTGTCAGAAACCTTCCAGAAAACATTTTCCATAGATATAAATAATTTATAATAAAACGGGAATAATGTGAGAGTATTTAACAGAAGTGGTGATGGCGCATTCAAGATGTCTGGGCCTGGGTTCTGGAGGAAGACATTGGGTGTAAGCTCTACTTTGGAAACCAGGCAAGGGTACAGTAAATACAAACAGTGTACAGTCAGCTATTAGACCAGTACTGTAGGGTCTATACTAGGGGGCATTTAAAATCGATGGTTGGTGGTCATTACCCAAGAAAGGCCTACTGATTTGTGAGTGGTATAACAATGTCTGAGGAAGGAAGGGCCAGGGTGGCCCGAAACGTCACAAAATAAAATGGCTTACATGGGAGCTCATCGGTGTGCGTTTTTTCTTCACTACCTACTGAGTGGTATAACAAGCCACCCAAAACGAACCGCCTTGCCGCTTCACTGCCTCTACGGAAGGAGTTTTCGCATCTGGTCTAGTGGGAACCCTAGGCTGCAGCCATATCAAGCCTGTGCCCCCCCCCCCCCCCTGGCAGGTGGGGCTCCCTAGGCTGCAGCCATATCTAGCCTGTGGGGACCCCTGACAAGTGGAGGCCCATTGGCTGCAGCCATATCTAGCCTGTGGGGGCCCTGGCAGGTAAGGGGCCCTAGGCTGCAGCCATATCTAGCCAGTGCATTAATCTGGTTATCTGGCCCTTCTCGGTCCCTTCAGTCAAGGGAGCTTCTGAACTCTGCTGAGGCCTCGAGCAGCGACTTACCACCTTCAGCGAATACTGCACTTCCCCTACAGAAGGTCAGAGGTCATCAGCCCTCTTCCAAGGCCCTTTATTGGCCTATGGGGACTGCCGGGAAGCTCTGCATGACTGCATGTTGATTGTAATAACACCTTTGTTTCCTATGTGCCTTCTGACCCTATCACAGACGGGTGTAAATCAGCATAGTAGAGAGAGAGAGAGAGAGCGCGCATTTTAGTAGTCCCCAAGCATTCACCAATGTTGCCTGCTGGCTGTAGGCATGCCCATAGAGCAGGTGTGGGCAATTATTTTGGCTCAAAGGCCAATTTGAGTTATGAATATTGGCCAAAGGGCCAAATGTCACAGGCAACTTGTGTCAGAAATAACAAATAATGTTCATAATATCAACATAACTTATGTCAACTTAACTTTTTGACCATTTAATTGATGAATACAGCCTTAGATATACTCAAAGCCTAAATACCCCTCTGTTGAGTAGCCATTTTAAGAATGCTGGGTGAGAGCATCATATTGGCTTCCTTGTAAAGGGTCTGCAGGCCAGATGAAATGGCTCACAGGGGGCCCCGTGTGGCCCCCCGGGCCTGAGTTTGCCCACCCGGGCCAGAGTTTGCCCGCCCCTGCTGTAGAGCCTGATGAGTTATGTTTCCGCTCTGAGACCACCAGCACAGCAGCCTGCCTCTAAGGTAGCGGTAGCAGTTAGTTTTCACACCTGGCCTAGACGCCACTGCCACCAGATCAGAGGGGTCAAGGTGGTGGGAGTACTAACTGAGGTGTCCCGCGCAGTCCGCCACCCTGGGCTCGCACTCGCCACCTCTCAGTAAACACTCCAGCTCGGGTATGGGAGTCACAGCACGATACCACTGAGCTAAATGACCAATCCGATACAGTATGAGACCTCGGGAGGTAGGTTTAGGAACGTTCCACGCCACACTCTGCTAGTTGGCCTCCGTTACTGGAGCACTTCAGAGAGTAGACATCCTGAGACAAAATATTCAGTAATTGGCTTGTGACCATCTTCAAAGTGTGAAGATAGATGCTTCCACACGGAGACCACAAGCCCAAGTGTCCACAACCCTCATACAACCAATACAGAGTCATAAATGTGTGTGTCTGTCACAAAATAAAAATGCCTCACCTCACCCACAAATCATCATCATTCATCACACAAATATATTGGCATATTATCCTGTCCCCATCTGCCATGGTAAATGCACACTAAAAATAGGAAATAAGGCTACATTACAGGGCTTTTCTTTTCTTGAAGGGGGGGGGTAAATCACTGCCAGTAAGCTACCACCAGTCAGTCAGTCAGTCAGTCAGTCATGCCTGCACTACTGCCCGCTAGGTTATTTCCTTGTGTGGGTAATTGCCCTATAGGCTAAAGCCTGCCCCCCTCCGTTACCGTTGCTACTTTGGGCAAGTGTGTCAGGGGGTCATGGACTGCACATGGCAAACAATGGAGGCAGCGGCCCCTACACATATACCCAAGTCTCTCTACAATAGCAGCCTCGCCGTCTACTATGGCGGGGAAAACAGAAAATCAAGCAATGCACTACATGTGATTCACCACAATGGCTGAAAAATGGACAAGACAGAGAGAGCACTCCATACATGTCTGCATCAGCAGCACACTGGCTGTCTAGATGGAGGCTTACAGAACTAGAAGCTAGGCCCTACTACTAGGCCTACATACATGACTAATTCACCACAATGCCCGTCAAGGGGAAATGACAAAAGCCACGTCTCATTAACATGCCTGCAGAAATTGTTACAGTGGAGCATTATGGTAATGGTGTTTAAATGCCACAGAAAAGACAAGACAATAGTGAATAAGATTGGGGCACATTCTCAAACATTCTCACAAAGCCACCATTTGTGATTTAGACTTCTATTTAAAAAATGTAGGGATTCTGAACTCTGAGCTCATATCATGTTTTCTTGTAGCCTATGTATATTAACGTCTATTCTGTCGCAACTGTAGCAACTACTCTTGGCTACATCATTAACACATTAGTAACAACTGCAGCCGAATGCAGTTAAGAGAAACATTTCACAATACGGGGTAAAAGTTACCACTTACACGTTTGGGACTAATGACTAAACGTGTTACTGGAGATTCATCTTTTCTGTCTTCCCTGAATACAGCATGAAAAGTATGCTATTAGGCTACTACCACTTGGGTTCACCAAACTACTATTAGGCTACAAGGCAAGCTTTTAAAATGTGAGGCTTTGCGGCATAATGCTTAGGTTTCCAGCGAGGACGTTTCTTTCCATGAACTGGCGCGAATTCAGGCATCAGAAAAGGAATTCACTCGAAAGAACCCTGGCAATAGAGCAGCGCACGCGTGCACTGCAAGATCTGTGGAAAATCCGAGCACATCAATAAAAGCGTTTTAGACTGGTGGTGAGTGAGGCGGTGTTACATATAGGCTACAGTAAAACTTCAGACAACCCTGATTAGGGTATTCATAACCTTTTACTGTTTTACCTAGCCCCGCCTCTTGTGAAGTATAGCCTTGTATGTTCTTCTAAAAAAAACAAGGCTAACTCAACAGAATTCTAATGCATCAAAAGAATTTAGATAATTGTAAGGTTGTGGGTTGTAGACCTGTGTAACTTGCTGACCAATTTCAGCGGGAGCAACTATGTAACAACAAACAATTACTAGATTCCTGACTGATGTAACGTTAGGCCTATTTTAAGGGGTTAAGTACAAAACGGCGCGACAGCAAGCTCCCACTGTCACATAGTAAAATTTCGCCATTTGCGCAAAGCGCGCATAACAAAACTTGGATACGAAACAACAAATTGTAACGATTTTGAAGCACAAGCATTTTCCAACAGATTCCCTACTATGAGACCGCGAGATCTTGTAGGCTGTAGCGCTAGCTTGACACTACTTAAACTGGCAAACAGTTCGGCCAGCGAACTTTAGCCAGCAAGGTTAACCAAAGAATCTGGACAACACGAGGCAAAAGCGCAAAGGCATTTCATAATCTATCGCCTCAAATAGTATTCTAATCTCAAATGCATGTCTCTTGTGTGCACAATTAACGTTGATGGGATCTCTAAGAATTCCCCTTCCCTTCCCTGTTCTCCCAGAAAGCGCCATGTTGTGCGCTCATCGACACGCAGTTCTCAGCCTAACAACAGAAACCAACAGAACACCAAGTTAACAAAATAGACAACCTACCTTGGCAATAGCCTTCTTGTATCGCATAACAGCTTGTTCGATGAGATTGTGCACTTTGATATTCCCATCGCCGCAAGGAACGACCACCCTGGTCCTTCCGAAACACACGGTTACTTTCATAGTTCCTGCTGTTCCTTGTGATTCCAGCGAACGCGCTAGGTATGTGACTAGTTTGTGAAAAGCCCGTTGTCATCGGTTCTACTGAGAGATATAAAATAATTCCCAAGATACATTAGGTGAAGGAATATCATCTTTTCTCCATGGCCGACGCGCCGACGTACTCGTTGCTGACCACCTGTTCAGTGTTTCTACGGGAATCGGGATGACTCGGTCTGGTGTTCCTGAGGCCGTGGGGTGGTGCTTGGGACTCCTGTGTCGTGAAGCCGAGGTAGGCTGTAACACCAAAGTTAGGGGGCAGCTCACGTCTTGAGAAAGCAAAAGAAAAGGCAGGCAAAAAAGAAAAAGAAAGGATGCGCTTCTTCTGTGCCCAAATTAGCTGACAGTTACTTTAAATATTTACGCGCGCAAAATATTGCCTTTTTGCCTCTTTGCGGCTCTACTAAATATTCAACTAAATATTAAAGTTAACTCCGTGACATGGCTAGGTCTATTTCACCTTCAAGAGGAAAGCCGAGATTCCCCAAAAATGTGTACCAGTTTATTTTTCCATTTTATTTCCTTTTCATAATCTACTGCATTTATAACCAATTTTCCCTTTAGAGATTATTGATCATTATCATTATTTAGAGATCATTGATCATTATCAGTATTAGGCCTACTATTTACAAATAATAAAACAAATAAATAAGTAATAAGTAAAGACACTTCAGGTGGGAAAACTGGAAATATACACACACAATGTATCAGCAAAAGTAAAATGTAGAAATAAAAATAAAAAATGCATAACACAAACACTCCACCACACCAGAGTGGCACGACACGCCACTGCCATTTTCGGCCCCACTTGCAACAGAGGCGGCTGCCCCAACCTCAAGGGAAATTGGGTGGGGGCGTCTGAACTCACTATAATTAAAGAGTCAAAGCTTGCCGCTTGAAAGTGTTCACTGGGTCTGCGGCCCTTTCCTTAAACCACCTCCTAATTGCTACCACTTGGCTGCGCAGTAGGCCTGGTAGGGCCGCTTATAGCTTTGGCTGGGACCGGGACAAAGACACATGAAGGGGCCCCTAGTCCAATACACACATTGTAATGAGGATCCAATTTTGGGCCCCCTCTCTCCTTGGACCCGGGACAAGTGACCCCTTGTTCCCCCCCTGTCGGCTTCACTGGGCCTGGTCCTATATAGGCCTGCACAGGGAAGCCGACATGGGGGGGCGCTAAGCAAGTCAGCTGTGTGAGGGAGAGGGGCGCCCCAAAATTGGGTCCTCATTACATTGCATGTATTGGGTGGGGGGGACCCTTTGAGACGACTTTGTCCTGGGACCCGGCCCAAAGCTGACGCCGGCCCTTAGCTTGCACTCTCTGATCTGAAATCACACTCGCAGACTAAATCGAGCTCCCTTTTACTGAGGAGAAGGGAAAGGCCTAGATAGCTGTTAGTCTACAGCAGACAGCTTTCTGATAAACCTCCTTGCAGTGGGGCAAAGATAGCCAGGCTGTGCCCACCTAGTGACGCAACAGCTTCAGCGTTGCTACCAGTCAGGTCAGGAGTCCATGCAAGTATTTTCTGAGTTCTCGCAAATACGGGAACTTCTCCCACTTTGTTGGGAAGCAAACAATCATCAGCAAACCAAGGGAGGCCATTTGGGAAATGCTGTTTGGGAAATGTTAATTGTTATGCTCTTGGTCAGACCAAGTCTCGAAGAGATTTGAAAGTCGATGATAATCAGGCTAGGGCAAAGATGGCAGACATGAGAGGTGGTATGGGGCACATAAGTCACGCCTTTCTACTTCCGATCCATGGGGCAGTAGCTCTCAAAATTTTGAATGCGAGTTAATGGAGCGAGTCAAGCTAAATCCTCATCCCGTTTGGCATGTGCTCCGGATTTCACATATGATGACAGTGAATTTGAAAGGTTTGGATTTGCGTCGTAAGACCACTCATTTTCGGCACGCAAGAAACGTTATTTTAGCTTTTGTGCAAAACTGTGTTGGAGACTACACGTGCGCCTCGCATATCTGACGTGAACCGAGGCACAGCCAACCCTACTGCTGCACCGTGGCTTAAGTGGCTGCACGTCGGACATGCGACGTCTGTTGTGTAGTCCAAATAATTACATATTTTTGCACACACACAACTCAAAAATCGCTTGCCAAGTGAAGTCAACAAGCACACCATTGGTTGTTATTAATTCTGAGGCACAGCATATGTGTGATCGACGGGGAAATGCGAGGTGGGTCGGAAAATAGCTTTGATCAGTCCATTACAGCCCAGTCAAACGTTTTTGCGTTGCCAGCCCCACAAGCCGCCCGGAAGGGGTGGAGACTTAGGTGCCCCATTAGTGAACCACAGGTTTGCCAAACTCCCAAAGCATCTTTCACTGAATAAAGTAGCTGTCCTTGGTGAGCTGGGGAAGCCAATCCCACATTCTAGGGGCACAGTTTGCACACACATACATCTCCAGAAGGACTGAAAGTACTGTACAGGCAGGGCCGGATTAATGCACAGGCTAGATATGGCTGCAGCCTAGGGCCCCCACCTGACATGGGGCCCCCGATTGGTCAAAAGTGAGAAATTGCAGAAATATGACCAGATGCAATATTGAAATATTCATCTGTCATGTTGAGTACTGTTGGTAGATGTGTTGTCCCTAATTCCTAGCATGTAATTATGAAAATTTGTCACAAAATGTGCTTTCTGAGGGGCCCCACATCAACTTGTAGCCTAGGGGCCCCAGGCCATCTTAATCCGGCCCTGTGTACAGGTACAGTAGGAATGACATACCCTTCCCTGAAGACAATCTAAGCACCTCTGTATCGGACAGTGAATCTCAAAGTGTGGGCCGGGGACCACTGGTGGTCTATGACAGAGCTCAGGTGGTCCGCGAGGGGATTTCTACTTTTCCAAGACAAGCTAACACAGTAGGCTATATTTCTAACATTATTGCAAAGCTAAGCATATCTGATGTCATATTTTCACCACAATAAGACAGGCTTGTAAATGTGAATAAGAAGTAAGTGATCAGCATCGGAATTAGCAGTGTAAAATTAGCACACGCCAACTGTCAATTCAGTTGTCAGGTGGTCCCTGAGCATGTTTGGGGGGGACAAAGTGGTCCTTGGTCCTTGGAAAAAGTTTGAGTTTAACAGTTTACAGTTAAAAGTTTAAAAGTTTTACAGTTAAAAGTTTAACACTGTTATAGGAAAAGCAAATGGCGTCTCCAAAATATGGCATTTCTGTTGCACTACACAGTGCATTGCGCTACTGTTTATATGGAACAAAACAATGTCACTCACATCCTATGTAAGTACTAGAGATGCACCGGATCCGGTTCCGGTTCCGGATCCGGCAGGATAATAGGGTTTTTCACAGGATCCGGGTCCGGCAGTATCTTAAGCAGTGGATACGGTATAGGGTGACCAGCTGTCCGGACTTCGGCCGGACAACCCCGCCCCTTAACTTTCTAACCTAGCATCCTCGCGCCGTACCCATTGCTTCGACTTGCCGACTCCCCTCCTCCGTGGAGAAAACAGTGAAGTCAGCATTCTAAACTGTAGGCAGAAATCAGGGAACCGCGCTGCCATCTTACCTCAGACAAGATGTTTTTGGGAAGGCTTTTCGCATTTCATTACCTCACTCCGATAAAGGAGTCATCAGTAGGCTACCACTAACTTAATGTTGTATCAGAGACGGCAGGTTACAATAGACAAATCCTTCCGTTGTTGTCTGTATTATTTCATAAATATTTTTTTCATGTATTTTGGGTAGTCACAGTCATGCATGCGTAGGCCTATAATAGCCAACAATTAATTTGATTTACTTTACTCAAAGTTGGTCAGGAGTGTGTTTATCAGCGGTGTTTTAAAACCGCTTCTGTCCACCTTTTTTTTCATGCAGACGCTAGATAACCATAGCAACAACACAAGCTCAAAATACAGACAGAGCGCACATGCAGAAAGGCGCTTTCTTTGCCCTGTTTGTAAAGTTGTGAGAGCCCTCCTTGTAAAGGCATTTAGCGGACAAACTTAGTTGCACTATGCGTTGCCACCAGTGCAGGAAAAAATAGGAAACAGACAGTAGACAATAATATAGTTACCTTATTTAACTTTCATGCGGTCAGTTAATGCACTTCATTGGACCGCAATTAACACTAATTGCACAGAGAGTTCCCCGACATAAGGCGACAGCAATAGGCCTACAGTTAATTCGCTGTGCGTAGTCTGGAGTTAAATCTGGAGTAACATGGCGGCCGCAGATATCGGAAACGCGACCGACTGTCAAGGTCTAGTTTGAGTCAATGACGTTGCCTCGCATCTCGAGGCCATAAGCAAAAGGGTAGGAGGAGATGAAAGACAAAGAGAGGGACACACGGATGTCGTGAACAGGTCGTAAAAACGAACCGATGGCCACCCTAATACGGTATCCGGCATGTTACCTAAAAATCAGGGTCTGGTGCATCTCTAGCCTAGGCTTTTCAGTCAGTCTTTCACAACCCCAATCACTGCATGGCGTGAAAGCCCTTTGGAAGCGGCAGTTGCAGGCAGTGTGGCAATAAGCCAATGAGTCTAAAAAATAGTTTGAGCCAAAGTAATAAAAAGGGCCCACGTGTCTGAGTAGACTATATGTTTCAACCCTTTTGTTCCAGATCCGGCAGGATCTTAAGCAGTGGATCCGATATCCGGCAGGATCCTAAAAATCAGGATCCGGTGCATCTCTAGTAAGTACACGTAGTAGTGTACTGTACTGTACTGTACTGTATGTTGAATGAGAGAACACTTCACACACAGCCCAGAGAGGTACGTGATGCCAGAGCCAGAGTGCTGACCTGTCAAGAGCTTTAAATTACTGCCAGGATGAATCCAAAAATCAATCCTGTGTTGCTCGCGTGCATCCCTATTGTCAGCCCTCCGCTTGAGTGAGTCGCTGTCTGTTGTGGCTTTACAGCAGGGGTGGGAAACCTTTTTAATTCGAGGGGCCACTTGAAATGTTATCAAGTCCTCCAAGGGCCGTACTATGAAAACAAACCATTAAAGTCCGTTAATATCCGAATTAAATGTCTCATGTAAACGTAGCAATTATATCATCTATGGCCCTCGAGTAAGGCATTGATCGAACCTGACACAGGCCCAGTGACAGTAACCAAAAACATTTTTTTGAGTTGCTTTGGATAAATATAATAATGGTATAATAATAACTGGTAACTCTTAAACCAGTGGAGAGGTTATTTTAAAAAGCACTCAAAATCTGAGATAAAAAACCTATTTCATACCACCATTGTCACATCTTGGATAAATACAACTTACTCAGTTTTGACAATTTTTGTAAATTTTCCTATAGTTGTCTTTTTTATAAAACTTTGCATGGCCTGGCACCACCTTGTTTACAGGAATTCATAAAATATCGTCAAACACGAGTAACTCGAGGAATGGTCAATAAAGATGCTGAGATTCCTTTCAGGAAAACCTCTTTTAGCCAAAATGCGTTATCTACTAAAGGCAGCGCATTATGGAACTCTATTCCACTACATATAAGGGAACGTCCCTCTTTAGCATCCTTTAAGATGGAGATTAAAAGGAACCTTCGAGCCCAACAAACATGTTCACACTGATAGTCTGAACCTCTACACAGCATGCACACACACACACACACACACACACACACACACACACACTCACATAATACAAAGCCCTATCTTGGGACCATTTTCTTTTTTTCTTCTTATTGACACGCTTTTTGCGTCTGTATTGTGTTTAATTTATTTTGTTACTAACAGTCTGCTTTGGTTTTAGATGTATGTTTGGGATTTTAATTTATAATGCTTGTTAACATCTAGCCTGCCTATTTTGGACACCAGATGGAAATTAGCCTTTGGGCTACAATCTGGCACATTTACATATATGTGCATGTATGTATATGTTCATTAATGTGCAATGTCCTGAAGAAATAAATAAATGAAATGAAATGAAAATAGTGTCTACTACACCTCAGGTTAGGGTATTTTGCAGAGGAGTACTGGACACTGTGGTCTGTACGGCCAGTCACGCTGCAGCTGTTACATTACATAATGGATCAGTGACAACAAACCTACACAGGAAAGGCCTTTGATGTGAACATTACTTTCATGAGGACGAGGCGTCTTGTGCTTTCATCGACACACAGCTCTCAACCAAATGAACAGCTGCAACACAAACACCTCTGCACCACCTTGCCAATGCCGTTCTGCTGAAAGACACCAGCACTGTGGCCTATAGGCTACCAGCGGTTTTCAAAGTGCAGGCCGGGGAGGCAGGTAGAAAGGAAAAGTATTGCAAAACAAAATCTCCTAATTTATGCCATAGTCAACACTGCTATATTTATTACAGTTCCTGTTGCTGCTGCATGGATTTCGAGGTGCATTTATCGACTTGTGAAAGGGGGCACGCCAAAAAAAAAAAAATGTGTGGCACGAACCATCCATGTGAGGGACCTCTGCCGGAATCTATTGGTATTAGGGGGGGGGGGGGTGTTGTCATGGTAAAGTTTGGGAACCCCTGGCTTTTACAGTTGTTATGACATGGTAGACCTTTGATGTGAATATGGTGAGTTTGATGTGGATGAGGCATAACATGCATTGCATGTACTGTGAGGGGTTTCAAGGAAATTGTCATCGCCCTCTAGTGGTTGGCCTGTTACATTACATCCAGCTTTATGGTGTGCCAGCCTGGATTCCATAGTCCGTATCCTAGTAGCACATATTCCCAAATCATCTGGGCAGTAGTCCAACTATGTGGTTGAGTGACTAACGCACATAAGACAACTCAGAGTGAGCAGTCAAATTTCCAACAGAAGTCTCATGGCCTCATTCTCTTTGTAAAATACAACCATAGGTTTCAAATAAGGCAAGGGCAAAGTCAAAAGCATGGACCATGTTTGCAATTAAACTTCTGAATAAGGCTGATGCAGACAGCACAAACTTCTGAGTTCAGCAGAGGGCAATGAGCAATCAGTCCTCAGCATAAGCCTACCTAAATGGACACTTGAATGTATCTTTCCTAGGATACAAAGTGCAATATAATTTCAAAACAATCTCAGTCTCAGCCAACAATAAGCTCATCTTTTTTGGCTCGTATGTTTACGTTGAGTGGCAAACACTAAACATGTTCATAATTAAGTCACGTGCATAAGGAAGAAAAGAAAAGGAGGAACCACTGGGAAACCCCCATTGTCACTGTGACATAGAACTCAAGTGCAAAGAAATCCCGCACACTGTCCATTCCACCAACAAACTTTAATACAACGTTTCGGTCATCCGACCTTCTTCAGGTAAAGTTACAAAAGAAGGTTGGATGACAGAAACGTTGTATTAAGTTTGTTGGTGGAATGGACAGTGTGCGGGATTTCTTTGCACTTGACTGATAACCCCGCTGGGATAACATCCTACGCACCTGCCCAACTACAGAGGTGTGCAAAAGCGTCTTTGTTGAACTGTGACATAGCACACCATGACTTTGCATTTATGCCTCACCCATACAAGGGGGCAGCCCAAGGGAGGGGGGGCTACCTTGCTCATGGTAGGCCTACCATGGAGAAGGATTGGAGAGAGCGCTGCTTGTCCACTCTCCCCATCCACCTGGAGTTTTCAGGAATCAAACTGTCGGGCTACAATAAGAAACATCCATTGTTTTGGCTCCAAGGTGATTGAGAAATACTACACATGTTCATCATTAGTGTAGTGTCTTCAGTCATTGGCTGGTACACAAGTGAACAACATTGGCTGGTGCATATTAAGGTCATCAGACAACTGAATCCTTCAGAGAAATCTAACACGGCTGCTTAACAAATTCATCAACTTGTTTTCTGGCATGCTTGATGTGGTGACTTTGTAAGCAGTGTTGCACTCTTTCTACACCCTCAAAACAATTCAACTTTGAAAAGTTGCACCTGCAACAATAAAATACTTTCAAGGTGTGCAGACCTTTGCTAAGGTTTACAGACAAGTAAATAACATTTGCTGCAACAGATTACTGTCAACAGGGGTGGGGAACCTTTAATTCGAAGGGCCACTTCAAAATGTATTAAGTCCTCCGAGAGCCGTTCTACGAACACAAACCAGGATTTCACCCTGCACTTTAGGCCTACTATATTGAAGAACCACCTTTTCAACAGATCCCACCTGCACCAGGTTCCCTGAAAATAGAATTGTATTACAAATATAATTTCTAAGATTGCTTTCCAAAACATGTCATATTTCATGTGAAACTGCATAACATTGCAATTATTACATTGGGGGGGCGTATAAGACGGCCTCATACAGGGCTGATATGGGGGTGAAATAGGGCCCAGGCACTTTTAGCTTAAGGGGGCCCCTCATGGGGGAGAAATACTGTAGGGCCATAATTAGCAGTGCAGAACTGACTCACCGGTGGGCCCCGCACCCTAGTGGGCCCCTATTTTCAGAAATGTAAAAAAATTATAATAATAATAATGTTATTTATTTATTTCTTTTTCAATGTTTGAAAATAGGGGCCCATGAGCATGCGGGGCCCACCGCGAAATGCCCGCTATGCCAGATGGCCAGTCCAGCCCTGGCCTCATGAGCCATAGGTTTCCCACCCCCATGGTCTACAACAGCATTAACTGATACATATTATTTTCTCGAGACGGATGAATAACATTGGCTGTTTCTTTTATTTATTGACAAGCAGCAGGATCATCTGTCACCTCAGTTTTCTCTTTTTTTTAATGTCTTTACACTTTGAAGTAAATACAGTTATCAGTATGCCGGTTTTATTACAATATTTTTTCTTACTTTGATACATTAAAAAAACACACACAACTGCAAACGTGAGAAAAAAGCATGGTTTTGTTTTGTTTCGTCTTCCTTGAAGGGTTTTCTTGTGTAATTTTTTTATGTCTTGCTTTGTATACCTTTTAAAGAATCCCAGAACGCGTCTCTTTTTATACTCGTCTTTTTTGCGTTCTCTCTCTCTCTCTCGGTTGCGCGCTTTTTTTTGTCTTCGTTCAGTTAATGGTTCAGAGAAATGGTGTTTGTTTGTTTTTTCTTCTTCTTCTTTATCAGCATTTGCACTCCGGTAGCTATAGGCATCTCTCATTGACGCACGTTGGCGTGGCACTGGTGATGTTGTAAACAGCATAAAAGAGGAGTAGGACGAGGAGGAGGAGGGGGGGGGGGGTGGAGGGGGGGTTGCAGGAGACAGCAGGGGCGTTTTGGGGTTGGGGGTTGGGGGAGGGGGAGGGGGCAGGAGAATGAAGATGGGTGGTCGAGTGGAGTGGAGTGGAGCCAGGTGGTGATGGGTGGTGATGGGTGGTAGGGGAGTGAAGGGTGGAGGGTGGAGGGCGGGTGGCATCTGGTGGTTGCCAGGCAACCCCATGGCCATTTCGGTTTCGGGGTTTTTCTTTTCCAAGATGGAGGAACACAAGTCCAGAGAAGCTTCGTCCAAAACTCTGGGTCGTCGTCGTCGTGGTCGTGGTCGCCGTTGCCATGGCAAATCGCTGCCGAAGGAGGAAGGAAAAGAAACTGATAATAATAAATGGTCTATTTTTATTAGATTTTTGTTTCGTTCCACTTTTGCCTTTTGTTGCTCTTCTTCTTCTTCTTCTTCTCCTCTGTCCGGTGCGGTGCGGTGTGCACTATGCCACGTAGCTGTACTCGTCCGCAGAGCTCTGGCTCCGCTCGATATACTGCTTGTCGATCAGGACCTCGATGCACTTCTTGATCATGCTGATACTGGGGTTGAACCGGGCTTTGGACTGGTTGATCACCTTGGTTACACATAGAAATAAAAAGACAAAGGGGAAAATGGTGGAGCTCTTCATTAGTCTGAGGAGGGTTCATATGGGCATCTCTGAATTAAACATCAGCAACATCAGGAAATGTATGAAATAAATTCAAATTCAAGAAAAGGGGGGAAAAACTTAAATGATACCTCAATAATTTCAACTGTGTGTGTGTGTGTGTGTGTGTGTGTGTGTGTGCGTGTGTGTGTGCGTGTGTGTGTGTGTGTGTGTGTGTGTGTGTGTGTGTGCGTGTGTGTGTGCGTGTGTGTTTGCCCACCTCTTGTATAAGCGCGTTGTGTCTCAAGATTTTCCTTGCCTTCATGATTCTCACTATTGCAGCCTGTAAATACATTTTTCTGTCCTCGTCCACGGCACTCCGAGTTTGTTCAAGCTCCTGCGACAAAAACAAAAAACACACATATGCACAAGGCAGACACGTTACAGTCAGAAGCAAGAATATCTATAGTATCCAAACATGTTCATTTTAAATTGCAATGATTACAGTGAATCATACCTGTGGTGTGTCTTTCTGCATTGACGTTGTGATTTTGAACTTTGTTCGTTTACTGGTGAAACTCATATTTAGTGAAAACGTTGACTCTGTCTCTATGTCCTCCTGTGAAAGACAAGAAAACGACAAGAAAGTGTCAAGAGCTAGAGCTAGCATTGAGCAAGAGCTAGCGTTGGGGATAGGTTACACCAAAAATACTGAATCAAACCAAGATAACGCAAAACACGCCCACTCAATGCAAAAGTGTGTGTTCAAGTTGGGTCTCCTAAGGGGGCGTTGTCCCCTACTACTTCTTCTCTTTTTGAGGTGTTTGCGCAAGACGTGCGCTACCGCCATCTACAGCGCTAAGGGGACTCTCAACCTCAGGACTCCGAAGGTCTCCTAACCGAAGGTCTCCTAAAGGGGCGTTCACCCGACATAAAGTGGATACCGGAAAAGAAACAAAATGACGCTTCTTGTTAGATCCACCTTCTTTGGGTTACACTTTTGAACAGCTCCTTAGACCCACAGTCGGTACGTGTACATGTTATACACTCACCGGCCACTCCATTAGGAACACCTCTCTAATGCTGGGTTGGACTCCCTGACAGGAATGACACCATATGTGGTTTTCTGCAGCCAGCTATAGCCCATTTGCCTCAAGATTTGATGTGCGGTGTAATCAGGGATTATCTTATGCATACCTCGGTTGTAATGAGTGTTTTTTTTTTTAACTTAATGTTGCCTTTGTATCAACTCAAACCAGTATGGCTATTCTCCTCTGAACTCTGCCATCAACAAGCCATTTTTGCCCACAGAATCGCTTTTTTGTACCATTCTTTGTAAACCCTAGAGATGGTTGTGCGTGAATATCTCATTAGATCAGCCATTTCTGACATTCTCAAATCAGGCCCTTCGTCACCCACAGCCATGCCATGTTAAAAGTCATTTAAATAACCTTTCTTCCACTTTATAATGCTCGCTTTGACCTCTATCAGAACATCTCGGCCATGTCTACATGCACAAATGCATCAAGTTGCCACCATGTGATTGGCTGATCAGAAATTTGCCTCAATGAACAGTTGTAACAGGTGTTCCTAATATAGTGGCCGGTGAGTGTCCAATCTTGTAGCAAAGGGAAGTAGAATTGCCCAGCCGGGACTCAAATCCATATCTCCTGGGGTACCAAACTGAGGCTTTGACGGCTACACCAAAGAGCCAGGCTCGTTAACATGGCAGTCAGTCAGAGCGCGCCCACAACCCTTATGATGACCACTACATCACAATACTGTATGACAACTCTCTCCTCCCTTCTCTGAGGTGCCGTTTCCACGTAGCTGGATATTTTTATATGTGGATATTTTTTTCTCCTGCTTGTATTGGTTTTGCATTGGTTTTGGCCTTCTGTTTCCACGTAGCTGACATTTAAAAATCCAGGTGCAGGAGAAAAAAATAGCAGGAGAAAAAAATATCCTGTTTAGGGGTCTGAAACGCATTTGTTACAATGGAGGATTTTTTTTATCCACATGTTGCGTTTCCACGTAGCAGGAGAAAAAAATACCCTGCTAAAAAAATATCCTGCTACGTGGAAACAGCACCTGAGTCGTGGTTGAGCATTTTTGTGTCGAGTAGGGACTTGTAGCCTGGTCCTGACCATCCCATAATACTACTAGCATTTCATTTCGTATTCATGGTCTGGAGGTTGTTTGATCTGACGCTATTGCAGGAAGCAGGAAGGAATTTTTCAGGGAAGGAAAATCAGGATTTAACTTATAAGTTGTTGAACAAACATGTTTGACGTCTATCTATGGCGATGTAGGACCGTTTAACAGACATGTCTGACAGAACATCCTACCGTAGGATAAAATTACAATGTAGGACCGATTGTCAGAACACCGGCGCAAATCCTACCGGTCAACATTGCTCCACAGAAGATAGGTACCCGACGTAGTGCGGAGCCAAGTCTCTTGGCGGAAGTACGTAGGATGGTGCGCGAGGCTAAAGGACTTGATGGTCAAGCACTACTGACATAACACCATATTGAAAGGCCCTGCCCATGGCTCTATCAGTGGGGCACTGGGCTACTACACCGGCGACCCGGGTTCAACTCTGACCCGGGTCATTTGGTGACCCGTCCCCATCTCTCTCCCAATTCGCTTCTTGTCAACCTCTCCAACTGTCCCATCATCATCAATAAAGTCGAAAAGACCAAAACAAATCTTTATTTAAAAAAAACATTATATAAAAATAAGTGAAACTCTTTATCGTACCCTCTCGGAGTCGTGGTTGAGCATCTTGACGTCGAGCAGGGACTTGATGGTCAAATACTTATTTATACAGTACTGACATAATAAGCCTATATTAAAAATAAGTGAAACTCTTATCGTACCTTCTCGGAGTCGTGGTTGAGCATCTTGACGTCGAGCAGGGACTTGATGGTCAAATACTTATTTATACAGTACTGACATAATAAGCCTAT
This sequence comes from Engraulis encrasicolus, assembly GCF_034702125.1. Classification (NCBI taxonomy): domain Eukaryota; kingdom Metazoa; phylum Chordata; class Actinopteri; order Clupeiformes; family Engraulidae; genus Engraulis; species Engraulis encrasicolus. The sequence continues at coordinate 8,329,555 of NC_085865.1, read as the reverse complement.
ATTAAAAATAAGTGAAACTCTTATCGTACCTTCTCGGAGTCGTGGTTGAGCATCTTGACGTCGAGCAGGGACTTGATGGTCAAATACTTATTTATACAGTACTGACATAATAAGCCTATATTAAAAATAAGTGAAACTCTTATCGTACCTTCTCGGAGTCGTGGTTGAGCATCTTGACGTCAAGCAGGGACTTGATGGTCAAATACTTATTTATACAGTACTGACATAATAAGCCTATATTAAAAATAAGTGAAACTCTTATCGTACCTTCTCGGAGTCGTGGTTGAGCATCTTGACGTCGAGCAGGGACTTGATGGTCAAATACTTATTTATACAGTACTGACATAATAAGCCTATATTAAAAATAAGTGAAACTCTTATCGTACCTTCTCGGAGTCGTGGTTGAGCATCTTGACGTCGAGCAGGGACTTGATGGTCTTCTGCAGCTCCTTCTCGCTCATCTGTGTGCTGTCCTGCAGCTCCTTGTAGCTCACCGTCTCACTGTTGTTGAACGCCAGCAGCACCGCCATCTGATAGGTGGTCACGATCGCCACGTACGGCTTCGATAGGTAGTTCATCTTCACCTCGCCTGGAAATGCCGAGTAAGGGGAGAGGAGGGTGTGTTAGTGGATTGGCCACGTACGGCTTTCGCCATTTTGGCTGGTGACTCAGGGCCCTGATAGCCATGTATGGCTTTGATGGGTAGTTGATCTTAACCTCTCCTGGAGATAGGACATGAGAGTAAAGGGAGCGTGTGTTAGTTGAGCTTTTCCCCCCTACAAACTATGAATCAAGCGAAAGGGAGTTTTTCCTCACCCCTAATGCCACCAGGGACCGCATCTGAGCGCCCAATTTCAGCGTGACTATCTATGACTTATGCTAGACCCAGCCACTATGGACCTTACGCCTCTAAGAATCCTGGTCCTAACCTACGTTGACCTTATGACTCTACAATCTCTTTCTATCTCTTCTTCCTCTGCCTTCCTGCTATCTCTGCCTCTCCTCTCTTCCTCTCCTTTTAAATCCATCTCTAACAATTATGTTTTTTTCCCATTTGTTAAGCACTTTGAGTTGCATCCCTTGTATGGCACAGTGCTATACAAATACAACTATTATTACAATTATTATTAGTTAATTGCCACGTATGGCTTCTATAGGTAGTTCATTTTCACCTCTCCTGCACTCGAGAAGGAGAGCAAGAGAGTGTTGCCGAAAAACACAAGGGAATATTTTATAATGATACCATATCGTTCAGCTCAGAGTTTCCCGACCAAGACGTCCGAGGACCAACCGCAGGAAGTATTTAGGCTTTACTTTGCTGTCTGTCACATGCTGCATTTTTTTTCCTTTCTACAATTTTATAACATTTTCAATCAATTTCAAAATGGTTTCCCAAAAGAGATACCTGTGCAGAGGAAATGAAGCCAGGTCAACTTTCTTCCACTGAAGTGCTGATTGTAAAATAACTCGAACTGTGGAAACAAAGCACACAAGAGTATTCATTTGTCATCGTGTACCCAAAACAAAGGCTAAATAAACAACAAAAGATGTACCAAAGTTAGAACAATTTTGAGCTTACAACACGAGAGTACTACTATCTCACAACGAGTACTCTGAATGAATCTGCCTGAATAGTTCACACTATTTAAGGCCTTTTCCCCCCTTTACATGTACAGTTAGGGCCAGAAATATTTGGACAGCAACACAATTATCACCCTTTTCCACCCTATACCCCACCACAATGGATTTGAAATAAAAACAAACAAGCTGTGCATTAACTGTAGACTCTTAGCGTGAATGTGAGGGTGTTAACATCCATGTCGCATTAACAGGAATGAAATAGCAACGTTTTTTGTGTGTGTTGCCCACTTTTCAAGGGATCAAAAGTAATTGGACAGTAGGCTTCTCAGCTATTCTCCAGTCAGATGTGTGTTATTCCCTTACTACATCATCACCAAGATGTCAATACAAGGTCTTAGAGTTCATTTGAAGTGTTCCATTTGCATTTCCATATAGTTTTACGGAATGTCCATGAGATCCAAAGTCCACCTGTCACCATCAGCGATTCAAGCCATCATAAGGTTGAAAAAAATCTTGACAAACCCATTTGAGAGATGGGGAAACATTGAATATGATTAATTCAAGAGTTCAGAATGTTGGAAAAAAGCAATACCACAGCAATACCAAATTACCTGGCAGACATGGAAGACAAATGCTGTGGATGACAGACAATATTCTGTATCTGGTGAACAAAAACCCATCTCCCAAAAGTTTGCCAGATGTAGAACAGTGTCCAGGTGAACGGTGGATACATGTCCAAGGCAACAATCAAGAAAAAAGATCAAGAACATTCAGGAACACTTCACCATAGGAAATACAGAGGGTTCACTAAAAGATGTAAATTATTGATTGCATCAGAAATAGCAATACCAGATTTGGCTTTGCCAAACAACGTCTTAAAAAGACTGTATAGATCTTGAGCTACATCCTATGGACAGAGGAGACTAAAATCATCTTGTACAAGGGTAATGGGAAGAAAGGAGTATAGAGAAGGGAAGGAACTGCTCATGATTCAAAGCATACCACCCAATCAGTGAATCATGGTGGTGGTAGTGTCATGGTGTGGGCATGCATATCTGTCAATACTATTTTCCCCTTGTATTTATTGATGATGAGGACTACCGACAAAAGCCACAGGATGAATTCTGAAGATTTACAGGCTATATTATCATGTCATATTAAACCTAATGGTTCTGAACTCATTGGACAATGCTTCGCAGTGCAGATGGACAATGACCCAAAGCTTCATCTGAAAGCCACTAAGCCATTTCTACCCCAAAAAAGTGGAATATTATTCAATGGCCCAGTCAGTCACCTCACCTGAGTATGGTTGAGCAAGCATTTCACTTGCTGGAGGCAAAACTGAAGGGAAATACCCTAAGAATAAGCAGGAACTGAAGACTGTTGCAATAAAGAGCTCACCATAGCATCACAAGGGCTAAAACCCAGTGTCTATCGATGTCTATGGATGGCAAATTACAGGCTGTAACTGACTGGAAAGTATTTGCAACCAAATAATTAAAAATTGAAAGTTTGATGTATAAATACTAGACTGTCCAATTACTTTTGGTCCCTTAAAAATGGGGTGGCACTGATAGACAATGTCATAATTCCTTCACAGTTCACTCGATTTGGACGCAAACACCCTCATATTAAAGCTGAAAGTCTGCTGTTAATGTACATCTCGTTTGTTTAATTTCAAATCCATTGGGATGGTGTACAGCACCAAAAAGATGAAAAATGTGCAGATGTCCAAATATTTATGGCCCTAACTGTATTTCCATTACATTACATTACATTACATTACATTGCATTGCATTTGGGGGACGCTTTTTAACCAAAGCGACTTACAATCGAGGATCCATTGTTTCTCTTATAGCATTGACTAATTTTGATGAGTCATACGGGCCATATGCTGCTTCGGTGTGTGAGGAGGCTCACCATCTGTACGCTTTTCAAAGTTACAGAAACTTTGGGTTCACACCAGGACGGAACAACACACAAGGAGATAGATGTGCTTAAATAGTTATTCGAGACGTTTCCCCTTTAGTAGATTGATTTAGTTTACTTTATATTTTCCAGTGTGTGAAGTGGCTTACCATCTGTACACTTTTCTCTAGCTCCTGAGGGATGGCAAACGTGGATGAGGAGGCGTGCGTGAGGGGCCAGGCTCCCGCCTTGATGGAGAGAGGGAGAGAGAGAGAGGGAGGGACAGGGAGAGAGAGAGGGAGGGGGAGAGAGGGAGAGAGAGAGAGGGAGGGACAGGGAGAGAGAGAGAGAGAGGGAGGGGGAGAGAGAGAGGGGGTTTAGAGAGAGAGAGAGAGAGGGAGGGGAAGAGAAAGAGAGACAGGGGGGGAGAGAGAGAGACAGGGCGAGAGAAAGAGAGAGAGAGAGGCGGAGAGAGAGAGAGAGGCAGAGAGAGAGAGGCAGAGAGAGAGAGAGAGAGAGAGAGACAGGCAGAGAGAGAGAGAGGCAGAGAGAGAAACAGAGAGAGAGGCAGAGAGAGAGAGGCAGGGGGAGAGAGAGAGGCAGGGGGAGAGAGAGAGAGAGAGAGAGAGAGAGAGAGAGAGAGAGAGAGAGAGAGAGAGGCAGGGAGAGAGAGAGATGGAGAGAGGCAGAGAGAGGCAGGGAGAGAGAGAGAGAGAGAGAGAGAGAGAGAGGCAGGGAGAGAGAGAGAGAGAGAGAGAGAGAGAGAGAGAGAGAGAGAGAGAGAAAACTATATTTAAGGTGCACTGTGCAACATTCTTAACAGTTTATTTCAGAATTCAAGCTGCCCATTAACAATGTTACCTTTCGCACGAGTACTTACCACGACTTTCAAATTCTAAGTACCAGTATTCATTATGACTGGGAAAAAATCACTTTTCATACATGTTAAGGGTGGTTTTAAGAACAGATTTGGATATGCCCATAGACGGCCATTATAAAGCCAGTTGAGACAAAATCCAAAAAATTATCAAAATAACTGGGACAGCAGCAAACATCAAAAAATGGTTGAGGACCTCTCTACTTTAATGAATACAATTCAGAAATGGGGCTAAATGTTCAAAACGTGCTTTTGTCCTTTAAAATGTACTCTTCAGAGTACTTCACAACTACTGATTGAACACCGCTATTGATGTAGAGAGTAAAAGACAAAACCAAAAAATTCTTCTCTTTTTGAGGTGTTTGCGCAAGACGTGCGCTACCGCCATCTACAGCGCTAAGGGGACTTCATTTATTCTCAACCTCAGGACTCCAAAGGTCTCCTAACCGAAGGTCTCCTAACCGAAGGTCTCCTAAAGGGGCGTTCACCCGACATAAAGTGGACACCGGAAAAGAAACAAAATGACTCTAATTGTTAGATCCATCTTCTTTGCACTAAACGTCAGCCAGTGTTCCTGCAGCAAGGCTGATGAGGGCTTTCTCACCTAGCCTCACAGGCCAGACCATTCATTTCCAATTACTTTGTAATTCACGTATGGCCTGATTACGCTTCTCTGGGGAGGTTTAGTCGTATAACGCATATAGACGAATAACAACATACATCATGAAGGTCAACTATCAGCGATTGGGCCACTAATTTCCAACCAGAGCTGAGCTCACTCCTCCAACCCAAGCGCTCCAGGGCATCGAGCATCCAGACCAAAAATGAATTACGAAGTAATTCACGTGGTCTGGTAAAACCAGGCTAATTCTCACCTGCAGTACGTAGATCTGAAAGCCGATGCCCAAGTCCACCACCGTCTCCTGAGTTTTGATGAAGTTGTTGAATTTGTTGTTGAGGTCGGCACTGACGCTCATGTCTGTGTACATTCTGTGCAGTTTGCTTGTGAACTCATACCCACACGCTTGCTACAAACAGACACAGAGAGGGAATATGTAAGAAAAATAAAATTCACTCTTCATCTTCTTATTTCACTCTTTCTTTGTATTGTTCATCTGTTCATAGGAGATTGCTACTTAACAATTGTCCATATATTTAGTTAACACTACAATCATAATAGTACCAGTACGTAGACGTTGCAGTAGATACTTCAATGATCCAAAAGGAAATTGTGATTAACGAGACATGTCCATACCGATCGCACTGCTATTGTAACATATAATTATGCACACGCTACATACAGTATAGCTGCATGAATAGTCGTCGTAGTGAGATGCTTTATTAATCTCGAAGGGAATTATGATTAAAGGACCAGTTCAGTCAATTTCAATATGCTGTTGTATTGCTCACGCTACCCTTGACTTGTCAGTACCCGGTGATGCCACATTTTTCGGCTAAGCCCTTTCCGAGATATGAGCTATTCTAATGGGGGCAGCGTTTGTTTACTTTTTTTTTTTTAATTAACATAGGCCTACTCCAAATATTTTCCCATAAGGTACCGCTGTTTGCTAGTTGTCTGCTGATGTTGTATAACCTTTCAGATGTTTTTGGGAATAAATAAAAAAAATTTAATGAAATGTAAACAAAGAGCTGCCCCCATTACAATGACCAGGATCTCGGAAAAGGCTGAAGAAGAAGAAAAAAACCCAAGTCCATGGTAGTGTGAGCATTACAACTGCATGTTGAAATTGACCAAGCTGGTCCTTTAAGGAGACATGTCCATACTTATCGCTACATGAAGCCATTGAGTTACCTTGAGTTTGTTGATCATGGCCTCTTCTGAATCCATAGATAAAGACAGCCCATGTATTAACCTCTTCGCAAGCATCCTCGCATAAAACTGGGAGACAAAAGCAATGTTTATGAAGAACAGCAACAAAAAAACATTTTAACCTAATAATGCAAATAATGTGTTTTTGTTTGTTCGTGACACCTTGAAAGCAAATTTGTAATTACACTGATTTACACACACACGCACATACACGCACACACACGCACCTTTTGAAAGACGTCTTTGTCGTCGATGTACTTGAAGACTGTGATGAAGCTAGTCAGCTTGTCCTCCACCTCGTTCTCCGTCATGCCCTTGGCAGACTTCTTCAGCAGGTTGTCACAGTACTTAGCCAGCTGCAGAGGAAAAGAAAATGGAGTGTAAATAAATACATCAATCAAAACAACAAAAAAGGGAATGCTTCACTGGGTCCTGTATCCAGTTAGTAAAAAAGGGTGCTCATCAAAAAGAACTTGGAAGTCCAAAATTCCATGAAAAGATAAAAAACACTATTTGAGGCACTCCTTACTAAAGTCAAAAAGTCTTTATTAAATACTGGCTACATGCCTACACGTTTCGACCCATTGTCTTCATCAGGGCATCCTTGATGAAGACAATGGGTCGAAACGCGTAGGCATGTAGCCAGTATTTAATAAAGCCTTTTTAACTTTAGTAAGGAAGGAGTGCCTCAAATAGTGTTTTTTATCTTTACATCAATCAAAAAGTTTGAACACAAACACAATAGGCTACTGCATGTATATGACGACTACTGGTGTTGGGAATTGATGTCGTCCCTGAGAAGGACACGGAAACGGCGAGTGTTATTATGCTAAGTGCTTTCTGTACACTCCTCAGCAGAAGAAGCGCACTCTATACAGTTAATTTCCATTTAATTGGCTGATGACAGACAAGCAAAAATGACATTTAAAACGGCAATGAAGGCCCTTCATGTGGAACAAGAAAAAAAAAAGGCCAAAAAAGGAGAAAATATACAGAGTGCATTGTGTGTTACAGAGATCTCTATGGTGATAGTGGTTTTTATACATGCATGTTCAGATGGGAAAATCGGGAATTCCTGACTAATCAGGAACAATGTGCATATACTGTACGAGTGAACAAATGAAGAGTTTCTCCATGGTTTAAGGTAGACCCCCCAACTCAAGAAGACTGGCTTAGTATAGTGGAAGAGATATATGGCATGGAAAAGTTCTCACATTGTTTGAAAATGCGGGAGGAACTATTTGGAAGGAAATGGGTGAAATGGCTCTGGTACAAAAACAAAGATGATACCACTGAACAAATTATAGATGAATAGACTTGATTGTTTGCATTTATATTTAAAAAAAAAAGAAGACGATGAACCCATAAGCTGTTATATTATGTTTTTGTTTTGTTCTTTATTATTGTGTTGTTGTTTTTTTCATGCTTGTAACTTTGTATCTGGATGCAAATAATTAATAAAAAAGAAAGTTAAAAAAAAAAAAAAATGAAGAGTTTCTCACCAGTTCAGGAGCTTTGCAGATGGATTTTGGTTCCCTGTTGTTCACTACAGAGGTCAAAGCCTACAAAATAAATAAACACCCAGATTACGACAAATTCGATGGTGAAACTGGCAAGACTGAGTGTTGCACATTAACCCAGACAACACTTATTGGAAAGACATAAGTCTGGCTCTTTTATGAATCGCGTTCGATAAAATCGCCTGCTAAGTGTCATGAAATATAGGCCACACTTTGGAGGGAAATTTCTTGAACAGTTGTACTAAACACACACACTCGGGACGGCAGACAAGATTTCTCATGTAGTAAATCAGGAGAACGAGCTCCTCCCTTCTGGAAGACGTTTCGTTTCAGAATGCCTAGCTAGCTGCCGGAGAAACAAATAGAAACACTGGGCATTTCTCAAAGTCAAGTGTTCTAGCCTTGGTAGTGCGTGAAACGCCCAGTGATTGGATGCTCTCCGCTGAGTATCCAATCACTAGGCGTTTCACACATTACCGAGGCTAGAGCACTTGACTTTGAGAAATGGTGACTCTTTTCTCCCTCATTCTAGAATCTACATCATCACTGCAGCTCCTACCTTATCCAGTGCGCTCATGAAGTGCTAGAACACTTGACTTTGAGAAATGGTGACTCTTTTCTCCCTCATTCTATATCATCACTGCAGCTCCGCCTCCTACCTTATCCAGTGCGCTCATGAAGTGCTAGAACACTTGACTTTGAGAAATGGTGACTCTTTTCTCCCTCATTCTATATCATCACTGCAGCTCCTACCTTATCCAATGGCTCATGAAGTGCTGGTCTCCTATCTTATCCAGTGCGCTCATGAAGTGCTAGAACACTTGACTTTGAGAAATGGTAACTCTTTTCTCCCTCATTCTATATCACCACTGCAGCTCCTACCTTATCCAGTGCGCTCATGAAGTGCTAGAACACTTGACTTTGAGAAATGGTGACTCTTTTCTCTCCTCATTCTATATCATGACTGCAGCTCCTACCTTATCCAGTGCGCTCATGAAGTGCTGGTCTCCGTTCAGTACTGTGTTGATCAGCTGCACAAACTTGCTGTGGACCTCCAGCACAGACTCCACAAACTGCGTTGGCATCTGGAAGGGAAACGATTTGTTATTAAACGGTTCGCTGGGAGATGTCTGTCAGTTTTTTTTAATATGATCTTGCTTTCAACCAGAACGCGGCACATATATTCCATTAGCTGTGTTGGTTTGAGTAGGGGGAAAGAAAATGAAAATTTTGACCAAATGTTTGCTATTTGTTAAGTTTACTTTTTTTATTTGATGGGGACACGATACATAACAGGTAGGTTGCATAACAACCAAACAGCAAGCATCATTAAATGGTTAGGTAACTTAGGGCATGTATGTATAATGATTACTGAGTTATTATCCTGTTTTAAAGGAGAACATAGCAGCACATACTCCACAAACCGAGTTGGCATCTGGGAGGAAACGAGAGTGGGAGATTGCGATCTGGAGCTGGGTGAACTAATTGGTCATAATGAGGCCTTCGTCCTGCATTCTAACTTGGCCCTCCACTGCGATTACTGTGTGCGAACAAGTTGCTCTCGAGTCTCGACAAACTTAACACTAGAACTGCCCAAGTGTACCCTTTTGCATAGGCGTTTCATGATTGTTCATGCCTTATAATGGTGCGCGCACGCGCGCACACACACACACACACACGCACGTGCACACACAGTAAATGCACGTGCACACACACGTGCACGTGCACACGCATGCACGTGCGCACGCACACACATTCCTGTGAGGGTGTTGGTAGATCTTATCTCCTTGTCATAGTTATGAAAGCCCACCTGGGAAACTCCCATTGCCATAGTGACACAGCAAACAGTGCTCACTGCACACAAATAAATTGCATTTATGCCTCCCCGTGCAAGGGGGCAGCCCCACACAGCGCAACAAGGGCGCAGTGCAGCATACTCGGGGTACCTCAGTTATGCAGGGCGACGGGAGAGAGTACTCATTAGTTATTCCACACACCAACCTGGTGGTTCAAGGGTTAAACCGGCAACTTTTGTGCTGCAAGTCTGACGCCCCAACCGCTTACCCATGAGGACTGTAATGACCTTATGACCATACACATACAAACACATACTGTAAATACAGTACATTTTCACACACACATACACACACACGCGCACACACACACGCACGCACCCAAACACACACCCCATACAAACATCATCCTGCACTGTCATACTGTCATACACACACACACACACCATCATGCAGCTACTGTCATACTACACACACATACACACACATACAGACACAGACACACACAGACACACACACACCATCCTGCAGCTACTGTCATACTACACACACATACACACACATACAGACACAGACACAGACACAGACACACACACACACACACACACACCATCCTGCAGCTACTGTCATACTACACACACATACACACAGACACAGACACTACACACACACAATTCTGCAGCTACTGTCATACCACACACACACACACACACACACACACACACACACACACACACACACACACACACACACACACACACACACACACACACACACACACACACACACACACACACACACACACACACACACACACACACACACCGAGTGGGTAGGGTACTGACGTTTTCCTGTGAGGGGTTGTTGGTGGCTCTGATGCCCTCGTCGTGAATGTGCACCTGGAGCTCCTGGATCATGTGAGGTAACCCGCTGGACACCGCCCTCAGCAACGTGTACATGTTGGCCATGTCTAATAACACACATGTCAAGTTCAGATGAGTATACTAAGAAGTTATATGAAGTGTAAGTACTGTACATATTGGACACCGCCCTCAGCAACGTGTACATGTTGGCCATGTCTAATAACACACATGTCAAGTTCAGATGAGTATACTAAGAAGTTATATGAAGTGTAACATATTGGACACCGCCCTCAGCAACGTGTACATGTTGGCCATGTCTAATGACACACATGTCAAGTTCAGATGAGTATACTAAGAAGTTATATGAAGTGTAACATATTGGACACCGCCCTCAGCAACGTGTACATGTTGGCCATGTCTAATAACACACATGTCAAGTTCAGATGAGTATACTAACTACCTGCCGGTACATCTATTAGCAGGTTCACCACGTCCTGTAGGTTGACTAAGTCTGGTTTACTACTTAAACATGTTCATAGTATACTCCCCAGGTGTCAAAGAACAAAAACAAACAATGAACAGCAGCAGGATATTACTAAAATGTTAAAATTTTAAGACGATTGTCTAATATGGAAATATGTTAGACAATAAAGCTTTTTGATTCTTGAATCTTGAATAAAATGCTATTTGACTTACTGTAGGACCTGTACAATATATATATATAATATTGAAAGTGGTTTGGCCCACTTCACTAAAAGCTCCAGATATATTGGGAACGTTGAGTGTAGTGGACCAAACCACTTTCAACAGAAAACCACAAGCTTTCTTGGAATAAGCGCTTATTGATATGAAACAAAGTGCATACCGAGAAAGGCAAAAAAGGATGCTACTAGTCAGACAGAATTTACTGTTTCGCTTTCACTTCTCATCATGACAAAACAAGAAATCAAAATAGCTGCAAAATACTGATTGATTCATACTGACACATATACAAACATGAACATGAACAAGAATCCTTGTTGGCATGAACTGAAACCATGTGATAGTCATGACATGAACGTAAATAAATAACTAAGCGGCGGCGTGTAGGTTTGACTTGGAAAGTGGTGGGGACATTGATATTGCAAATTGCCCGGGCTAGCTATTTTTGCATTGTATTTGTAATTAAGTGGTGGGGACAAGCTAGCTCATCTCAAAAGTGGTATGGATATTTCCTCATCATCTACACCTGAAATTACCCCCCCTCCCTCACCGTCTCCCTTCTCCTGGCGGTAATGTTTTGGCACTTGGGGTCAGCTAAAATATTTACATTTTATCTCACATTTATTCTGGCTTGCCAGGCTACTAAAAGTCCTGAAATGAGCGTAAATAAATAGCTACCGGGTAAGCGTGCCCCCTCACCATCTCTCTTCTCCTGGCGGATGATGTTCTGGCACTCTCCGTGGAGGAACTGCAGGTGGTCGGCCACCATCCTCTGCTGACATTCGTGGATGACCTTGCCGTAGGAGCTCGGGTGCAGGTACTTCCGACACCGCACCTCCTCGTCCTTCAACCGCCCCAGGACCTGCCGAAGGGAGAGGGCAGAGAGGGGAGAGGGGAGAGAGAGGAGAGAGGGGGGAGAGGGGAGAGGGCAGAGAAGGGAGAGGGGAGAGAGGGGAGAGAGGGCAGAAAAGGGAGAGGGGAGATAGGGGGAGAGGGCAGAGAGGAGGGAGAAGAGAGAGGGCAGAGGGGGGAGAGGGCAGAGAAGGGAGAGGGGAGAGAGAAGAGAGAGGGCAGAGGGGGGAGAGGGCAGAGAAGGGAGAGGGGAGAGAGGGGGAGAGGGGGAGAAGGGAGAGAGGGGAGAGAAAGGAGAGGGCAGAGAAGGGAGAGGGCAGAGGGGGGAGAAGGGAGAGGGGAGAGAGGGGAGAGGGGGGGAGAGGGGAGAGAAGGGAGAGAAGGGAGAGGGGCAGAGGGCGGAGAAGGGAGAGGGGAGAGAACGGAGAGAGGGCAGCCAAACAAGGATGCCAGTCAGAGTGTTTCAGCATTCTAGTGTGATGGTGCTCTGCTGTTAACGCAGATTGAAAATGAAGTCTGAAGGGCATCCAAGCCGTCGTCTTAATCCAAGCCGTCTTCTTAGATTAAAAAGCTTTTAGTGTTAAGTAAGTAAGCTAGTTCTTGTTTCATAGAAGTTCATATTTCAACAAGCCTAAAATGCCAACCTAGCAGAGGAAGGGGTGACGGGAAGAAAAAAATAGGACAGTGTCAAGCTTTGTGCTACGTAATCGGTTTAGTACTTTTTGTTTTGTTTGTTTTTGACGGGAGGTTTCAGCCAGCGGAGACCAATTTGAAGCTCATTGCTAAGTAGTATGTGCAGGGAAGCTGACAGGGGGGAAAGAAGGGATCGGTTGTGCCGCGCCCAAGGAGAGAGGGGGCCCATAATAGGGTCCTCCCCATTACATTGCATGGCTTGTATTGTATTGGAACACTTTGTCCCGGGCCTGACCAAAGCTGTCAGCGGCCCTGTGTATGTGTGTTAAAGGGACACTGTGTGAGAGTTTTAGTTGTTTATTTCCTGAATTTATGCTGCCCATTCACTAATGTTACCTTTTTCATGAATACCACCAGCATCAAATTCTAAGTATTCATTATGACTGGGAAAAATGCATTTTTCATACATGAAAAGGGGGATCTTCTCCATGGTCCGCCATTTTGAATTTCCAAAGAAAGCCATTTTTAGCTACAAAAATGACTCTACTTGGACCATACTAGAAAATATTTGTTTATTACTTAGTGAACTTTCATGTAAATATCAAATTTGGCAATAGGCAGCCCAGTTTCAATGAGCAGCATAGTTGCAGTACCTTTTTTGACCATTTCCTGCACAGCGTCCCTTTAAGTCAGGTGTCACCAACGTTGTGCCCGCGGGCGCCAGGTAGCCCTCCAGGAGCTTCTGAGGTGCCCACCAAGGATGTTAATAAACAGTGACGACTACCAGATTTTAGTCACAGTTAATACTTTTCTTGATTTAAATATGAGATTATTTATTCTTTACAACCTATAAACAAATTATCATTCAAAAGTGTGATTTGAGAATGATGCCAAGACATCAGTAGAGGATTTTGAACAAAAGTAGCCCTCGGGTAGCCCTCAGTAGCCCTCGGGTAGCCCTCAGTAGCCCTCGGGTAGCCCTTGGTAGCCCTCAGACCTAGAAAGGTTGGGGACCCCTGCTTTAAGTTATGGCAACTGGTGTGCAACGTAGTAGGTTAAGGGTCATTCCATGACAATTCACACGCCTTCCCCACATGACCCTCTCCGATTTACCCGATATCTCACATACAGGTACCTTTTGATGTCAATTGAAAGAATACCAAGTATTAGCATCCTACGTCTAACGGTTGCGGAGATGAAGCCCTCCAAAGTTGGGGTGCCATGCCCACTTTTCAAGCCTGTGAATTGCATACAAAATTTACAAGCAGATTTTGACACCTCTAGTTTTAGTTTGAAGGAAGATACAGGCCTAAAAATCACCATGGCCCCTCAATATGACCCTGTCTACCAGATGATGTACTTACAAATAGCATGCGTTGATTATTTTTGGCTATATTAAGCCTTAAAAATTGAATTTGTGAAAAGCGTGATGAAGAGTCTTGCCATTTTGGGGTTCCAGATCTTGGAAACTATGTATGCTTTGGGAGTTATAATTGATTTTCCATGATATTTGGGAACTGTACAGTCTATTCCAAAAAAAGTAGGGCACTCAGACTTTTAATCATGGAATAGGAGGGACTCAAAAACAGCTTTTGGACAAAATTACCTTACGGTACCCTCTACTTCAGGCCTCAAATTAACCATGTGGGCACTTGATGACTGGAACGCCCTTTTAACCCCATGTACAGTAGCATTGTATCAAACATTCAAGCTTCGAAAAACTTTGTTTTTCAAAGTTCTTCATATTAATCTTGGCCTTCAAAGTATATGTTTTTGTCTATGTCTCATCACAGTGTCTGTTTTGTCTGCTGCCATCTGCTGGTCAAAAAATGCAACAACAGTGTAATGTAAGAAAACAAAAGGGGCTTGACAATCTTGCCCATAATTTACCAATAAAGTAACCTAGAAATCTAGACGCCCCTAGGGGTTAAGGTCGCTAGGCTACCAATAAAGCACTTTAATTCCACAGTATATTGCTATTAATTATTGCTATTATTTTAACGAGCATTATGCAGAATGCTCAATCATAATTACATTTCTACCAGGACACCCCCACCCCCATGGCTGGTAGAAATGTAGTGCAGGGTGAGGCCATCTTGGGACTGGCATCATGATTGAGCATTAAGCAGTCACACATAGGAAATTATTTAAACTATAAATATTCATCATGCTTGTTAAAATCATAATTAGTATAAAGCAATATACGGTATAATAATTACAGTGCTTTAATGGTAAGATTTTCCAGCCCCTGTTGTTCTTACACTACGTTGTTGTTACTTTTCTAGACCAGCAGATGGCAGCAGACAAAACAGACACTGTAATAAGATAGAGAGAAAAACATATACTTTGAAGGCCAAGATTAATATGAAGAACTTTGAAAAACAATGTTTTTCCACGTTTGAATGTTTGATACAGTGCTACTGTACATGGGGTTAAAAGGGCGTTCCAGTCATCAAGTGCCCACATGGTTAATTTGAGGCCTGAAGTAGAGGGTACCGTAAGGTCATTTTGTCCCAAAGCTGTTTTTGAGTCCCTCTTATTTTATCTTTTAAAGTCTGAGCGCCCTACATTTTTTTAAATACACTGTACAGTTCCCAAATATCATGGAAAATCAATTATAACTCCCAAAGCATACATAGTTTCCAAGATCTGCAACCCCAAAATGGCAAGACTCTTCAACATGCATTTCACAAATTCAGTTTTTAAGGCTTAATATAGCCAAAAATAATCAAGGCATGCCATTTGTAAGTACATCATCTGGTAGACAGGGTCATATTGAGGGGCCATGGTGATTTTTAGGCCTGTATCTTCCTTCAAACTAAAACCAGAGGTGTCAAAATCTGCTTGTAAATTTTGTATGCAATTCACAGGCTTGAAAAGTGGGCATGGCACCCCAACTTTGGAGGGCTTCATCTCCGCAACCGTTGGACGTAGGGTGCTTATACTTGGTATTCTTTCAATTGACATCAAAAGGTACCTGTATGCGAGATATCGGGTAAATCGGAGAGGGTCACCTGGGGAGATTCTAGGGAATCATGTGAATTGACATGGAATGACCCTTAAGTAAGTCATGGTTTGTTTGCCTGTTCATGACGGGCGGTTTCAGCCAGTGGAGACCCTTTTGAAGCTCAATGCTAAGTAGTATTTTAAGAAAATATACTATTATGACATCACGTTGGGGGTTCCGCAGGCTCATAGGAGTCTATGTAGAACCTTAGAATCCTGGGGGAGTTCCCCCAACGTGATGTCATACCTGCAACCCCACCTTTAAGTTATGGCAACCGGTGTGGTAGCCTGGGCCTGGCTCTCACCAAATACATGATTCCACAATGTTGTCAGTAGCTTATAGAATGAAACAGTAATGTTCATTTTACTCAAACACATGCCTATAAGTAGTAAAATCAGGGAAAAAAAAAACAATCATTTCGAAGTGGTTTCTTAATTTTGTCCGCGGCTCCATACTGTATGATTCCCCAAAGCTCGGCTTGGATCCACTCACAGATATGGGAGGGCCAGCCTATTTGGGAAGGTCAGCTGACATAACGAACCAATCGGGGGAGATTACCGGGAGGGATTTTCACAAATGGGACGTAGTCAAAGGGGTTAAGCATAGTGTAGAAGAAAATAGCAGAGAAAAGCGACAGCTGTCACAGACAGCAATGAGGGCTTGCATGGAGGAGTCACGCATTATTCCGAGTCGAAATTTCAACTGCATTGTCGAATCTGTGAGTGGTTGAATGACGACATACAAGTGGTTCCTTTTCTAGCTTCGCTCGGCGTTTCACTACGGGGAATCACTTAGGGCGTAACCATCTATGGAAGCTCCAATGACATTACGTCTGTCAAAGACAGACAGGTCGACTCAGTCAGGCTCCGCCCCCCTGGTTGTACTACCCATTCGACCCGCTTGATACAAGCATTCTATACACGGTGTCTTCATTCTATACGGTTTCGCCCCAAGGGTTACAGTCGTAACTTTTACCCATCTTGTGTGAGGATTTTTTTATAAAGCCACACCCTTGGGATGGCGAATCAGTACGGCGCTAGCTAAATGGAACCACATTCATCTGCCGAAGGCCACATTAGTGGTGTGTGTGTGTGGGGGGGGGAGAGACTCAGCGAAACAGACCACAGTGTCATGTGTCTTCCAGTTTAGGCATTAGTCTGTGGGTTGAGGGAGGGGGAGAGGTGTGTGTGCGGTCAGAATAACAAGGTCAATGTTGCATCGTAGTATCTTTAGTGTTATCTTAGGGTATTAGTCGGTTCCTGTGTATTCCTTGTACGTCAGTCCTTATCGTCTCCATGTACTGCATTGTGTGTGTTTGTGTATTTATGAGCGAGACTGTGTGTGTGTGTGTGTGTGTGTGTGTGTGTGTGTGTGTATATATGTATGCATGTGTGTGTGTGTGTGTGTGTGCGTGTATGTATGCGTGTGTGTGTATGTGTGTGCGCGCGTGTGTGTGTGTATATGTATGCGTGTATGTATGCGCGCGCGCGCGTGTGTGTGTGTGTGTGTGTATGTACGTGTATGTATGCGTGTGCCTGTATGTATGTGTGTGTGTGTGCATGTGCGTGTGTGTGTGCCTGTATGTATGTGTGTGTGTGTGTGTGTGTGTGTGTGTGTGTGCCTGTATGTATGTGTGTGTGTGTGTGTGTGTGTGTGTGTATTCCATATTGTGTGTGCGCGCGCGTGTGTGTGTGTGTGTGTTTTCTCACCTTCTCCATGTACTGTGAGCAGGTGGACTCCTGTAGGAGATTGGAGGCCTCCTGTTTATAGTACTCTCCAGTCTTCGTCAAGAAAGGCCCTTCAAAGATTTCCTGGTAAAACTGCACGCAAAGAAATGGAGGGAGGGGGGAAACATGTATTCAATGCAAGTGTGCAACATCAATTAACCCATTGTGTCCTGGAAGCACATATACGCTGCATTCAGGTTCTTGAGATTTGAGCTGTTTTATTTAAAATGTGGGGAAGTTAGAGCTGAATGAACACATTCTCAGGCAAAACGAGGGTCCTAGCTTTTAAATGCAACTCATTTCATGTTTGTATGTGCTTCGGAGACTGAGATAATAGGTAGAGGGCACCCTTTCCCAAAAAGGGCTTAGGACAAAATGGGTTAAAAAAAAAAAAAGATAATTCATTTCCTTAATCTATCCAGAGTCAGAGTGTACTTGATTGTCCCCAGGGGGATATTTGTCTTGGGCTTCACCCACTGCATTGTGATTCACTAGTTGTTTTCAGGCCAGCCAGAATCGTGTTGGTGCCTGTTCCCGCATTCATGCTAGACTGGGTACTCGACCAGATATGACCATGGGTGCGTTCCAATATACGACCTTGCGTCCTCCACTTGTGCTTGTGGCCTCGTACCAGGAAGTAATACGTCATGATGACATCACCGACAACAGCATTATATTTCAATATCTCGCAAAAGCTCAATTGTCAAGTCATTTTCTGATTTGCAAACTGGATGGTGAATGAAGAATAGTCCGCCAAAAATTTTTTGGGCTAGGCTGACAGTGGGGAAACATATTTGTTTTCTCCACGGAGGAGGGGCCAGGAGGCGGGGCGAGGCCACAAGCACAAGTGTAGGACGCAAGGTTACGTATTGGAATGCACCCCATGTGTTACCCCGCATGAACCTGCAACCGCCTAGATCAGTGTCGTGGTTCACAGAGAAAAAAAAACCAACTTTCTTGTTCCTAAATGCCCAGACTTTCGGCGTGAAAGTGTTTTTGTGTGTCTGTTGGTTTCGAGATTAGGTGCAGGAGAGGGGCACCAGCATGGTTCTCTGTTCGGCCTGAATACTCCAACTATACATCCATCTAGGGATGGACCGATACCGATACTTGCTCATTATACTCGTACTCGTCAAACACTTGCCGATACCAGGCACCGATACTGCTATTACACGAAACACTGCAACATCTCTTCACGTTTTTTTGACTTGACAGCAGCATGGGGAAAAAGCACCACCTCATACATTTACTAACATATAAATCTACATGGAAATGGACAATAAAATGGACAATAAATAAATACCACGGGTGGAAAAAAAATAGGATGTGCCTATTTATTGCCATTGTATGGTGGTAAAAGTATCGGTATCGGGACTGGCAAGTACCAGAGGTTGCGCTAGACTTTTTCACAGTCCGTCATTTTGACGGACAGTGTCGAAAAAAATCTGTCATCGCTCATTTTTTAAAATCCTCATTCTCGTTTCTCAATGTGGGGGTCGCGACCCCGCACCGGGAACAACACATGCGCAATTGCGGCCAATTGAGAGTAAACCGCTGTGAATACACCCCCTTTCACTCGACATTCATTCTCCAACTTTGAGGATGGAGTCAATTTTGCTGTCCACTTTCTCTCTCTGCCCCCCTCGTTGCACTAAAGCTGCAGATATCTCTCATGACGCGCGTCTGATTAAGTGTTCAGCGCTATGGTCACCACAAGCACTTTTTTAAAAGACGCGTGCAGGGCTTTATCCAACAGCTGTCAGTCACTCGTTTTGCTCTGATTAATACACCGATTGTAATAGCCTACAAAGGCGCAGTGTTAAATGGGTTAACATGCACGATGGAAAGGAAAGCCGTCTTGAAGCAGAAAGGTTTAGCCCAGGCAGTCGACAAAGGCACTGAAGCCTACAACAGGAAGACGACCAGATTTCGCAAAACTTTGTTGAAAAATGTCAGCGACGGTAAAGGGAGCCTCTCTATACGTAGCCCCATCGGCTTAAATATGTTGGCTCTGGGAGCGCGGTAAAGTTGTCTGAATAAAAAATATATCGCCTATAATGGGTGAACCAGCTATCGAAATGAGAGAAGCCGTTTCAGGCAACGTTTGCCAAGTTGTAAGTTGTGTTGCCTGGTAATATTTAGGCTCTTGAATATCCGTCGTTTTTATTAGTTAATGTCCTGAAGCCGTTTTAGACCTGCGTTGCCTTTGAGTGAAGGTTCTGGCTAGCAAACATGCTATTCGCATATTTGTTTATGTTTCAAGTAGGGAGTTATGAAACAATGCTTCTATGAAGGGCGATAGAGGGACAACTTCGTCATTGGCAGAAAATCAGATAGTTGGTAAATGTAGTAGGTCTAGGTCTACACATAGTTCTGAATCTTAAAGTCGAAGTCACACGTGTATGGTGGCAACGTCTTAGTTATTTTAATTCATTATTTGGAACAAGTGGAGAGGCGCGCGCTCTGCTGCAGCCAGTCGCACAGCCCTGCTGCGGCGCATGGTATGACAAGCAGGGAGAGAGGGAGAAAGGCAAATGTTATAGCATGAAATTATCTGCGCTGATAACTATGCCTAATTGAAATGCAATACTCTACTCGATAGAGGCGTAGGCCTACTTAAACTTAGGATTTATTTATCATGACCCTGAATATTGATCCGTCAAAATGACGGACAGGCTTCAGAATTTTCCGTCATCCTTCAAAAAAATCCGTCAATGACGGACATTTGTCGGTTAACGCGACCTCTGGCAAGTACAGACATTAATGTACTCATACTCATATTGGTTTTCAAAAAAGTTGGTATCGTGCATCCCTACATCCATCCATCCTTGCTGCCCATTCAGCCTCTGCACAGTGCTACTTACCTTTAGTGGAAATTTCTTCTTGTACTGTTCAACATGAACAAAGGAGTTGATAACCCCATGAATCACTTTCTGGTTGGGGTCCTCACCACACCGGTCGCTGTCAGACACAAAACAACACATCCCATTCGTTACCAATAGCACTGCAGTACAGTAAAGTACAGGGACCGGTTGCACAAAACACCTCAAGTTAAGGATTTCCCTTGAAGTCTGAGTAAAGGGTTCCCTAAGTGAAAGTCAAGTTGAACAAACATCCTTACACCTTATTTATACCATGTACAAACCCTAACCCTAACCCTAACCCTAAATAAGTACAAAAGTACAAGTAAGAAATTGGTACATGGTGTTACACTGGTATTACATGATATTAAATATTGTTACACTCAGGGGAGTTAGGTACCCTAATGCTATACAGGGGCACAGTAGGGCACTGAGAGATAATACGAGTATGTGAAGCTTGCCAGCACATTTTTTAGCAGTAATTTATTTTAAAAAGCTTGTAAATGAATTACATTATTACAGGTAGTGCATGTGCGCCATTTTGTGCGCATTCTGTAGATTACTCCGTATGCTAAACTTGAGCTAAATTCCAAGGTAGCAAGGTTGTTGTTTTCTTTGTGAAACTCATACCGGGGCACAGCAAATCAATACCAAGGCACGTGCCCCTGTGAAATAGGTCTAGCAAAGCCCCTGGTTACACTGTTTATTACACTGTACCTAATGTGGTAGTAGTGTAGTAATAGTGTAAACTGTTAAGTGTAACCTACACCTTAAGTGAAGGATTTCCCTTGAAGTCTGAGTAAAGGGTCCCCAAAGTGAAATTCAGTTGCAAAAACATTCAGAAGTTTTTGTTTACATTAGTGCCAATGGGGACGGAAACAGACCCCAAGTAAGTATGGCCGCCACTTGAAAATGTGAAACATGCCTGGATATTCAACTTCAATAATGCAAGGTCCACCCTTCACCATAGAACTACAGTGCAAGCACAGCACAGTGTGGTATAGGTTGTATGGAATGGTACAAGGTGCATCTTTAAGCCAAGAACTACAGCAGAGTACAGTCGTTTCCTATGCTATTAACAGTTGCTCACATTCAGTCACCATCCATTACAGCAGTGGTTCTTAACCTGGGGTGCGGGCACCCCCTGGGAGTGCGCCAGAGATTTCAGGGGGTGCGCAAAAAATGTTTTTGTGTTGAGGTTGTGACCAAAATTCTGCTTCCAAACATAATAATTAGGCCAAATCAAGACAAAATTATAACACGTTTTGGTCCCCATGTAAAGTCATTAAAGTATTGATTAATGTCTAAAGCAAGAATCATTGTAATTAATCATTGAAATCATTTTTTATTGCGTATACACATGTAGAATTTTGGGTTGGGGGTACGCGGCTTGTCTTAGGTTAGGGGGTGCTTCAAAAAAAAAAGGTTAAGAACCACTG
This sequence comes from Engraulis encrasicolus, assembly GCF_034702125.1. NCBI lineage: Eukaryota > Metazoa > Chordata > Actinopteri > Clupeiformes > Engraulidae > Engraulis > Engraulis encrasicolus. The sequence continues at coordinate 8,307,961 of NC_085865.1, read as the reverse complement.
CATTACAGCATCCATTACAGACATTAACAGACCAGACATATTGCAAACACCTACATAAATAAAAAAAACTCCAGCTCTGGATAAAAGGACACTGAAGGAGCAGCGTCCTAATCTATTTCTGTCTTTCATGAGTTCATGTGCAAAATGCCACTCACAGAGACGTAACTATAATACCAACAAATTATTCAATTAAAACCACAAAAGGTAAATCGAGCCAAAATCTCTCCTGTTTTCCAGTAGTGAGTTAGAACAAATTACTCCGAGAAGGTGGCTGAGTTCAAATTTGTTTTCACGACAGCAACAGCTGCACCCCTTTCCTTTAGTAATTAAATTTTTGCAAAACCCAGACTCAGAAAATGACTCATTATACAGCGACTAATGAAGTTTGTGATGAAGTCAAGTTACACGGATATGACCTTTGAACACGCCCGGGACAAACTATGAGAAAACAGAATTACGGCTAATGTAACAGAACAGAACAGAACAGAATACAGCAGGATGTAACAGAACAAGAGAATACAATACAGCAGAATAGAACCGTATAGAACCAAATAGAATAGAATAAAAAATGAAAGAATAGAAAGGAACAGAATGGTATAGAACCGAATAGAGTAGAATAGAACAGAAACTACTACAACACAACAGGACTGAGCAGGATAGACAGCCCGAGGTCCGGCAGGTGTGTAGACATGACAGGTGACTTACTTTTTGATCTCGTTCAGCAGCATCCGGATGAGAACAGCCTGCAGCGGCTCAATCATCAGCTTCCTCCACATATCCAGAGCCAGCTGCAACAAGACGACAGAGTTTTAATGAAGAAATATACAATAACAACAAAGTATACGCTAAACAATGCAGTAGTCAGGGGTGATAGTGAAAAAAAATCCTGAGCCTGAACTTTTTCCCCTGCTCTAACGACTACGACAAGATACTGCATAGTGACGTATCGTAGGCCTATTTTGACACATTATCCAAACATTTAATAGCCTGTGTGACCATTATTCAGGCCTGATAGTAGAAGAAAACTCTGAACCTGTAACACTTTCTGAGATAAGAATTACCTAATGGCTATTTATTATCAATGTTTTTATTTTTGCAAACTCTGTCAAGCCTGAAATCAGGCATGGAGCCTGAATACTATCAGCCCTGAGCAGTAGACCAAGGCAAGGCAAGTTTACTTGTACAGCGAATTTCATACACAGACACAGTTCAATGTGCTTCGCAAAAAAAAACCCCAACATTTCACTTCTCTACATTTCTCTTTTAACTGCTCACAACTTGTTGGGCCATTCAGACCTTCTTAAGAGGCAAGTGTAATAGACAGTGCGCAGGAAATGTGTCTGCTACTTTGAACCACTGGTTACAGTCAATGGACCTGATTGATTTGAGGTGTGCAAATAGTAAGCAATGCACAAATCCTAAAACCAATAGACTTTATTGTATTTATCATGCATTTCCTTTCAGCATTACTGAAATGCACTGTAATGTGGCAGCACGAGGTCACACCAACTACCACACTAAATTCAGTGCAATCCTGTGTATATTTAACCAATATCACATGTCAATAAAGGCAATAAAGAACTGGTCATGAACCTGCCCTGAATGAAGAATCTGAATGAATGAATGAATGAATGAATGAATGAATGAATGAATGAATGAATGCTTTCTAAAATTGCTCTGGTAGCTCTACTACCGATTAGATATGAACAGGGGTGATAGTGAAAAAAAATCCTGAGCCTGAACTTTTTTCCCTGCTCTAACGACGACGATAAGATACTGCATAGTGACGTAAAGTAGGCCTTTTTGACACATTATTCAAACATTTAATAGCCTGTGTATGACCATTATTCAAGCCTGATAGTAGAAGAAAACCCTGAACCTGTAACACTTTCTGAGATAAGAATAACCTAATGGCTAATTATTATCAATGTTTTTATTTTTGTAAACTCTGTCAAGCCTGAAATCAGGCATGGAGCCTGAATACTATCAGCCCTGTATGAATGTCTGGGCCTCGTCTGTGGATCAGACGACTAGGGCACTGCCTGTTACGCCGGCGACCGGAGCAATTCCAGCCTAAAGGGCCGTACACACACACATCGCTGCTATTTGCTAGCTTCTCGCTTGCTCGCCTACTCGCCTCTCTTTCATGAAACGTTCACTGAAAGTTTCCGCGGCTTTAACTGCCAATGAACTGGCGAGAAGTACCGAACTCTGCCTTCCAATTGGTTACTCGCTTACTCGCCTCGCTCGAACATAAAATATTTTCAACTCGGGATCCGCCCACATCGCATCGCTTGTACAGTACTCGCCTACTTGCCTGCCAGTCTCGCTGGAACACATTGACATTCTATTGAGTTCATTCGCAAAGCGAGTAACTAGCAGCGACGTGTGTGTACGGCCCTTAACAGTAGGGACACAGACGTGAATCTGTCCGAGCGAAGCGAACTTCACCATTCATTCCTATGAGGGAGGCGAAGGCAAGCGAACAGGAACGAAGTGAAGCGAAATTAATCAACCAAGTTTACCATCATGCAAATGAGGCGGCGGCCAATCAAATCAAGAACATGACTGTTTTATTCCATTTGATTCGCCGTGACGACCTGGCGACGGTTGAGCTGTCAGAATGAAACTCTGATTTTCGCCTCTCTTCGCCCCGCTCATTACGCCTGCTGCTGTATGTGTCCCTATCGTAAGGTCTTTTCCTCAGTCCTCCCGTCTCTCTCTCTCTCTCTCAAATTGCTTCCTGACTCCTCTCAAACTGTCCTGTCCAATAAAGGCAAGAAAAGTCCAAAAAATAAAAAGAAATGAAAAAGATCTGAATGAATGGCTCACCTCTCCGATCTCCATGAGTGGTTCGTTCATGTCTACCCCTCCGTAGCCATACTGCAGGTCTGCTTCAGTCAGCTTGTTCTTCTTGATAAACTGAGTGTTGAGATATCTGCAACAGACACATTATCACCACAATTATCACTACTGGCGGTAAAAGCAAAAGCCTCCCAGCACACTCCCACCATTGACACTTCAACTTGGAATTTAGGAATCCTCTGAAAAGAGAGGTGATGCGTTTTAAAAAGAGCAGAGAAGAAGAGAAGTCAACATGCGATGACTTCATCTGACTATTCCCAAAACGTAACGATATGAAATTCTGTGTTTGTTCAGGAATACCATTACGTTCCCAGATTTGCCCAAGGCCCTGAACTGTAGGCTTTCTGTCTGGTAGCAGAAGCTCTTGAGAGTCGGTCTGAGGGGAGCCAATAGACAAAAGCCAATTTGCACAGAGTGTGAGAGATACTTTGCGAAGGAGATTGCCCTCTGCCACTGTCTATGGACAAAACCCCAACAGCTTCTTTTGATGGACTGGGACTGTTTTTGATGGCTTGTCTGATGCCTTACAAGTTCTTTTTCTTGTTTCTTACAGATGGGAAGCATACAGAATGCGATATTGCTTGCGTACAACCGAAGGCATCACCTTTCACATGTAGTTTCCAGTGTACTCATTAATTTGTACAGTGTCTTTTTGTGATGCCTGATATGACAGAAGCCAATGAACACACACACAAATTTGACCATATGCCATCAGTTCTGTCTCCAGCCCTTCCCAAAAATTTCCTAATAGCCAATGTAACAGCACTTTCATACAAAGACTGCAAGCTTGGCAACAAGATGTGTTATGGCTTTGGTACAACAAACTCTTTTGCCGTTGTTCTCTGCAAGGATGTTCCCCAATTGGTGTTTAGAAATGATTTGCGAATGTATAGGAACTGAGAATTCTAGTTACAGGGCCCTCTTATACGTGCTGTGACGTGAGTGTAAAAACATTTACTTCTGAACTATGCATAACATCATAAATAAATAGGCTTTCTATTCTATTCTATTCAATTATATTCTATCATCCAAACATGCACATCTTTCAGTCATCCTCACATTCAGGTTATGCAGTCCTCATCTCAAACTGAGAAACTGTAATTACACCGAAGTGAAAGTAAAAGTGACTCCATCAGATAAGAGGGAATCCCCTTCCAGAAAACACTGTGTGATCTGCATCCGGGAATCGAGCGCTCATGATGATGCACAAAATAACACTGAATGAGATGACGCCAGAGCATTTGGCAGTAGTAGGGTGCCTTGCTCTAAGGCCAGGGGTGAAGGTAGACCAGAGTGCACAGGTACCGGTATGAAATTTACAGCCGGTGCGCAGTACAGAGAATAGGTTTAATGCTGGCCCAAAAAAAAAACACATCTGAAAAAAGTAAGGTCTGTTATTAAAGTAGAAAACACATACAAGTAACACTTGAGACAAGTGTCCTATGAACAGACATCCGAAACGGCCATGCAGCTATATAGAGCTATATAAAGCCAAAATCTGTAGTGCACGTGTTTACTTTGTTTGCTTGTTTATTTACTTTGTTTATTGTTTGATTGTGGGTGAGGGGTTGGGTAGCACCGGAAAGACATGAAAACTACTTTCACCCCTGTCTAAGAGACAACATTTTTGTGCTTCAGGCTTCACCCCTTTCTGAGATTCTGGTCAGCTAATGGCGGCATGATTGTTTGGTGGTTGATGGTTTGTTAACATTTTCTTTGAATATGTTTTAACATACTCCGAATATCATCCTGGACGCTACTGCTGAATTGTTCTGCAGATGTTGCATAACTTGGAATAGTATGTTAAGAAGACGTTTCCAACAATCTGTAAAGAAATCCATGCCCCCATTAAATGGCCAGGAGCTCCAAAAAAGCTAAACAACAACAATCAGGAACATAAGACATGAATAAAAGACATAGATGCTAATGACCTGTATAGGCAGTCCATGTAGTCGGCCCCCTTGCTGTACTCCTCCCAGTATCTGTGGTACATCACTAGAAGCTTCTCCTCTGACTCAAGCACTTTCTGCAATGAAAAGAGAGAGAGAGAGAGACAGGTACATTAAAGTGTGCTGTATTTACACGGATATCAGGATTTTCTTATGCATGCATAGAAATACTATGACAAGTAATAAGCATGCAGTAAAATTGCCTGTCATAGACTGTTTTTGTGTGTGTGTGTGTGTGTGTGTGTGTGTGTGTGTGTGTGTGTGTGTGTGTGTGTGTGTGTGTGTGTGTGTGTGTGTGTGTGTGTGTGTGTGTGTGTGTGTGTGTGTGTGTGTGTGTGTGTGTGTGTGTGTGTGTGTGAAAAAAAGCTATTTAAAATGTGTGAAAAGTGCAATGGTTTATTCATGTGTTTTTAATCACACCAAAATAACTACATAAACAAGTGTAAAAATGTACCGGTAATTACCTTGTACAACTGACGAACATGATTCTCGAGAAATACTTTCGTCTCAGTATACAGTCTCTCGCCCAAAGGTTCTGGATAAGCAACGCAAAGTGCGTAAATGTCCCTGTGTGTTGTGGGTCAAGGGGTCATATAATCGATGAGGTGTGGTGCGTACAAGGGAGTTCTTTTAGGCTGGACTCATTATTTTGCCGTCATGACAGCCAAAATTGTCATCATCCCGTACCTGTACACAGCGTTAGAAAGACCAGCCCTGCATGGAGATTCACTACCAGCCCTGAATGTCCCTTTAATGCAGCATCTCAAAGGATGGAGACTGAGAGCATCGTGAGGGATTGCCCATTGAGTCCTCACTGCTAGAACCAAGACCTCAAGGGCGCAAGTAAAACTGCCCAGAAATGGATCCAGTGTTAGCACAGCAACTGTCATCGAAACCCAAAATCAAAACAATAGCCATAATACAGTGTTTAGTGTTGTTCTTGTTGATGTTGTTAAAGGGTAATTTGTGCCAATTTCAGCATTGTATTGCTCACACTACCCTTGACTTGTCAGACATTTTTTGCTCAGCACTTTCCAAGATCCTGGCAATTCTTAAATTGGGACATGCATTTGTTTATTTTATTTTTTTTAAGTGTCTCCACATACTAGAAATATCAGTTATTGGTGTGTTGTAAGGTCCCTGCTGATGTTGCCAACTTTGAGGATGATATTTTAAGTAGGTAAAATGTAAAGAATTATAAACATTGTAACTTACCAAAGGCACAACGTTGTAAATGATGTCAACAAACTATGCCCCCATTTGAGTGGCCAGGATTTCAGAAAGGGCTAAACAAAACAATGCCCTGTCGTCGAGTATTGACAAGTCAACAGCAGCGTGAGCATACGTGTTTAAATGTAGGTTTACATTGACAGGACATCTCCTTTGAAGTGATGGATGGTGGAAGGAATCAGCTCTCATTATGATGAAGGATACGAAAATCTGTCGTTCCAGGTTGCTCTTTCAACATAGTCGAGCATCACTACTGCTTTGATTGTCGTCAGAAGCTTGTTCCATGTCTCGTCAAAATCCACTACCCGTGGTTTTAAGGACATTCTGTAATCTCTTGTAAAACCTGAATGAAGTTAAATAACACCAAGTTAATAGGGACACATAAACAAGACAGGTGAAATCCAAAGCAAGCCAAATACAACTACAACACAAAACAACCTATGCGGGTAGCCTACAGAACGTTTAAACAGGCGCACACATAGGATGAACCTGCATGGCACTGCAAATTACTTTAACCTTCGTACTAACTGCCACAGACATACGCACAATGCGAGACATCATGTTATGGAGGGTTTCATGGTAAATCGTCATATTCTTCGCCAATCCAAGGTGTAAGCTCCCCAATAGAAAACATTTAGCATCCGTGACATCCAAGCTTGGTGACACTTCTTCCTGTATCGTTAACTCATTCTCTGCCCTTCTAAGGACAACTTCTCACAGTTCTCAGACTTAATTGGTCACTCATTTCGTTAGATAACGTAAACAAGGTGTATCGTTGAGGTTAGGATGAGTTTACTCACGTGCAGTTTTCAAGTAGACACTGATATTTTAATGAAATTTATGAAGAGGGACGAGTTACTAGAAATGCCTCAAGATGTCAACATTCTGCACACAGCACACTGAACAAATCTTCATAGCGAACTCATTTGGGGTTTAGTTTAGTTATTCTCTCTGCCAGACTACAAGGTCATCTTGTTTTTCGATTTACGATCATCACGTAAACATAATGCCTTAAAATGCTGGCTGTAATCATATTTGTTCAGCTAGCTGACAATGTTAGCTGCCAGGCTCACTTGCTCTGTAAAACGGGGGCTAAAAACTAGCCTTAGCTTTAGGCCTACCCAGGTAAGGTACATTAGCTAGGCTATGTGTATACTGTCGTTATTCAAGATTCTTGAATAGCATTTCAGTGATAACTACAGAACTCATTGCAACAATATATATCAAAAGAGCAAGTTTGCCCTGTTAGCGGCATGTTTTGCAATAGTTATGCATCCCAGTTCACGAGCTAGCTTTGTTGTAACTGAAACGGTGACTGTAGTGATAAATACGAGTCCTAGTACCGAACGGTTTAGCTAGTGAGTTAGCAAGCACGTCAACTCATAGCTTTCTTTCATATGCTCTGCACAAACCCATGATACACAGCCGCATTTATTTGTCAAAGTACGGCAAACAATGACAGGTAGGTAGATTGATATTGCGATTACCTCCAACCAATGTCACGATGTTGGAATAAAACTTAAAGTCCTCAACTGACAGGAGCTTGATCTCTTTCACTCACGCCTCTTCACAGGCCCTACCATTGTATCAGCTGTAGGTGATTTACAACATGCATACATTATTGACATATTAGTTAATTACATGTTTGTGACGTTTTAATTCAATTAACTTAAACATATAGGAGGTAAGTCCATCACATATCAAATCATTCGGCAAAAAACAGATCCCATTGTGGAAAAGGAATATATAATGGGGCACCACACCCCTAAATTTGTTATGGTATTTTCTGAAACTACGGAAGGTGAGTAGGAACAAGAGGAGTCTCAAGACGTACAGTCACTCTACTGACCCACGGAGCAAGATTGCGACAGGCGTTACAACATTCCACACACATTCAGATTTTATACCAATGTAATGAATAATGGTGGCTTTGAAACAGCGGTAACATCGCTAGTGTTGTTTTGGTCATACTATCTCAGGGGGGCCGAGTTCCCTTCTTGGACATCTTTTCTCATTTCTTCGTGCCAACCTTCGATGCCCCACTCAGTTCGGACCACAGGATGGCCTGCCTTGCAGGGGCCTATGTACCGTAGCCCAGGCCCAGTTTGCCTTAAAAAACTAAAAATAGTTTAGTCAATAGAAGTAGTGGCGCGTTAATGTAATGTGTGTAAACGATATCCTAGTTGTTAGGGCCTGCCTGAGCCTGACACACTTGTAAAACCCAGGTTATTTATGGAGGGCTAGGTTGATTCACACTCTGCTCCACTCAGATTGTGTTAGAATGGTCTCCCCCAAAATAGGCTTCATTGGTGAACGTGCTATTAGGCTACTAGTGTAAGGTGTGTCCTTTAAACCTGTGCTGTAAAACCAGGCAATCGCGGAGACTTACTGTGGTAGTGCAAATGAACCTGGAAGAAGTCATAGTGGATCCCAGGAGTTCTTGTCTTCATTCATGCAGATGTCTTCTTGAAATGGGTTGACCCTGGCCCCTGGCCCTTGATGCTGAAATACTACATAATCACAGCTCACCACCCCTACTGGGGAGAGGTTGTATCATATCACTGAAGAAAGTAAGATAAATTAGTAGTACTTTGTAATACTCTACCATGCAGTGCTTAATTTGTCAAGCGGGAGGTCCTGGAGCGCAGAGGATGGGTGGCTCCCCCCTGAGGGGGATCTGTGATGTATTTCCATGAGGTTCCATCCAAGGTTCCGGAGCTCTCGTCTGAGGTTCCGGAGCTAGCTCCCCCTTGCTCCCCCTCAAATTAAGCACTGCTACCATGTAGCCTATGAAGTGATAACTGACACTGTGGCCTGGAAGTGTGAGTAGTGGATGACCAATTTCAATCCTTTGTGCAGAGCTGCTATGACTTTACTGTCACCAACATTGTAATGACCACGCTTTAATTTCTTACTTAAGGCTCTCGGTAATGTCATATCAATGTTGTTATTAGGCACAACATTTCTTGTATAGAAGGCTTCAATAATGCAGGCGCTGATGTATGAACCCGATCAAGGATGAAAGTTCAGATAACAACACACCCTGAATAAGGTTCCTTTTTATTTCTTGGAGCGAACTATGCATTTTGCCCAGTGCATCTGTGACTGAGGTGTTCCTTTTCTAACGTTTTATGCCACACTCTGCTAGTTGGCCTTCGTTACACTGACTCTCCCCCCTAAACCTCACTCCCGTCCGGGTCACGGCACCACTGTGACGGAGGTGTTCCTGCACCTTGTGAACTACATGGCAAAAATACTGAATCAAACCAAGATAAAGCAAAACACACCCACTCAATGCAAAAGCGTGTGAAAAAGTTGGGTCTCCTAAGGGGGCGTTGTCCCCTACTTCTTCTTCTCTTTTTGAAGTGTTTGCGCAAGACGTGCGCTACCGCCATCTACAGCGCTAAGGGGACTTAATTGATTCTCAACCTCAGGACTCCGAAGGTCTCCTAACCGAAGGTCTCCTAAAGGGGCGTTCACCCGACATAAAGTGGATACCGGAAAAGAAACAAAATGACGCTTCTTGGTTAGATCCAGTTTCTTTGTACATGGTTCGGCAATGGGGGTCACAGTACAAGTGCGCTGAGCTAAAGGGCCGGTCCGATAGCCCAACCAGAACGTATTGATGCTTCGGGAGGGAGGTTTACTATTACTAAAGTTCCACGCCGAATTCTGCTAGTTGGCCTCCACTACACATCTAAAAAAGAACAGTATCAAGTGTGCTGTGTTTTCTGAACTTTCATCGCTGTTATAATGTAGCGGAGTCTTTTCAGCAAAGAGTGAACAAGCCCGATGGCAGGCCCATCTGAAAGAGGCTACAGGTTATGACATGCAGTGGCCTATACATCGCACAACAGAATATAACTGAATGACGCAAGTTTCACAATGGACTTCGTTTGCTTGCGGATGATGGTAGGCTTTGTCAAACTTATGGGGGGGTTATCTTTCTTTTCTTTTTTTTTACATACATTCTATGTGAATACACACGGTCTGGCTTTCGCAGGACACGAGCGCCCACACACACACACACTACTGACTGAAAAACCCAAAGGTTGCCGGTTCGACTCCCGACCCGCCAGGTTGTTGGGGGAAGTGATTAACCAGTGCTCTCCCCCATCCTCCTCTATGACTGAGGTACCCTGAGCATGTTACCGTCCCACCGCACTGCTCCCTTGGGCGCCATTGGGGGCTGCCCCTTGCACAGGTGAGGCATAAAAATGCAATTTCGTTGTGTGCAGTGTGCAGTGTGCACTTGTGTGCTGTGGAGTGCTGTGTCACAATGACAATGGGAGTTGGAGTTTCCCAGTTGGGCTTTCACTTTTTCACTTTCAATTCTGAGGCCTCAGGCAGATGTGGTATCCCTGAGCTATTGGCCTGTGGTATCTCTTAATACCTGTACCTCTCAAACTGTAGCCGTTGTAGCTGCCATTTCAAGCCTTACGTAAGTGGCAAACTGCGCAGGAACACCTCGGTTACACTGCTGCCGTGACTGGCGTTTGCCTTTAGCTCCGTGGTATTGCATCTGTGCCTCCTCCCATGCTGAAGTGTGGCAGTGATTGGGAGGTCACAGGTTCGAGCCCCGAGTGCCGACCTCGGTTGCATATAACCTGACTCTCGCCAGATGAATGCGTTAGGCTACGGCAATCCTTTGCATGATTGGAGAAACACTTGTCGTCACACATTTTCAATGAGCTGCCACTTTGACTACAGATTTGAAAATACTGTTAAAATGAGCGAATCAATATCGATTCTCCACGCGAGCGGGCATTGTTGCTGAAAAAAAAAATCGCTTTTTATTTATTTTTCACCGTTGCTACGACCGCCTGGCTCAAGGCAGCCGGAGCATGAAAGGGAGACCAGTCCGCAACGTCATTTCACCAAAAAGTATTTATTTTTAGAAAGGCAAAATATCAGTAGTGTAAAATAATAGTGTAATGCATGTGTGCGAAAAATGTAGGCCTAGTGCGAAAACCAAACAAAACCAGCTCTCAGCGAGAGCAGGGGCCAGGCGTAGCGTCAGCCCTGTGAGAGAGAGCGAGATGCTGAAAGCCAGCCGCTTTAGTAGTAGCAAAGAGACTTGAGACAAGAGGGCTTACTCACGTCATAACAGCGTAGTAGGAAATGATGGCGAGGGGAGTACGGAAATGTTATTCACTGTGGAACAGGTCATAGGACAGCGTGAATGTCTGTCAGCTGTCCTTAATTACCCCCAGCAATTACTGCTGACCAACAGCTGCCGTTACTTGGCCACAAATTATCCATCATGGTGTCGCCCCCACTGACCATGTGCAAGGGAGTACGAAAATGACATCTATACTCATGAACGGCGTGACGTTTTCCATGTGCGTTACGCCCATTTGTGGGGGAAAACAACCCATGCAAGTCAATTGGTGATGTTGGGGTTTAATAAGCGAAAGATACGGACCTGTAGACTAGCGTTGTTCACGCGCAACATGCCGAAAACGTGTCGTGTTGCCGGCTGTTCAAATAATAGAGCCAAACAGCTGTGGCAGAAGTATGGACTGTGTTCATTTAGACAAGCCGATGTAGCATGTAAGTTGATGAGACATTCGGTTTGTTTTCACCCATAAAGGGGCGTAACGCACATTTACGAGCAAAGTACCCGGATGGCCGTTCATGAGTATAACCATGCGCAAGGGAGTTAATTTTCCATCCACTCGTGTCCTCAGGCAACGCCCCCGTACTACACCGTGGCCAATGCATTCCCCGCCAAGAGATTGTTCTTTCTCTTGAGTTTCTTTGGTAGTAGCCTCCATCAAAGCAAACCAGCTCCAGCCATCTCCAATCTGCAGGATGAGACACAGGCACAAGGGGGCGGAGCCCACCCAGACGTTAGACATTAGACGTTAGTCCCAACACCTTCTCCACTACATTTACATTTTGACTGAAAATACTGCAATCCTGATTGTACTACATTTTGGTTTGGGATCAGGGCGAATCAGAAGGTCCTCCATACCTTCATGAGTCAAGCTAAGTTAGTACCTGTAGCAAATCTTGTGTATTGGTAAGCCTATATTACATTATATTAGGCCTACATTACACTTAGCTGGCGCATTTATCCAAAGCAACTTAGGTACAGGTATTTTACAGGGTACTGGTTACAGTCCCTGGAGCAATGTGGGGTTAGTTGCCTTGCTCAAGGGCACCTCATGAATGGAGGTGTAGGGAGAGGTAAGGGCGGGATTTGAACCACCAACCCTCTGATCTTAAGTCCACTTCCTTAGCTATTAGGCAGAGATGTCAAAAGTGACAATAAAGGTAAAAAAAGGAACACAATTCCCTTACAACACAGCTAACTTATTTGAGTAACCAGTATGCACTTGTACGATCAGCTATCTCCATGCTGGTTGAATCAAATTTATGGAGGGTTTTTGTTGGTGTCTTGTTTGGTTTTTGGTGTTTTTCAATAACGACACAGTCTATCTTAGGTACAATGGATTAACTGGTGTAACAGCTATGTAAAATAATGTGCTAGTATAGCAATTACACCACAAATTTACTTTTATTGTTACTTTTACTTTTGACACCTCAGGTATTAGGCCACCACTGTCTGCAATGTAAGAAATAGCCCAACTGGGAAACTTTGTCATTGTGACACAGCACTCAACTGCACACAAGTGGACACTGCACACAATGAAATTGCATTCATGCCTCACCCGTGCGGGGGGCAGCCCCCAATGGCGCCCCAAGGGAGCAGTGCAGAGGGACGGTACCATGCTCAGGGTACCTCAGTCATAGAGGAGGATGGGGGAGAGCACTGGTTAATTACTCCCCCCACCAACCTGGTGGGATAACATGGCATGACTATCCGGGAACTCTTGGACTCTGGAAAAGGAATAATCTCTCAAACACATTGTTGTCAACACTGTTTAATACCATCTGCAATGTGAGTCTTTGTCACCTACCCTAATCAGATCAGTATTTTATTAATGCATTTAATTACAGCTCTAATTTGGAAGCTTATCACTAATAACACTTTTCATGTAGTTGTTAGATAGGCTGTTAGTGGTTGAAATTGGGTCACTTGGCTAAAAGACTGTAATCAGTGTCTTGGTACACTGAAAGAGTAGCTCTCCATGAAGAAACACTGGATAATTAACCCACAAGCAGTGTGATGTGCCAGTTTTTAGCCACCATATCATCTGATCCTGAGACATTAGGGTACTACCTTACCTTCTCTCTCTTTGCCATCTCCAGACAGGTTTTAAGGACAATGGCAAATGCCTGCGTGTCTTTTATTTTTGACCTACCACACTTTCAAGATATTTGGACTTTTTTTTAATCCCAAGGGCTAGTTTTAAATCTCGACAGCATTTTCTATACTAGAGAAACTCTGGTGAAAACATGAATGTCATCTTGAACAATTGTTTATCGACCGACCAGGTAGTCATCACCACTTTCTAATGAATATCCATTTGCAGACAATGCCCTTCCATGGTGTCTCCTGTCTCCTCTCCATCTAGGCCAGGTGTCACCAACGTTGTGCCCGCGGGCGCCAGGTAGCCCTCCAGAAGCTTCTGAGGTGCCCATCAAGGATGTTAATAAACAGTGACGACTACCAGATTTTAATCACAGTTAATGCTTTTCTTGATTTAAATATGAGATTATTTATTCTTTACAACCTATTAACAAATTATCATTCAATAATAGCGTGATTTGAGAATGATGCCAAGACATCAGTAGAGGATTTTGAACAAAAGTAGCCCTTGGGTAACCCTCAGTAGCCCTTGGGTAACCCCTTGGAAGCCCTCAGACCTACAAAGGTTGGGGACCCCTGATCTAGGCCTATCGAAAGCATTTTGGTGCAGCACTGCAGTGGGCCTACCATGCACTAGACTCGAGCACAGGTGGGCTATTATATTGGCCCAAACAATGGGTTTAGAATACTGACAGAAGGTGTCAGGTGTTAGAATAGAATAGAATAGAATAGAATAGAGAGCCTTTATTGTCATTATACAAAGTATACTGAGATTTGAGCTTCCCTACAAGGTGCACAGTCCTTTATAGATGAACATTGTCCAAGTCAAGTCAAGTCAAGTAGGTTTTATTGTCAATTTCTTTACATGCACTGGTCATACAAAGAATTTGAAATTACATTTCTTGCTTTCCCATACAGACATAGACTAATCTAGGTAAGGACATAGACAGTATAGACATAGACAGTACTTATACATGGACGTAAGACAGTATGGACATAGACAGTGCTCATACAGACATTTAAAGTGCAAGACTGGACAACAGAAGACTTGTAGAGGACATACATTAAGAGGTATTGTTGTGCTTTTGTGCTTTTCCTAAAAAAGTCCTTTATAGCGTTCTGACATGGTAATAGTAGCATTTTGAAGAAAAATAAATATTAAAAAGGTCTGTCAAGTACACCAGCAGCAGTGTGTGTGTGTGTGTGTGTGTGTGTGTGTGTGTGTGTGTGTGTGTGTGTGTGTGTGTGTGTGTGTGTATGTGTGTATGTGTGTGTATGTGTTTAGTGCAGGTAGAAGGTGCGGTGTGCGTCTGTGTGTGTGTTCGTGTGTCTGTGTGTGTGTGTGTGTGTGTGTGTGTGTGTGTGTCAGTGTGTGTATGTTTGAGTTTAGTGCAGAAAGTGCAGTGTGCTTGTGTGTGTGTGTGTGTGTGTGTGTGTGTGTGTGTGTGTGTGTGTGTGTGTGTGTGTGTGTGTGTGTGTGTGGTGTGTGTGTGTGTGTGTGTGTGTGTGTGCATGTTTTGAGTTAGTGCAGGTTGAAAGTTCAGTCACAAGTATAGTAGTGCAGGTGGAATGTTCAGTCGCAGATATGGTGGTGGGGGATGGGGGGGGGGTTGTCAGTGGCCTTGCTGGCTAGAGGCTGACAGTGGAGGGAGAGTGGGTTGAGTGTTCATCATCTTGATCGCTTGGTGCATTGTGCTGCTTGCCAGCCTGGTGGTACGGGAACGGAGGCGCCTGTACCTCTTTCCAGAGGGCAGGAGGCTGAACAGTTTGTGTGCAGGGTGGCTTGTGTCTTTGATGATCATCAGTGCTTTCCGGGTGAGGCGTGTGGTGTAAATGTCCTGCAGGGAGGGGAGTGGTACTCCAATGATCTTCTTCGCTGTGTTCACAACACTCTGGAGTGTCTTCCTGTTTTTCTCCGTGCAGCTTCCTCCCCACACTGTGATGTCCAGTAAGTGTGAGTTCATTGTTGTAACAGCTTTGGGGAAGAAGCTGTTCTTCATCCTATTGGTTCTGGCTGGTAATGCCTTGTAGCGCCTGCCACAGGGCAACTGTGTGAAGAGATGGAAGCCAGGATGTGTGGGATCTTTAATGATACTCCTGGCTCTACTTACGCAGCAGGAGTTGTAGATGGTGGGTATGGGAGGCAGGGGGCAGCCTATGATTTTTTGCACTGTTTTGGTCACCCTCTGCAGTCTCTTCCTGTCAGCCTCAGTGCAGCTTGAGTGCCACACTGACACTGCGTAGGTCAGCAGGCTCTCTGTGGTGGATCGGTAAAAGGTCACCAGTAAGCTTGAGTCTAACTGTTCTTTCTTTAGTACTCTCAGGAAGTGCAATCGCTGCTGGGCCGAGGTGTTAATCGACCAGGAGAGATCAGCGGAGATGTGTACTCCTAGGAATTGAAATGAGCTCACTTGCTCCACACGTTCACCATTGATGTCATGCAACTGTCAATAAGAAATAATGTGCACTGACATAACTTTCCTGCACATTACAATCAAATGTATTTGGATGCAGCCTATTTAGCCTATTCCAGTCATTCAGGACCTGCACTGCAAGGGCGCCGGAACGAGTTTAAAGTGGTAAAAAAAAAAAATCTTCCCTCTAGCAGTTAGGGTGTCAGACTTGTAGCTCAAAGGTTGCCGGTTCAACTCCCGACCCGCTAGGTTGGTGGGGGGAGTAATTAACCAGTGCTCTCCCCCATCGTACTCCATGACTGAGGTACCCTGAGCATGGTGCCGTCCCGCCGCACTGCTCCCTTGGGGCGTGACTGGGGGCTGCCCCCTTGCACGGGTGAGGCATAAATCTAATTTCGTTGTGTGCAATGTAAAGTGAAATCTTTTGTGCTGTGGAGTGCTGTGCCACAATGACAACAGGAGTTGGAGTTTCTCAATTGGGCTTTCACTTTCACTTACTTCTTGCTGCACTCCACTCATTTGTCTGCAGTAAAAGTTGAGAAAGCCTCATTTAGGGAGCCCAAAAGTGGGGATGCCTACACACACCACTGCATCCCCCTTTCCAGCAAATCTGCTGTGCACTTCACACTGTTCCAAGAGAGCGATGAACATTATCAAAGACCCCACTCACCCAGCACACAAACTGTTCTCCTTATAACAGGGCTTGACATTAACTTTTTCACCCACCGGCCACTGTGGCTAGTGGTTTTCCCAAGTCACTAGCCATTCAGGTATTCCACTAGCCACAGATTTTATATTGTTTTTTTTTCTTTCTTTATTATGATAAGTGTACGTCTAACCTAAAAAGATGAGGTGCTAAAGCAAGATGAGTGTACAGCTTTCTACATGGAAGTACACGTATATCAAGCAAACAGAAACTAAGTTACTGGGCTTTTTCTTGAACTTGAATGCAAACAATTGATGCACAAGGGGAAAACAACAGAATATAGGCTACTATGATGCGTATGTCATACCAAACAATGAACTGCCAAATTGGCTAGTGACACTGAAAGTATTACTAGCCACAGCCAAGTTTCACCAGCATTTGGCCGGTTCGCAGGTGCCAGTGTCAAGCCCTGCCTTACAATCAGGGTAACGCAGCATGCGGTGCCGCACAAGCAGACTCTGTCACACCAGAGATTCTTTAAGGATATAGAGATATGCCAATGTAATAGGTTGCTATGGGCACCTAACATGACCAGGTTCCGGTCTGCATAAAAGGGCGTGTCGTAATACTCCTACAATGAATAGAACAGTCCTTAGGTCTACCTAGGTCTGCCTAAAGGGGGATCCCCCCCCCTTGCAATAATAGAACCAGGAAACAATGGGCCAATGGAACCTCTCTCTCTCTACTCTATCTGGTCAGACTCCTCAACACACTGATGAAAACTATATGAACATTTCAAGATACTGAAGAGCATTACATGAATATTTTTTTTCACCATACCTTTGCACGTTACCCTTCTCACCATATCTACTATATAGGCTACTACACACAACCTACAACCATTGATTACTCTGTGTGTGTGTGTGTGTGTGTGTGTGTGTGTGTGTGTGTGTGTGTGTGTGTGTGTGTGTGTGTGTGTGTGTGTGTGGGTGTGTGTGTGTGTGTGCTGTGTGTGTGTGTGTGAGAGAGAGAGAGAGAGAGAGAGAGAGAGAGAGAGAGAGAGAGAGAGAGAGAGAGAGAGAGAGAGAGAGAGAGAGAGAGAGAGAGAGAAAGAGAGAGTGCGTGTGTGTGTGTGTGTGTGTGTGTGTGTCTATTGTCCATTAGTAATGTGTGTCTTATTATTGCAGTGTGTGTATGTGTGTGTGTGTGTGTGTGCTATTTATTGTTGTATCATTATGTTAGTTTTTCTATTGCACGTGTGTTATGTTTGTGTTATGTGTGAATGTGTCAGAGAAAGTATGTAGCCTAAATTAATTTATGTTTTTACTGCACGGTGGGTGTGGGTGTGGGTGTAGGTAATTTTTGTGAATGTGTTTTATAGTTTAACTGCACATTGGAGACTGGTCAAACGCAATTTCAAACTTGTGTGCTAACCCTGTTACATAGATTTTTGACAATAAAGTAGGCTACACTTGACTTGACCTCTCGGTTAATCTTAACTCTGAAGATCCCTGTTTTAGGTAGCCATGTTAAGAATGCTATGCGACGGTATGAATTTTTTTTTAATTGAAAAGCTGTCTTTCTTGTGAAGGCTCGACAAGTGGGCCAAATGTGGCGCCGGCCGGGCCTGAGTTTGTCCACATCTGCACTGGAGCCTAAATAGAAAAATTGACATTATTAATGCAGGCAATTTTCTGACTAGGCCTACCACGCCAACCATATGGATCAGTTAATTTCAATAATTTGTGAAATCATCTGTTCAGAGAGAGAGAGAGAGAGAGAACAGTAGGCCTAATAGAAAGAGTGAGACAACATGAGGACTTCCTCAACCCTCTTCAGAGGGCCACCATTTGCCTTATAACCGCCAGAGGGCGGCAAAGAGGTTGGGTGTCCACTGTCCAGCACGGTGATGGTGGTGACAGACCTCACCTGGGTTTTGAACGTGTGTGTGTAGTTCTAGGTAGAGCACTAGGTCAGTAGGCCTATAACAGTAACGTGCATAAGACTGATGCGCAACATAATACTAGGCAACTTTATTGGCAAATGAATCGATACATGTTTCAAGCGCATAGAGATTGCAGGTTTAGAGACAGAATGTTTCATGGACAATGGTTCCAAAGCGGTTGCTGATGCCTAGTTATCAGAAGAAAGAATTGCCTTTTCCCACGCGCATTCTTGTAATATTTTGAAATTACTGGCAAACGTTCTGGTTGTTTCTGTAAAGAAATACAGCCACCAACTTCATTACCATTTCACCCTATTTGGTGAGTAGCAAACCTGACATACTTTTCATTGCCTTGAAACTTTTTTTCTGTTGCCTACTGGAGCTAATTATGACATCGTCGTTCCTTGGAGGAAAACCGACTCCACAGAAATATTCAAGAGGACGTCAGTAAGAACGCAACTGGATCAGTGATGACGATTAGCAACGGATTTGACATTCCTTTTTGGGTTGACGTAATGTCACCAACAAAAGTTATGTTGTTTTCCTAGATGTGTAGAATAACTCAAACTATTTGAAACACTAAAGGTACAGGCAAGTAACAACAATGTACATGGATTACTAAACTATTAATAATGATTCGTTATAGTTTATAGGCCTATTAAATCTCTATGATCGGTGCTAGGTTAGCACGGCTAACGGTAGGCTAGCAAAATTCCCCCATATTGGGTTTTAATTATTATTATTTTAGCATTTTTACACCGGATAAATGTGACTACGCATAGCAGACGTACTTGCTTATGTATGGACAATTTGGTGAGTAAAACAAAACTTAAGATGGTTATTGGCAGCGTCGTTGGTGGCTATCCATGTTGTCATGCAGGACAATCACAGTTGCCAGATTTTGCATTTGAGCCCTGGAACAAACATGTGTAATTTAAGTGAAATAACTCGCATAATAACTCTCATAGTTTTTATGTATTTTATTCATGCATTTCGTTAAAAAAAACGGACAATCTACACTCAAACACACGCAGCCATAACTAGCTATACTGTTTTTACCATCACCTAGTAAAATGATGGTTTAGCCTTGAAGAAGTGCACGTTTTACAGATCTATATACAGTAGATACCTTTTACCTGAATTATGTGTATTTTCGTGGCTCGTAGAAATATCTGTGTCCCTAGTCCCTACACAACTAGAGAACAACTTTCATTGTTTGTCTGACTCTGAAGAACCAACCAAATCGTCCCTTAATGTCTGCAACATTTCTATCAAACATTGTAACATTGTAACACTCGTCCCATGTGAATGAAAGACAGAAACAGCCGTTAACATACATGATTACATTTTAGCATGTAGAAGACTGCCATGGAAGAGACTTCTCGAAAGAAACACGGTGGTCCGAAGGGGTCATCTGTGTATTATGAGGTAGGTGTAGTGCAACCAAGCATTCATGGAAGTCGTTTGACCGGCACTACTTGCCATGAGGACATAATGTCTAGTGTGTAATTCTAGCAGTTTATTTCCAAAACATATACTGCCCATTCATGAAATTGATCCTTTTCATTGATATTGGTCTGCTCTGATTTCCAGAGTACCCTATTATTATTGCAACCAAAAATGTATGGTTCCTTCCTTTCCATGACTGGTTTTTCAAAATGTCAGATAAACAAGTACAGGGAGAAGATCCACCTATTAATTTGCAAAACAAAGTTAACATTTCAGAGGGAGCCATAACTAATTATGACATTATTGATGGTTGTAATAAATATTCATGAAAAAAATACATTTGTGAATAGGCAGCATACATTCTTGCAATAAACTACGAAAAATTACACAACCGCATTTCAAATAGAGATGCACCGGATCCTGATTTTTAGGATCCTGCCGGATACCGGATCCACTGCTTAAGATCCTGCCGGATCCAGAACCGGATACCGGATCCTACGAAAGGGTTGAAACACATAGCCAATTCGCACACGTGGGCTCTTTTTATTAAGTTGGCGCAAACTATTTTAAAACTCATTGGCTTACTGCTACACTGCCTTCAACGGCCGCTTCCAAAGGGCTTTCACTCCATGCAGCGATTGGGGTTGTGAAAGACTGACTGAAAAGCCTAGGCTACCTAAAAAGTATAGATGCCCCAGATCCTAATTTTTAGGTAACTGCCGGATACCGTGTCCACTGCATGCACCGCATCCGGATAGTCTGAAAAACCCTATTCTGCCGGATCCAGAACCGGATCTTGGATCCTGTACATCTCCAATTTAAAATTCATCAATATTTATGCAAGGGAAATATTGTTTTAAGGGCACTGTCAGCCTGTCCTCTAAGGCAGTGGTTCTTAACCTTTATTTTTAACGCACTCCCTTACCTGTGCCCAAGACAAGCCACGCACCCCCAACCCAAACTTATACACGCATATACGCTAAAAAATGATTTAAGTGATTCATTACAGTGGCTCTTGCTTGAGACATTAATCAATACCTCAATACCTTTACATGGGGACCAAAAGATGTTTTAATGTGGTTTTGATTTGGCCTAGTCATAATGCTTGCTAACAGAATTTTGGTCACAACCTCGACACAAACAAAATTCCGCGCACCCCCTGAAATCTCTGGCGCAACCCCAGGTTAAGAACCACTGCTCTAAGGGACAGAAATCTCAGGTAAAGATCCCAGTCAAGACAGCAAGTGTTCAATGATAATGATTCATGTGTGTATAAAAAATATACACAAACACTTGATTCTAATAACACTTTTAGCTTCAAATAATACAGACTTGTTACTCGTGCAGTTTTCTTCCTTTTGGTTCCCTTTTAGTCTAGTCAGCAATAAAGCAACACTCTCAAACGTCAGAATGTCAAATCAGTCCTCTTCCTTCGTGTTAGTTACCCAATAGAAACAACCTAATGAGGTGACATTTCCCATGTTGACTGTTTTTATTATTGCCATTGCAGTTAGAGATGCACCAAAATGAAAATTTGTGGCCGAAACCGAATAATAATTACCAGTGTTGGGAAAGTTACTCAAAAGCTGTAATGCATTACTGATTACATGTTACTGTCTTTTCAAAATAATCCCTTACACTACAATATTACTATATTTAAAATGTAAGGCATTACACTACTTTTGCATTACTTTAGTTACTTTTGCCAAAAGAACTGTAGGCCTAAATATGGATCTGGCAATTTATTACAGTGTAAATCAAGTTCCTGAGTCATGACTTTTTCACCTCCAACCTAGGACACGTTTTTGGCAGCATGCAGACTAAAAACTACCAGGCTCAGGAATAGCTTCTTTCTGACCCACTACACTGGATATCACTAAAATCCAGGTCATTGTAATGCATTTGTAACTTACGGTATATTGCATTGTAACTAGGTAAATATTACAGATTTTTGCCCTGTAATGCCTTACATTACTGCATTACAGCAAAAAGTAATGCATTACAGTAATTAATTACTTTTGTAATGCATTACCTCCCAACACTGATAATTACTCACTTGGCCGAATACCGAAACCGAAACCAAATATTACAGTTCAGTTAAAAGTTGTCAAAAGTTAGGTTTTTCAATATTTTTAAATATTACTCAAATCTATGGCTTCCAATAAATGTTTAGAATGTTAAATGTTTATTTGATGTCTTCAAATGTTGGAGTAGAACTTTTCAATTCATTTTCTATTCGGCCACTCAATTGGCTTTCGGACGAAAACCGAGAAAGTGTCTTTTGCATTTTTGGCCGAATATTTTCGGTTTCCGAATTTACGGTGCACCTCTAATTGCAGGTGGTCATAGTGGCAATAGCCAGAGTTGAGTAGATGAATAACAACAACAAATGTTTGTGTGTGTGTATTTGTTGAAGCATGAGGACTCTGAACAAGGAAGGGAGGCCCAGGAGACTGGCAAAAGAAGAGAGTACCCACGGAGGGCCCACAGGTGTATTATTGACAATCACAAACTCACTTGACCACTAAGCTGCCAATCCCATATAGGGCTGGGTTCAAAAGATTGGATCGCGATCCAATATCGATTCATGTTCGAAAAGTGTGATATCGATTCACAACTTCGTGGATCGATCTTTTACATATGATTATAGGCACTATTTTCTCAAACACATCCTGTACTCTTCCACATTCACGTAGGCTACCATGGTATTTCATGTTTTTGTGGGCATCAAAGGCTGAGATATTAAGGTTTTTATAGCCGGTCTTAGAATTCTAGGCATAAATGGGTTGAAGGAACAACCCAGCAATACAGAAGATCGATATCGAAACGAATCGGATCGGATCGTGAATCGAATTGGATTGTGACCTTCTGGATCGGAATCGAATCGATACAGGAAATTTGGATCGATTTCCATAACATACCACACTGACCCAACCATATGTACAGTACTGTTATACTCATTTAGACTTTCATATCCGCCTTTAGGAAAGTGGTCAACATGCCATCAGATGCCCCCGTGGTGCCTAAAATTGAAGACAAGGGAGAAGCCAACGATAGTCCCAATGTACCGCCAGTTCCTATGCCCACATCTATTTTTCAGACTGCCACTGGGCAATACAGTAAGTGGAATGAAAAGGCTGTATTCCCAGCATTTGCCAAGTTTGCCTAGTGAGTGAGAAAAATCACGTTACCTAGCGCCCACTGAGCTCACTTGTTTTGTGGAAATGATGTCGACATTCAGCTTTTCTGTGTGTGTGTGTGTGTGTGTGTGTGTGTGTGTGTGTGTGTGTGTGTGTGTGTGTGTGTGTGTGTGTGTGTGTGTGTGTGCGTGTAGTTGCTTTCACCCAGAACGGCGCCATTCAGCTGACCAATGCAGCAGGAGAGGGGCTGCAGCCTCTGCCTATGCATCATCCCTCAGGGGGCCCTCCTCCGGGGCCACCCATGGGCCCCTACGCCACACAGTCAGGAGACGCCGGACAGCACTACTACATGCCCGCCAACAAGATGACAGTACAAGGTATTCAACCATTGGAAACTTTAAACTCTGAAGACATGGGAACCGGTGTTTCAGTTTTGGTGTTAACCAGAATCCCAATAACCGAGTCGAAACGCACAAAAGCCTAATTGTGAAACTCCAACTCCCATTGTCATTGTGATACAGCACTCCACAGTACACTGCACACAACGAAATTGCATTTATGCCTTACCCGTGGAAGGGGGCAGCCCCCAATGGCGTCCGAAAGGGAGCAGTGCGGCGGGACGGTACCATGCTCAGGGTTCCTCAGTCATGGAGGAGGATGGGGGAAAGCACTGGTTAGTTACTCCCCCCCACCAACATAGCGGGTCGGGAGTTGAACCGGCAACCTTTGGGCTGCAAGTCTGATGCCCTAACCCAAGGGTTCCCAAACTTTTCTCTCTGGGGGCCACATTATCGTTCCTGACTGTGATCAGGGGCCGGGATCAATCATGTGGGCTGTATACTAGGCTGCTGCCTGTTATAACCATAATTTCTAGCACAAAATAGTTAATCCTTACATGTGATTTGCAAAAGAGTACTTCATGTTTTTTTTCAATTTGAAATACCACAGGTATTCCTTTTAACTTCTAATAACCATGTAAAAATAGCATGGAAAGGTTAGAAAAATATGGTTATTGGCAGTTTATGA
Organism: Engraulis encrasicolus; assembly: GCF_034702125.1. NCBI lineage: Eukaryota > Metazoa > Chordata > Actinopteri > Clupeiformes > Engraulidae > Engraulis > Engraulis encrasicolus. The sequence continues at coordinate 8,284,078 of NC_085865.1, read as the reverse complement.
GTGATACAATAGAAATGGTAGGCCTGTTTATATTACAGTGAGATGAGAAGCTGTCAAACTTCTGGTGATTCACACTAGGTTAGTGAAAATTTGTGAAAAAACTGTAGGAAGGCCTGTTGATAAACAAAATAAAATGTGTAGCCCCTTAATGCACGCCGTACCTCCTGTGGCACGCTGTAATAGACATTGAAAGTTAACTACTGTAGTACTACACTACTATGACAGTGCACAGGGCCTTTAGTAATACATTACGACTTGGTCATTGCCATTCTGGTGACAGCTAATTTATAATGCCGTGTCTTAAGGGGTTAAAAAATATATTTTATTATTGCAATTTTTTTCTGAGAGGATTGCTTCTTTGGGCCAGTTCAAATGGTGAGGTTCAGAGAGGTGGAGGGCCGGTCAAAGGGACATGGTGGGCCGCATCCGGCCCCCGGGCCTTAGTTTGGGGACCCCTGCCCTAACCGTTTACCCATGACTGCCATAATGTATTACTGTACTAACGGCCCTTTGTAATATTGTTGTAGTGAAGTACTAAGGTTGTGAAATCTTTTCAGCAGAGCCTCTATTATAAACTAGTCATCTATTATTTAAGACTCAAAAAGGTTATGTCATAGCAATGTTGTTACAATGTAGGTTCTTATCAAATTGGGTGTCGGATCACTGACGATCCCATCTGCTCACACCAAAGGGCTGCACTCCATACACCAGTGACTAAAAGCCCATGGGGTGGTTGCAGTATAACACACTCCTTTGGATTTTTTTCATGAAGTTATTTTTTCTTCTTTTTATTCATTCATTCAATGGCAATGACGTTTTGACTCTGAGGAATCTGAGGAAGACCGAGAGGTCGAAACGTCATTACCATTGAATGAATGAATAAAAAGAAGAAAAAATAACTTAAAGAAGAAAAAAATCCAAAGGAGTGTGCGAACCTTTTTTTTTTAAATTACGTAATCTTTTTGTTCAGCACCAGGGATTGTGCACAAGTAACTCTCTAGAAGTGGTTGCAGTATAACCCTTACAAAAATGTGTACAGGATTGTTCCAGTTGTTGGTCAACTTGTGCCAGGGTGCACAGCATTTTAAGGCGCTTACAGTAACTGGAAATGAGAACCAAATATAGATTTATTTTTCGTTCTGGGGCAACTTGACATCTAGTTGTGACTGCCTGACAAATTAGAACGTCTGCCTAACACTTTCAAGTCAGAACACAAGATGATAATTCTGACACAACATTATTATTATTGTCACAATCCCTGTCACCATGTATCCTTAAATGATAATCACAAATAGATTGACACTGTAGACAACAAAAGATGTTTTTTTTTTTTTTTTTTTTTACTGTGGCTGCAGTCTAGTGTCATTCATGTTTGTTTGAGGAGGTTTTGTGTAACACCCAGGCTGTGCTCTGTTCCGTTTTTCAATTTCTGCCATTGGAAACATCAGACTGTCTTCAATGAAGTTGTATTGCTTTTTAAATTTTTAACAGTATTTGGAAGAACAAGGCAATCTGTCTTACACCCCCAAGGTTGTAGATGTATTCAGTCACTGTCTCGCATTTAGCAAAACGTGCATCTTCATATCTCAATTTCACTCATACAGTAAAGATACCACTATTAATATAACTCTTTAAGAGTTGAAATGAACTCTTTTTCATACATCTGGTTCCGCTCAAAAATAGCATTCATTTTACTATTTGCTCAGTGTAGCATTGACAGAGTTAGTTTTTTTACTAGATATTTTGTAAACAGGGTTCCCACTGGTGCTTGAATTCGTTGAAAATGCTTGAATTTCAATTAAGTGTTTTCAAGGTTGTGAAAATGCTTGAATTTTTGGTGAAGTGCTTGAGAATGCTTGAAATTTGTGTCAAGTCAAACTCAGTAAGCCAAATAACAGAAGTATATTGTTCAGGTACATCAAAAATCTGAGGGAGTGAGATGTCAGATGGGATTTGCCATTCGACACCCTAAAATTGATTAGAATGCAGGAAATTGCATCTTAAAAACACACAATTTTCTTCTTTTTTTTCCCCACACCCCCTTCCCGTGACCTATTAAAAGTGCTGGAAAACTGAAATTTTGGTGCTTGAAGGTGCTTGAAAAGTGCTTGAATTTGTTTATGAAAAAGGTGTGGGAACCCTGTGTAAATATCAAGAGCTGTAGAGTTGAAACTACACTGGTCACCTGCAAAATTTTACACTGACTTGTGTTTTTTATTTCCCCTATTAGAGTAATTTTACTCTCCATAGTGTTATAAAAGCTCTATCTGGATCTATATGAGTTTATTGAAACATTGACACCCCCATTTGTTCTGTGCACTGCACACCTCATTCCCCATGTCTGTCTGTGTGGCCACCTCAGCCGCCACAGGGGACATGAGCGCGTACCAGATGCACCCCCCAGCCCCTGGTCTGCCCCAGGGAGTGATGATGGGGGGCTCCCCCGGCCCCATGCACGGACACGGGCACGGACACGGACACCCGCACCACACCGAAGAGGCTACGCGCAAGAGGGAGCTACGCCTGCTCAAGAACAGGTGACACACACACACACACACACACACACACACACACACACACACACACACACATAGTTCACACACTGTATTTGCACATTGCCACTGTGGTGGCACACCTCACCACAGCCAGTGTAGCCAATGCTATATGCACATCAAAGAATCATATAGGAGAGTAAGATATCCCAAACTCTGCCCATCCAATGCAAAGGAGTGTGCCCAAAGTCGGTCTGCTAAGGGGGCGTTGTCCCCTCCTCCTTCTTCTCTTTTTGTGGTGTTTGCACAAGAAGATCGCTACCGCCATCTACAGCGCTAAGGGAACTCTCAATCTCAAGACTCCGAAGGTCCCCTAACCAAAGGTCTCCTAAAGGGATGTTCACCCGACATCACATGGGTACCGGAAAAGAACGAGCCTGAAGTATCTTTCTCTCCTATATGATTCTTTGTGCACATGATGTTGTGTGATCGCACCACCCGCAAGCGACCCAAAACACAGCAAGCATAAAAAGAAAAGACACAGACAGACAAACAGACAGACAGACAGTGTCATCGCAATTTGTGACAGAACTCCCTTTGGGGGACAAGGTAATGAAAGGACAGGAAGTCTTACACAACAGACTTCCCTTTCGGAACAACCAATGCAGTGTCTGCTGCTATACCTGGAAGTGATGGTGACAGTAGTATAGTAGTCTGACTGCCGTGTAGTCCCTCTGCCTGGGTGCGCTTTAACACAAGTGATGCCACTGATCTCCTTGGTTTAAAGGTGGGGGTCATTAGGATCAGTGAGTTGAGTTGTCTACCAGGTGTATGCAGCTGTATCTGTTAAGCACTGATGTCTAGAAGGAGGATCACAGGAGCAACTCTGGGGTGCATTTCTCAAAAGAGAAGTCGTTAGCCTGTTAGCAACTTCGGTAATTGCCAATGGGAAAATGCATTGAAAAAGCAAACCAGCTAATGTAGTAAGCAACTTTGGCTTTGAGAAATGCAACTCAGACATGTTTAACCCCTTAGCGCAGCACTATGGCTCTCTGTAATGTCATAGTAATGTTGTTATGATGTAGTTACCGGTAAGCATTTTCAGCAAATGAATAGGGTCGCTGGCGACCCCAGCTGCAGTAAGAGGTTGTTTTTTATTTATAAAGGGGTAAGACGTGTTTCAAAATGACATAAGACGTGGATGTTTAATTTTAATCTATTAAGGCGCAAGACTAGTGTTTCGTTTCAACATAGCGCCATGGCGTATTCATAAAGCAGCTCGACATGGCGTTTTGACTATCCATGTCGAGTTGCTCCGGTTCCCTTCCCTTACGTGAGTCTTTCCCACTGCTGCACCGGATGGTGACACACCGGAGCATGAAGGATATACTGTCAGGCTTTCCACTGGTCATGGAATTCACGGAATATTATGGAAATTCAATGGAGGTGTGTCCAGTCATGGAAAGTCATGGAACTTGACCATTTTACATGTTCAATCAGGGAATATCATGGAATTTTGTTAACAGCGTTTATAGTGTTTTTGTTTCATCTGAAATACTTCCCGCAACATTCTAGAATGCGAAAACTTCAAGAAACATCTCTGCAGGCATTGGCAAACATGCCTGGTAAATGCAGAAGAGGGTTGTGCGAAAAGTGCCCTCTTAACAATCTTATCAATAATGTTGGACATTTAGTTTTATGGGAGGTCATGCAAATTCTGTTTTATGTCAATGGAAATGTTGTGGAATTTTATGTACGACATGGTGTGGGAACATGACATGGGTTTTCTCAACCGCTGATGTCGGTCTTGTGGTGTGTGGTTTGGTGTGTGTGCGCAGGGAGGCGGCCAAGGAGTGCCGGCGGAGGAAGCGCGAGTACGTGCGTTGCCTGGAGACGCGCGTCACCTCTCTGGAGCAACACAACAAGAGTCTGGAGCAGCACAACAAGAAGCTGCAGGAGGAGCTGCAGTACCTGAAGGACATCTACCAAGTCCAGACAAACTAGGACTAATAGCTGCAGTACCTGAAGGACATCTACCAAGTCCAGACAAACTAGCACTCTCTCTTCACTCCTTATGCACTTTCACACCAACAGTGTTCTCTAATGTCTGGTTTTCACTTTGCCCTATACTACACTTAATACTTCTTCATAGCTTTTTGCAGTGTGGCAACCTTTAGCAAGAGAATTCCAGAGAGCGCAAGCATGATGATATGCTCAATGTGTAACGCTATATCTGTGATTTGTTTGTATATGTATTCACAGTTTTTTTGTCATTTGTCTTTCAGTTGAAATGTTCTTTTGTTTGTGCTCCTATTTATCATTATTTTTGGATGTACATGAAAAGTCACCGTTGTCCATGTAATTATTGTGTGTGTGTGTGTGTGTGTGTGTGTGTGTGTGTGTGTGTGTGTGTGTGTGTGTGTGTGTGTGTGTGTGTGTGTGTGTGTGTGTGTGTGTGTGCGCGTGCGTGTGTGTGTGAGAGAGAGAGAGAGAGAGAGAGAGAGCAATTCACATTTAGTCATTGTACATTACTTCCAGTAATTGCAATAAACAGTTTGTTTTAACAACATAATTCTGCCCCCTTTATTCTCTTAGGATCAAAGAGAATTGTATGTGGAATATGTTTTCTTGCTGCAGTTGTGTGAAGGTGTGTAGAGGAGGGCGCTTGCTTTACAGTATTTCAAAGTGCAATACCAGTTTTGGCCACTACATATCATTCCAATTATATTTTTGAAACATTCCTTCAAGAAGAAAACTAGATTCACAAAACTACCACCAATCTTATAATACTCTAGGTTTGCTTTTCAGTGTGTGCTTGTACATTTCTTTCTAAGATATCCATTCATTCATTCATTCATTCGCAGTTGGTAGCCCAAACAGTACATCATTCACAGCAGATGGTTGTCTGTCTTACTGCCAGGGAAGAGTGTGAAGAGCCCTTCTGTTATAAAATTGGTCTTTCGTTCTGTTATTTATTTCTATAACCATTTTTATACTTAATATCATTGTCACAATATCGTGCAATTTGGCATTAGATTTGCATTTGCATTCACATCTATGCATTCACATCTATATGAAAAATCAGACCATTTTATTTCTCAAGACACTCATTATACGATGTCAGATTAAATGATAGACAGATGATTCACATGGACATATTTTTCCTCAAAAGTAAACCTCAAAAATTAAACTGCTTTAGACTGTTAAAGGATTTATCCGGAGTTGGAACAAGTTTGCCTGATTTTTGCATGTTTGGGATGAAATACAGTCACTCTAGAGCAAAATCAAGGCAAAAGGATGCGTTTTGAGAAAGTTTGATAATATCACGTTAGCCTCGTTAGCCATATCAGCTATGCAATATGAAAGATGCGGGCATCGTTTTTCGGCGGTTACACACATTTCAAAAACACAACATTTTAAAGTCTTGCACAGCTCAAAACAACGTCACACTTACCTCGTAATATGTTGAGGGTATCCACACATAAACCGAAGTGTCCAAAGACCTTCATGTATTCTTGAAAGGTCTGCAGAATGTGTTTTGTGAAGCTACTACCTTGAGAATATCTAAATTACGGTCAAGACAACTATTTGACACTAAAGCCCACCAAGTAGATTGCCGAGTGCGTCGCACCATCAGCTATGATTATTTCCATAGCGAGTAACCACAGCTGATGGTGCGACGCAATCGGCAATCTACTTGGTGGGCTTTAGTGTCAAATAGTTGTCTTGACCGTAATTTAGATATTCTCAAGGTAGTAGCTTCACAAAACACATTCTGCAGACCTTTCAAGAATAGAGTTCTTCAGCGGAAGCGGAAGCATGTAGTAGATTGTAGTCTTTCATGTTAGCATTTAAGGACGTCCTGGTTCCTATCGGCTTCCGGCCTCCATTGGGAATGAATAGGGGTAAATTTCAAATAAGCTCCGAGTGCAAGCACGCGCTTAGCGAACCCCCGCAAACTGTCGAGGGTGTTAAAAATAGGCTGTAGCTATGACATGGTTGATCATTTTGTGTCAAACTTCGACATAAATACGATGTTGCGTCCATATGCTAAACCCGGAAGCTTTTGGCGACTACAGAAACGGCGCCAGTATCTAACGGCATGTACGTGCGGAAGGTTGTACCCATGGCAACCAAAGGAAAGTATGTAGTTCGGAAGTTTTAATGATCAGAAAGGGGTTAGCAATATTGAATTATAATCGTCATGATTTAACATGTGAATACACCAACATGATGATACGATCCGTTCCACTAATGAGAAAGGGATGCGGGGACACGCTAATGTTCGTTGTTGCCGTGCAACTTATATTTTTGCCAAACCTGAATCTCTATGGCGTTTTGCAATGTAAAAAATCGCCAGGGAACCGGTAGTCCAAACGCCGCATACAAGTTGACGTCAACGCTGAAGAGCTCTATACATGAAGGACTTTGGACACTTTGGTTTATGTGTGGATACCCTCAACATATTACGAGGTAAGTGTGACGTTGTTTTGAGCTGTGCAAGACTTTAAAATGTTGTGTTTTTGAAATGTGTGTAACCGCCGAAAAACGATGCCCGCATCTTTCATATTGCATAGCTGATATGGCTAACGAGGCTAACGTGATATTATCAAACTTTCTCAAAACGCATCCTTTTGCCTTGATTTTGCTCTAGAGTGACTGTATTTCATCCCAAACATGCAAAAATCAGGCAAACTTGTTCCAACTCCGGATAAATCCTTTAATTTGATGAATTAGGATTCACTACTGAAACGAACTACTTTGTTACCACCCACTTGAACCGGAAACAATTTTGCTTGGGTACCATTGCCTCCGTAAGCTTGTAAGCCGAGCCCTCGACTGACAGCTGACGCCGTTACAATGTTATTTGGACTGTTTTAACATAGACTTGCTCAGATTTTTCGACGGGTAAAAATGCTTTGGTGCTTTCTTTGATTTTGCCGAGCTATAAGCGGGGCAGGGACGGCGGCGGTGGAGTTTATCGACGCAATCTGCGTCGCACTGGGGGATATTTGGTTGATCGGGGTGGGGTGAGCCAGAACCCCGGCCATTTATTGGATATGTGTCGGTAAATTGGTTGATATTTCAGCTGTTGCAGAGCAGGACCCGAGAAGGGTGCATCAATTCTTATTTTAGTGCTAGTACCATCGTGCTGCTCCTTAGCCTGTCCTCTCGCTAGCTGCGCCGAAAGGAAAGGCCGGGAGAAAGGTGGATAACACTGCGTGGCGCTACCATTAGCCTCTGCAAGGAAACCTAATCATGGGGAATACGACCTCTTGCTGCGTATCGTCCAGCCCGAAGATCCGAGGGAGAAATGCGCACTCCCGGCTGGAGCCCTACCACCCAGAGCCGGAGCTTCCCAGGGACGACACCGGTGGGAATCTTCAACACATCAGCGACAGGGAGAACATTGACGGTAAGATACAGCACACTTCCAACAGAAAATTAGTCTAATGGCGTCCGTTTGCCAAGGAAATACTGTCCCTAAACAATCGTCCATAGTAGCATTTTCTAATGAAAAGGGTGTTTGTCGGCTTGACGTGGTTGCTGTTAGTCGAGCAAGGCCCCAGTACTTGCAGGTTTTGGCAGTTCATTGAATGAGGCCTAACAGTAGCCTATTAAGTGCGAAAACGCGTGGATTGCACAGTCTTTGCTGAGCATAGGCTAAAGAATTGCTGCAATTTGTACCCAACGCTCAAGAGTAGGTCAAGCCAGGCTATTGTTGCCAGTTGTTTTTGTAGTTAGATCTGAGTGAGCAGGCCTATTTAAAACGTAAACAGCAACCTTTCGCAATGCAATGGAAGGCTATTTGGTCAGGGAGTGCTGCAGTAATTGTCTGGACTAATTTTTGCCATGGGGTTATTTTTATATATACACGCCCCTCTATGTACACGCCCTTCTCATACTCTGCTTTTTCCTCCTCAAATAGTGATAGTCTGAGGCAGTGTTTGCCAACCTTTTTTGTCTTAAGTACCCCCTAAGCCTTTTCTCATACCACAAGTACCCCCTGACTCATGCTTTATATCCCAATGTGACTATGCTCCATACATGTTTTCATTTTTCCAAGTACCCCCTGCAGGGTGCTCGCGTACCCCTAGTGGTACACGTACCCCTGGTTGGGAAACACTGGTCTGAGGGACAAGCTATATAAAGTTAGCTGGTCGGCTATTTCACAATTCTCCTATTTATAAATAGGCATTTCCTCACTTGGATTATAAAAATTGGCTGGACGTTTGGTTAATCGTGGATTTGAAAGTTTGTTTCTGTTAATGAATGAATGAGTAGGGGCCTAATTTTCAGGATGACTGAGGTGGAATCCGAGGTGAACTTGACACAGAGATGTTTGCAAAGCATAAGAGAGGCATGCATTTCTGTTTTCCAACAACAGCATGCTCTTGCAAAATGTTGGGCAAACTCTGGCCTATTATGTAAAATACATTTAAGTAAGAACACCACACCACACCAAACTATCAAGAACATCGATAGTGTGGTGGTACATGGTAGGCCTATTAGTTTGCACAAGGCTTGCTCTCCTTCTTCTGTCGTTTCCTGTGGTCAGTTCTCTGCATTCTGTTCAGCCTTGGTCTCCAAACAAACGCCTGCGGGCCAAATCCTACCCAGGCATGGCAAACATTTGGCCCGCCATGAGGTCAAAACAAATGAAAGCAAATGTGTGTGTTTTTCGGTCACTAAAACTTCAGTGGGTCATATCTCTCCAAAGCATTCACAGTGTTTGATCATATGCTAACAGTCTCATAACAGACACTGACAAGAAGGGGAAATAGAAAAGTGAAAATATATCTGTTTTCTGTCCAGATATCTACTCGTAACTGGTTTCTCATTGGGTAAAAATAATTGGAGACCACTGCTGTACAATACAGAAAGTTAAGTCTTATGTATACCCTGTGTTTGTGCTTGTCTCTGTCTCCGGTGTCTTGTTTGGATACAGGTATTTTTAAGGCACTGTTTTTGTGTACCGCAAGAGTACAACACAACTTTTCAACGCAGGTTTTCTCTGCTTTGACATCGCAGAAGGCTCTGCTTGAGACTTTGCTTCATTCGTCTCAACGCCTGAAGGAACAACAGAAAGAGGCAGTGGTGTGGTTGAATCAATGGGTCATATGATTATCTCTTTGGAACAAGGCTGCTGTACAGCACATAGTCAGTTTTTAGTACAGCAGCTTTAGTCAGTGTCTGCACTCCGAGAGCCAGACTCCCTCAGAGAGAGAGAGAGAGAGAGAGAGAGAGAGAGAGAGAGAGAGAGAGAGAGAGAGAGACAGAGAGAGAGAGAGAGAGAGACAGAGAGAGAGAGAGAGAGATGGATTAATTGGCACACAGCCACCAGTTAACCACCAACACCTGTAATACACTTGAAATAGTGTGTCTGCATTGCCTGGTGTTGCATATTTAGTGTGAACATTGTTATTATCTGTGTATGATCATCATGGGTGTGTGTGTGTGTGTGCGCGCGCGCGTCTGCGGCAGCGCACGGCACGCTCACAAGTGTGTGCCAGTCTGAGATGCATAGCCTCCGCTCCGCCTGTGATAAAGTGTGTTTAATTTGGCTGCTGTGAGTAAGGCAGGCAGCAGTTCCTCCACACAAGTGGCCAGAACAAAGGAGCAGCTAATTCACTGGAGTTGGCAACTGTCGGGAAAAAAACACCTCAGTCACTGCTCCAATCTTATCAGGTCGCCTTGAGTGTGGTGTGGTGGCTGTTGAACAACAAGGCAGGTCTATCTATTTGTCGGCTGTTTAGATGGTTTGAACTGCTAATTTTGAACCTGGTCTTTTCAGATAGTTGGAAGCAATCTGCTACACCTTGATATCTTACAATCTGACAAGCCTGATATGTTAAAGTACAGTTTTCAACAGAACATCCAACAGAAAATGTCTTAGAAGTGTTTTGAAACAGAAATATCCATGCAAAAGTGAAAGGTAATTTACTCGTGCTGTTTTTACCATATATATTTTGTCTCCTAAAAGTTTTCCATGCGTTACTTCCCTGTTTGTTGGTCCGAGGCCCATGTTATGTAGAGTTCATCAGCCATAGCCTTGATCAGGTGCTTCAGTGCCAGATAAGAAACGTTATTTAACATTATAAGAAACATAGCTTTAAAAGTAGTCATGATCAGGATAGTCAATCATATGTCAATATACAGGAGAACATGGTCTTTTTGACCTACATTCAGTCCAGTGCTCCAGTCCTACATTGTACTGTTTTTTGTTGTTGTTTTTTTTTATATAGGCCCTATATATGCAAGTCTTTAAGAGTCTACTCTTGTCCTGTTTCCCCTCTACAATGTTGTCCTTAAATGGTGATCATCAATGACGAGGCTTTGTAATCAAGAGTATAGTCATTTCACACAATAGTTTCCAAAGTCTTGTCCTATGTCAACTGCTGTGGTAGCTGGACTAAAATTAGGTGGCTGACAAACTGCAGAAAGTTTGCTTGTTAAATGGTACCTAAAATAAAAAATAAAATTAATGCTCTGTCTTTTCCCAAACCCAAGTAGGCAGCAGTAAGGAGCTGCAAAGTTGAAAACCTTGCAGGGAGAACAGTACAGCACACTGTAGCAGTCAAGTCGGTCCAATGTGTTTGGGAGACTGTTGGTGGTGTTAACATCATTTGGCTAACGCGATTAGCCAGACTAATGCATCCCTGCAGACAACCAAGCTGTGTTTGGGTAACGGCTAACAACATTCTCACCTAGCCCCAGTCCCCCTACCATTTAACCAATTTCCATATTAAAGGGCGGGCACTACTTGTGGCTGTAATTGTTAATATTTCATCTTGGGGTTCCGTGGTCACTCAGATCATTGGCAAAATATGACAAGACTAATATATTTTTTTCAAGGAAGTAGCTCATTAATTGTTCTGACCTCAGTGGCGTCAAAACGGTTGTAATCGACCATCGTCAGACTGTCCTGTACTATGTTGTGACGGTATACACATTTTTGTGTTTTTCCAAACATTGCACTCTTACAAAGCAAATGACTATTACCGGCACTCTCTTTGCACATGAAGATTTTCTGGAAATTCCCCTCTAGGAATATATGTCTCTAAAATGTATTTTTTGCTGTCCAGAGATGCTATGTCTGCAAGTGACAGCAGAAAGCAAGGCCTAACCGGCCTATGTAGTTCTGACCTGGGGTGCATTTCTCGCAACCAAAGTTACTTACTACATTAGCTACTTTGTTGTTTTCAATGCATTTTCCCATTGGCAACTACTGAAGTTGCTAACAGGCTAACAACTTCTCTTTTGAGAAATGCACCCTAGTGTTGCCAGATGTGTCTGATCATTTCCAGCCCAGACGGTGCTAAAAAAAACGCCTGCTGGAGGCGCTAAATTTCAACCGAATTGTATTGATTTCTATGGCCATAAGCCCATAATACCTGCCCAATGGCCGTTTTTGACCCACAGATGGCAAAGCCAATCAGCCCAATCTGGCAACATTGGTGCTGATGAACTGTGAAGGCCATGCATGCATTGCATCCCTCTAAAAGCTATGGGTGTGTGACTACTGTGATGGGAGAGCACTGCTGTGGCCTATCTCTCTACAGCACTGCCCCCGGTGAAACTAATGAAGCCAAACAATGTTGGCTCTGTTGTCGGCACAAAGAAGCCCATAGTCAAATTAAGGGCATTAGGGATGCATGTGTTATGTGTGGTGGTGGCCGTGCGGTGCGGTGCGGTGCACTATGCATGTGTCCTTTTAGCCTGTCTGTGTCACTCCCCTTGCTCATCACCCCNAACATCCCATAATACGACTGCTCATCTGACACACTGCTGGTTGGTCGCCGCAGGGCTTTTAAAGAAAAAAAGCTGTGTCGTCGTCATCATCTCCTCTTTACGCTGCGCTTAGCGGACGTGCTTTTATACAGAGAGACTTACAAAGGACGAAGACAAGACACCCAGGCTCAGGTGACTGGCCAGATTATTGCGGGTGAGGGGGAAGAGGGTGATTATTGTGGGTGAGGGAGAAGAGGGTGATTTGAGCAGTGTGCAGGTGGATGTTGAGGTGTCCATCATGTGGATAGTCTTTTTCTGATTGACGGAGCTTCACACACTTTGGGTTTTTTTTGTGTCATTTTTTTTTTAAACATTTGTTCCATGGCAGAACACTTGTGCTGTGAAGAGATCTGATGAAGGCCTCAATGTTCAAATCGGATTGGAAGTGGGCAGACCCCTGTCAATCATAATCATTGAATCAGCCTTTGTCCTGCCAATGATTGGGGATGTGGACATTATTTCATCTCAACTAGGGACTGAGTGAGGCCTGACAATAGCCTGAATTTAAGTTTGGGAATGTGGGCAGGAAATGGTGAAAGAGGAGGGGGGTTCTGTGGGGAATGACCCTGGCTGAACTCAAACTTGGAGATTCACCCTATATCTCACTTGTAATATAAAGTCAAAAGTGAAAGCCCACCTGGGAAACTATTGTGACACAGCACTCCAGCACACTTGTGCACAATGCACATAATGCAATTGAATGTATGCCTCACCAGGCAGTGCAAGGGGGCAGTCCCCAATGGCGCCCCCAACGGAGCAGGGCGTTGGGATGGTAGATAGATACCATGATCAGGGTACCTCACTAGTTTGACGCCCTTTCGGTACCATCTCATGGTAATCAAACATTTCAAACAAGCAATTTAGGGTTAGCGTTAGGTCTAGGGTTAAGGTTAAGGTTAGGGATAGGTTTAGGTTTAGGGTTAAGGTTAGGGTTAGGTTTAGGGTTGTATGGCATGAGGTGTAAATGCCGAAAGGGCGTCGAATTAGTGAGTCCCCCTCAGTCATGGAGGAGGATGGGGGAGGGCACTTGTTAATTACTCCTCCCACCAACCTGGCAGGTCGGGAGACGAACCGGTGTTCTGTCGAGATGTGTTGCCTCGTCGAGATGAGCGACCGGTCGCCCTATTCGATAGTGGTGTTCTATCGATTTGCGATGCCTCATCTAAATGAGCGACCTTGATTTTCCGCGGAAGGCGTTTCAATCGGTCCACGTAGGCTAGGACTGTTTTAATAACCATTACTTTGTTTATTTCACGGACAGGGGTGTGCAATCGTTCGTGCCGAGTTTAATAAGAACGTGCGGCTGCTGACCACTGAAAACCATGAGCCTCTCGTTTGAGCAAGTTAAGAAACGTGCCATATGAAAGAGACTGAGTTGAGTTTGCGCAAATACTGGAGAAAGTGTTTGGGATCAGGGCCTGGCTACGGGTACCATGTTCAGGCATTTTACAATGCAGTCGATTCAAATTCTTGAGTGAAAAGGGTGAAGGGAGCATTTTGACAGCTCAATCAGAGGTGGCGATTTTTTCCATTTTGCAATGAGAACGCCTCCTCTACATAAATAGCCTAGTCTTTTCTGATCGATGTTACAATGTTCGAGGCTGAGTGTGTGAGCGATTACGGTTAGGCAACAAAGTAGCAAATGTTCGAGGCCACGCTATTTCGCAGATTTCCCAATGATCTGCTGGATGATCCACGCTATCTCAATTACAGTAACGCGAGTTAAGTAGTTACTTTCCACCTCTGCCGTTTCCCCCCCGTAACTTTCAGTCCATGACAGTCGGTGGACAGGCTATAGGCTAACTAGACTATGGATGACTGGTGGTAACCTCAGGCTACAGTTTGAGTCACTAAAGTTGACAGTCTCAGGGGATCCTATCGTAACTTGCGGTCTCACAATTCGATGGGCAATCACCCGCGAAAACCACCTTGAGGGTGTGCGCATGCGTGCGCATGCTCAGTAGCGAAGAGAATCACATCTCGACGGGTCGCTCATATAGACAGGACACCGGCAACCATTTGGGCTACAAGTCTGACGCCCTGACTTACTTACCCATGACTGCCCTATATGATCTACTGTTGTCTGGCGATAGAGGTATGTAGGGCTGCACGATTATGGAAAAAATCATAATCACGATTATTTTGGGCAAAATCGTAATCACAATTATCAATCACGATTATTGATTTTTTTTTTTGCAGATTTTTTTGAAAATTATAACAAGTATAACCTATAAATAGAAATATAACCAAGAATGAATTACATACAGGATGAGTAAAATAAAATGAATTGTAATAATTATGTAAAGGCAATAGTATGAAACTTGGGTGGACAGATTTCTGTCCAGAAACACAAGCCTGTCAGTATGTTCTGGCTTCAAGGACGCTCTCAAAGGTAGGTCACTATTGCCACGATTAAATCACGATTGAAATCAAGACTATGACTTCACAAGTTTAGCACGACTTTTGATTATTTTCGATTAATTGTGCGGCCGTAGTGATGTGCCACCACCACTGCAGGCCCGTGCGCGTTGGCTTCATCTCCTTCTGCCTCCTCCTCATCACCGTGGGGTCACCTTTACTTGTAGGCCACCGCACGAAGCAAATGTCACAGTTCAGCGTTGTCGTCATCATCAATACAGTCTCAAGTAGCAATGACAACCCTGAGCAGAGACGGAGTGCCGGCCTGCAGTGCCACCATGAGCGGTTTCATGTTGATGTTTTAGACACACACACACACACACACACACACACACACACACACACACACACACACACACACACACACACACACACACACCACATCACACTAATCGTCATCATCAATACAGTCTCAAGTAACAATGACAACCCTGGGGTGCATTTCTTGAAACCGTAGTTGCTAACTACATTAGCTACTTTGTTGTTTGCAATGCAATTTCCCATTGACAACTACCCAAGTTGCTAACTGGCTAACAACTACGCAATCGGGAAACGTACCCCCTGAGCAGAGACTGAGTGTCGGCAGTGCCACCATGAGCGGTTTCATGTTGATGTTTTAGTCACACATACACACACACTGTAGCTTATCGTCAAGATCGCGCTCACCACATGATGGGTTTTGTCTGATACAAAGGCACGATGACTGGAGTTATACATGAATAGTTTGTGAAAGCAGGAAGCAGAGCTGAGAATCTCTCTGTGTTTCTGCCTCTGCCTCTGCTCTGTCCTAACACAAACCCATTAGGCATGAGAGATAGTTCTGAGCAGTGAGTGTGTGTGTGTGTATATTTGTCAGTGTTTCTAACTGATGAAATATGCTCACATCATGCAAATGTCTGTAGACGTATTTCCATTCATACAAATATAGAAAGAAGCATGGATGACGGCATTGTATTTCAGCATAGGCGGCCTATATGAAAAATTATGCAATGTGACAAAACATTTTTTTTAGACCAATTATCTCCTTTTTGTGGTTGCATTTGTATTAGTGATTTATATTTTGATAAATAATGCCATGGTTAAGAATATAATCAAGTAAGTTAGAGAATAGAGTGGTGTTGTTGCAGTTGGAGTTGTGCAGGCCTTTTGTATGCTCTGCTCCCCTATCCTCCCTGCTCTGCTATCCTCCCTGCTCCTCTTCTCTTGTCCTCGCGGCTTCCAAACACCCCTCTAGCCATATTTAACCTCATTCCAGAAACACACACACACACACACACACACACACACACACACACACACACACACACACACACACGGGCGCCCACGCCCCTCCACCTCTAGTCACCCCACAGGCCAGAGATACACACAATCACAGCACACACACACACACACAGCACACACACACACACACACCCCTCCAGTGTGGTCACCCCGTGGCCCAGTGAGCGCTGCACGACGCCCATAAATAATCCCCCGCTAAACTGGGCCCATCGCTGGGCACGCCATGCCCTGATATTGCTGAATGGATTTGGGAGAAGGTGTGTGTGTGTGTGTGTGTGTGTGTGTGTGTGTGTGTGTGTGTGTGTGTGTGTGTGTGTGTGTGTGTGTGTGTGTGTGTGTGTGTGTGCGTGTGTGTGTGTGTGTGTGTGCGTGCGCGCGCGCGTGTGTGCGTGCGTGTGTGTGTGTGCACGCGTTTGTGCGCACTGCTGTAGGGGGTGAATGACATGGGCGATGTGTGTGGTTCCTCAATTAGATCTGCAATATTAGACTAGCATTTTGGAATGAGGGCTTGAAAGGGCTCCAAAAACGTACAACTTACAGTAAGTCCTTTCACTTAGCCAACTTCTTAAAGCAGTTTGAACAACCTGCATTTGTTGCTCTCCCAGGTGTGCTTCAAGTACAGGCCATAGCTTACCTTTCCATGCAGTGCATTTCATTTCATTCCATAGCTCAAGTTTCATTTCAGCTCATTAGGGGTGCACCGATACCACTTTTTTGAAAACCGATACAAGTACGAGTACATTAATGTGTGTACTTGCCGATACCGAGTACCGATACCGATACCTTTTACCACCAAAATACAATGAAAATAAATGCATGGCCTTGTTTTTTTCCACCTGTGATATTTTTATTGTCCATTTCCATGTAGATTTAAATGTTAGTAAATGTATGAGGTGGCACTTTTTTCCATGCTGATTTCAAGTCCACAGAACCAGACAAGACTACTGTAGTAGTACTCATAGCTGGTATCGGCAAGTGCTTGACGAGTAGGAGTACGAGTATAATGAGCAGTATCACCAGTATCAGTATCGGTGCATCCCTACAGTTAATTTCACTGCATGTTTTTTATGAAAGTGTGCTCTATGCATGTAGCCACCAATGAACTATCTGTGCTCCTTGATCTTTCGGGAAGCGAGGATGTTGTTGCGCTCTAGATGTTTAGAGAAATAGGCAGGTGTCTGCTGTTGCCCAAGTCTTGCATTTTATATGTCTGTGAGGGTATTGTATTGGTACTCTAGACCTGTGTAATGTATATGTACTGTCTATGTCTAATTGTCTATGTCCACACCTAAAGTCCATGTCTATGTCTGCATGAGAAAGTAAGAAACGTAATTTCAATTCTTTGTATGACCAGTGCATGTAAATAAATTGAAAATAAAACCGACTTGACTTGACTTGACGTTGGTGGACCCGACCAGAACAGAGCCGTTCGGGGTGAGAGCAGGCTCACACACCGAATAAGACACAGGGGTCAAGCAGCTCTGAGTAGGGATGGGATATCGGTATTGGTGTATCCGTATCGGGTTCAGATATCAACATAATTCCGATATCGGATTGGATCGGAATTTTCACAAAGTATCGGAATTCTCTTGATACTGACGTTTAGCCAGGTGTAATGTTAATTTGAAATCATATCACTTCCATATTAGTTTTCAGGATGGGATTGTTACTTTTTTACTTTCTACTTTTTATTTATGAATTGTTTTCCTGTTCTTCTGACTCCCTTTTCTGACCAAATAGTCCGCTTTGGCCTACCTCAAGTTGAAACCCATGCATATATGTGGTTTTGGTATTGGATAGGAGTAGTATCGGTTTCGGCAGATATCCAAATTTAGATATCGGGAAAGGATCGGAAGCGAAAAAATGTGGATCGGTGCATCCCTAGCTCTGAGAAAAAAAAACTCCCTTGTGCTTGACCTCCGTGCCTTATTCACCCTGGACTCCCCTTGATCATCCCCACATACTGTTTCCACGGTGTCATCATTGCCATGGCTACTCTCTGCTCACACATGTGCAGTGGGTTAAATCTGCCCTATAAAGCAAAAAGGCAGTAACGCCACTGTTTGTTGAAAATGAACAGGGACACCAGCCAACCGGCCAAATGTTGGTGAAATTTCAGTTTGGCTGGTAGAAAAGACCAATTTGCTACTAGTCACTTGACCCATTAGTGAATGTGTATTTAGCTAGTAAGATTAGCATCTAGTCATTGCTGCTGGTCCGTAAGACAATGATCCAAGTGACGCCTATCAGTGTCTGATGCGAAAGCAAAGCACTCTGTACAAAGCAAGACCTGAAGCAATACCCAAATAAATAGCTTTCAGAAGAAATGTGGGTAACACTTTATTTTAGGGATACATCTATTAACACTAATACGTACAATGTTAATGCCTGCATAAGTAACTTGTAAGGCATGTAGGCCTACTAAGCAAACGCTAAGGCCTACTAGGTCCTTACTACTGTTAAATTGGTAATAAAGCCCTTATTGTGCATGAACAAGAAATTCGCAAATACAAGCCTAACAAATGTTTGATTTTGCTTTGTACATGCCTTACAAGGCATATTGTTTATATCAGTGCTAATAGATGTATCCCTAAAATAAAGTGATACCGAAATGTGTGCAGAAAAAGAAAAGTTCCCATACTCAAAGCCAGCTGATGACATAATTTAGAAGACCCGGCTCCGATATTTATAGATTTAGTTTTGATCTGGTGATGGCAGCACCCACCCCTACCTCTCCTGCTGACTGGTTAAGCAGCATCACTGGCCTGGTGGGGACTTCAGCTTATGTGTGCTGTAGGGGAGTGACCATCACACACACAGACAGACTTGCCTGCCTGCCTGCCCGCTTGCCTCCCTGTCTGCCTCCCTGCCTCCCTGTCTGCCTCCCTGTCTGCCTGCCTGTCTGCCTGCCTGTCTGCCTGCCTGTCTGCCCCCCTGTCTGCCTCCCTGTCTGCCTGCCTCCCCGTCTGCCTGCCTTCCTCGCCTCTGTTGCTTAGTAACCGTGTTTTGAGAGAGACTGGAGAAGGGGAGGGGAGAGGTGTGTGTGTGTGTGTGTGTGTGTGTGTGTGTGTGTGTGTGTGGGGGGGGGGGGGTGTTGAGAGAGACTGGAGAAGCACATTGGTGAGTTTGTGTTTGGGTGGGTGTGTTTGTGGGTGGGATTTTATGCATGTACTGTACGTATGCTCTTGTGTTTTGAGAGATTGGAAAAACACAGCTGGATCTGTGGAGTGGAGAGAGACGCGTGTGTGAATGTGCGTGTGCGTGTCTAATACCTCCTAATCAGATGCTGGGATTACTTCAGGTGATTAGCGTGATTTTCATTGGAAAACAAACAGGTTTATGCTTTTTTTGAAAATTTCATGTTATTTCATTCATTTAAATGGATACCCTAGCTTAATGGTTCCCACCCTTTTTTGAATAAACGCCCCCTCAATCATATCATAAGCCTGCCAACGCTACCTCCCGAATCGTGATCGAATCGGATCGTGAGGGCAGTGCCAATCCACACCACTATTGTAGAGCCCCGTTGAAAAAGACCACCCTAACTCAACAACACCAGAGACAATTGATTTCATTTCTATAAACCTCCTTCTGCTTCTCCACTCTGCTCTCGTTATTTTTTTTCTGACTGGCACAGAAGGGTACTAGTTGGCACAGCTAATCTTTCATTGGCGGACATAGCTTAAGTGGCAAGACAGCCCCCGGGACGGAAAATGTGTTTTCACAATATGCACAAATAAAGTAAAACAATGATGCAATGAGGGTTTTTTTTTGGTTTTGGGTTTTGTTGTTGGTGGTTATTTTTTTGTGGCAAACAGCACACCGTGACAGTCGAGTCGGTCCGATGTGTTTGGGAGACTTTTGTAGGCTTTGTCTTTGCGTCATGGAAGGGCTGCTCGATAATGAGAAAAATAAATATCACTATTATTTCAGTCAATATTGATATCACAATATTTTAGACAATATTTCTTTGAAGACAAATAATTGTGCTGAACAATTCACAATCTTCCCTCCCCATCATATGCTCGCAATAGCTCAAGTGGAGGGGAACGTATTGAGCTTTGCGTAGCCTACCTTTTGGTAGTAAAGACTAATGACAAAAATATTGTTTTAAATCGATATTGTGAAATGTTATATTGCTTGACTACAATATTGATATCACAATAGAAATTCGATATATTGCACAACCTTATGTTACGGGTTGGCATAGTGGCACAAACGTCGTGTGCCACTCACAAACCAGCACTTGGATCACCTGCTGTCATTGTCACAGTATCAACATGAGCTACCGGTGTCAAGCTGAGCCACTGAACCCTCACAGCCACACTGCACTGGGATTTAGGTAACGTTAAACGATTTCAATTTGAAAGTGAAAGCCCAATTTGGAAACTCCAACTCCCATTGTCATTGTGACACAGCACTCCACAGCACACAAGTGAACACTGCACACAACGAAACTGCATTTTTGCCTCACCCGTGCAAGGGAGCAGGCCTCAATGGCGCCCCCCAAGGGAGCAGTGCGGTGGGACGGTACCGTGCTCAGGGTACTTCAGTCATGGAGGAGGATGGGGGAGAGAGCACTGGTTAATTACTCCCCCCACCAAGCTGACGGCTCGGGAGTTGAACCGGCAACCTTTGGGCTATAAGTCTGACGCCCTAACCGCTTACCCATTTTGCTCTCGCTACCCTTGACTTGTCAGTACCCGACAACGCGGCATACAACTTGCATATTGAAAATGGCAGCCTGAGCGTAATGATGGATCATCTATTCTCGACAAAGCAGGCCGTTTCTCTCCACGGGCAACACCGGGAAACACCCAGACTCTGGTGCCTGGTAACAGCTTGTGTGATTAAGGCCCTCAGTCACAGTGCCAGTCAATTAGCATGCTCTCTATCCTCCTCCTCTCCCCTATCCTCCTCCTCATCCTCCTCCTCATCCTCTCTATCCTCCTCCTCTCCCCTCCTATCTCCCATATCCTCCCCCTCCTCCTCCTCCTTCTCTCTCCTCTCTCCCATATCCTCCCCCTCCTCTCTCCTATCCTCCTCCTCCTTCTCTCTCCTCTCTCCCATATCCTCCTCCTCCTCCTCCTCCTCCCCCCTCCTATCTCCCCTATCCTCCTCCTCCTCCTCCTCCTCCTCCTCCTCCTCCTCATCCTGTCTATCCTCCTCCTCTCCACTATCCTCCTCCTCCTCCTCCTCTCTATCCTCCTCCTCTCCACTATCCTCCTCCTCCTCCCCTATCCTCCTCCTCCTCATCCTCTCTATCCTCCTCCCCCCTTCCTCTCTCCCCTATCCTCCTCTCTCTCTCTCCTCTATCCTCCTCCTCTCCCCTATCCTACTCATCTCCTCCTCCTCATCATCTCTATCCTCCTCCTCATCCTCTCTATCCTCTCTCCTCTCTCCCCTATCCTCCTCCTCCTCCTCCCCCTCTCCTCTCTCCCCTATCCTCCTCCTCCTCCTCATCCTGTCTATACTCCTCCTCCTCCTCATCCTCCTCATCCTCTCTATACTCCTCCTCTCCACTATCCTCCTCCTTCTCTCTCCTCTCTCCCATATCCTCCCCCTCCTCCTCCTCCTTCTCTCTCCTCTCTCCCATATCCTCCCCCTCCTCCTCCTCCTTCTCTCTCCTCTCTCCCATATCCTCCCCCTCCTCTCTCCTATCCTCCTCCTCCTTCTCTCTCCTCTCTCCCATATCCTCCTTCTCCTCCTTCTCCTCCTCTCTCCCCTATCTTCCTCCTTCTCCTCCTTCTCGTCTTCCTCCTCTCTCCCCTATCCTCCTCCTCTTCTCTTCCTCTTTTCTTTCTCCCCTATCCTCCTCCCCTCTCCACAATCCTCCTCCTCATCCTCCTCCTTCTCTCTCTTTCTCTCTCCTCTCTCTCCCCTATCCTCCTCATCCTCCTCCTTCTCTCTCCTCTCTCCCCATCCTCCTCCTCCTCTCTCCTCTTTCCTCTCCCCTCTCCCCTATCCCCTTGTCTGCCCCTCTGCCAACACAACCTGCCAGACACTTAGACACAATGGATACCCCCTTTCTGTTGCACACACGCACACGCACAATCGCTTCCATGCACGCACACACACACACATACACACACACACACACACACACACACATACACACTCGCAAGATGTCTTTTACACACACACACACACACACACACACACACACACACACACACACACACACACACACACACACACACACACACACACACACACACACACACAGTCTCCTGCTACACACACCCACACACATTAGACGTGCACAAGACGTCTCACGCCATCAGTGCTCCACAAAAACACACACAAAGAATCCTTTCATTTGCCTGTGTCATGTGTGGGGGTGGAGTGCGGTGTGTGTGTGTGTGTGTGTGTGTGTGTGTGTGTGTGTGTGTGTGTGTGTGTGTGTGTCGTGTGTGTGTGTGTGTGTCGTGTGTGTGTCGTGTGTGTGTCTGCGTCTGTGTGTCATGTGTGTGTGTGTGTGTCTGTGTGTGTGTGTGTGTGTGTGGGGGTGGAGTGCGGTGTGTGTGTGTGTGTCGTGTGGGTGGGTGGGAGGCTGCTTGAATATTCAGTCTGTTTGGATTAGGAGTGTGAAGAATTATGGCGTGGAGTAGAATATGGCACGACGCACCCTCCCTTTGTTACGCACAGACAGACACGTTTCCATTATGTTTTCATGTTTTAATGACAATATTTGTATTTGGACGTCACTTTTTTCATGCCACTATGATTCCTTTCAGTCGATACCTTATCAGGTTACAGTTTGCTCACTTTTGAGTAATATAGAATGTAACTCCTCTTTGCACGTCACTTTTTCATGCCGCTGTGATTCCTTTCACTCGATAACTAGTAGTTTACTGTTTCACTTTTCTCAGTAACGTAGAACGTCAGATCCGATCAGAAATGTGGACGTAGGGGGCGCTGTGGCGCAGCCCACTAAGCCCCCCACATATGGGCTTGCATGCCCACGGGGCCCACAGGGCCCCCGGTTCGAGTCCGGCCGGGGTCATTTCCCGATCCTCCCCTGTCTCTCTGTCCCACTCGCTTCCTGTCACTATCTCAGACTGTCCTATCAAATAAAGGCATTAAAAGCCCCTAAAAAAATATATTTAAAAAAAGAAAAGAAAAAAGAAATGTGGGCGTGAGGGGACAAACAGAGCAGAGGATCTCCTTGACAAATTGCTCCTCCATTTGTGCGAAAAGCAAGTTTATCTAAGCTTTGTTTATGTAACCAAAGTGTACCGTTTCACTCATCATTTCATTGAGGGCAGTACAATTTGCCCTTGAAGCACAGGGAACTTAAAGGGGTATGAAATTATTTTGGGGCTTAATACCGTTAAAATGGTTGGCTGGGGTTTATAAAGGTGGTAAAGTGTCTTATTTTTCATGTTAAGCGTTGTCTTGCTTTAAGACAAGTTAAAAGAGGGAGTATGTCGCTAAGCTACTGTAGTGAAAGTCAATGGATCCGTGTAGCATGTAGCATGCTACATGGATCCATTGACTTTCACTAGCTTTGCGACATGCTCCCTCTTTTAACTTGTCTTAAAGCAAGACAACGGCTTACATGAAAAATGAGACACTTTACCACCTTTATATACCTTGGCCAACGATTTTAACTGTATTAAGCCCCAAAATAATGGCATACCCCTTTAACTCAACTTTGCTGTACAGTTTTATTTTGTACTCTTAACATCATAATGTTCATGTAGCCTACGAAATTAGTTATGGGTGGGTGTGACTGCTCGATTATGGAAAAAAAATCAATATCACGATTATTTCAGTCAATATTGATATCACAATATTTTTAATTTAAGTTATGTATTATTTTAAAGGAAAATGACCGGCCCAAGCTATTTACAATCTTCCCTCCCTTCAGCAGCGTGAGTGGAAAGTCCTATAGAAGCGCACTGTGGTGTTCTGCATGAGTGTTGGACAGCAAGTCAGGTGTGAATTTCTCGAAACCAAAGTTGCTTACTACATTAGCTAGTTCGTTGCTTTCAATGCATTTTCCCATTGGCAACTACCGAAGTTGCTAACAGGCTAACAACTTCCCTTTTGAGAAACTCACCCCTGCTCTGCACTCACTATGGCTCAAGTAGAGGGGGATGTGAAGTGAAAGTGAAAGCCCATTGGGAAGCTCCAACTCCCTTTGTCATTGTGACACAGCACACCACAGCACACAAGTGAACACCGCACACAACAAAATTGCATTTATGCCTCACCCGTGCAAGGGGGCAGCCCTCAATGGCGCCCCTAGGGGAGCAGTGCGGCGGGACGATACACGTTACCATGCTCAGGGTACCTCAGTCATGGAGGAGAATGGGGGAGAGCACTGGTTGATTACTGGTTGAAGTCTGACACCCTAATCGCTTACCCATGACTACCCCTGTATTGTGCGTAACATAGCCTACCTTTTGGCTGTATAGACAAACGACAAAATAGTTGTTTCAACTCGATATTATGAGATTTCATATAGTTTGACAGCAATATTGATTGATTGATTGATTGATTGAATGTTTATTAATTTGATATTGCACAGCCCTAGTTATGGGGTAAAAAAACACCTCCCTTTAACTTGGAATTTAATGTATTTATAAAAATGCGTCTGTGATCATGTGATGCATACATACATCCCTACATGTCACACATCACACAGCTTTCATCCTGCTCCCCATCCCCGGTCGGGTCACAAGATAGTATCCAGTTCCCCAGAGAGAACAGCTGCCCCCATGATGCTCCATTCATCAAGTCCCCTAGCCCCGCCCCGCCCCGGCCTGGCCTGCCCCGGCCTGTCCCGTCCCGGTGGCGCCCGCTCTCATGATCTCTTCATCCCAGCCTGCTATGCTGCTGAGTCATGCTAACTATTCCCATGATCACTTTATCATCTCTGCAACTGTGCGCCGTGTCATGCTATCTATTCCCATGATCACTGGTATGAAATGTGCCGTGTCATGATATCTATTCCCATGATCACTGGTATGAAATGTGCCGTGTCATGCTAACTATTCCCATGATCACTATCAACTGAACAACTGTAGGCCTACAACCCGTCATGTTAACTGATCCCATGGTGACTTTATTTATTTTTTTAAAGATGTTTTTGGCTTTTTATTTATGATAGGACAGTGACGGAGGGACAGGGAGCTAGTGGTTAGTAGTAGTGTCAACAATGATCGATTCGGCGATCCGAATCGATGCGGGGCATGGACGATCCAGAATCGATCCGGCAAGTTCCAGAATCGATCCGGCATTTTTTTTAAGTTTTAATTACTTCCGTGGATATTTCGGGAGCAAATGAATGTTAAATTAAATAAAAGCACTTCAAAACATTGTAAGACAGATGCAGACTGATACAGAAAACAGCCAATAAATTGTTGCTCAGTATCTGACTACTTGTATTGCCTCATCATGAGTGATTAAACATTTGCTTTGCTTTCAGTAGAAATGTAATGCATTGTAGAATTGAATCGGATCGGATCGCATAGGATCGAATCGAATGGAATCGCTACCTCCCGAATCGTGATTGAATCGGATCGTGAGGGCAGTACCGATCCACACCACTAGTGGTTAGTGAGAGGCAAATGACCCAGGCCGGAATCGAACCCGGTGCCCTACCATTAGGCCCCATGGTGACTTTATTAAGTGTCATGTTAACTGTCTCATGCCCTACCATGATGGCTTGATCAGGTGCATTATGTCCAGTCATGGCAAGTGTTCCCGACCGTGATCTCTCCATGCCTCCCATGGCCTCCTCGTGGCAAACCATCCCACTTCTGACACCCTTTGCACTAAAGAGAGGAGTTACCAAATCAAAGTACACTACAGAGCTAGGCGCGTAGACCAGGGCTTGACACTGGCACCTGCCAATCGGCCAAATGCTGGTAAAACTTGGCTGTGGCTGGTAACAATTTCAGTGTCACTAGCCAATTTTGCAGGTGGCTTATTCTATGGTATGACATATTAGAATAGTGTATATTCTGCACTTTGCCCCTTGTGTATCAATTGTTCATATTTAAGTCCAAGAAAAAGCTCAGTTACTCAGTTTGTTTTATTTCCATGCACACCTCTTTTTGCTTTAAGCACCTCATCTTCTGAGGTTGGATGTACAGTTTGATGATGTCTTCCATGTTCATTTTCAAGTAAAATAACTTTTTTTGTTGACTGAAATCATAAAATAAGTACACCAGTTTGCAGTGATCGATCAATCGAATTTTTGAGTTCCGTTCATTTGAGTCAGTGTTTTGACTTGTCGGTGATTGTCTTAAAATCAAAGGGTACTGGGAAGGCAGTTTTGTGAACTTGAGAACATTGAAGATGGTTCCAAGTATACTGTATCATTATCAAGTTATTGTATTCTAGGATAAAGCCAGATCGAGTGGAAAGTGGAACAAAAGTGTGAATGTTGGAGTGTGTTTCCTTGCCTATCGTACTTTAGGCGTTAGCAGGGTTGCCAAATGTACTAAATTCCCCCCCCACCCCCAATCTGACTTAACTTTTGTTGATTTTTATGGCCATAAAACTACAGGAAAAACCCGTTCGATGCCCTTTTTTATCTGCAGATCGTCACCCCAGGCCCGTTGGGAGGGACACTTAAGGGTACCGTTTCAACTCTTTTGAGTAACATAGAATGTAACCCCTCTTTGCACGTCACTTTTTCATGGCACTGTGATTCCTTTCAGTCAATACTTAAACTTTCCGTTTCACTTATCTCAGTAAAATTGAATGTCAGATCCAATCAGAAATGTGGGCGTGAGGGGACAGACAGAGCAGAGGATCTCCTTGACAAATTGACCCTCCATAAAAAGCAAGTTTATTTAAGCTTTGTTTATGTAACCAAAGTCTACCGTGAAGTATATCATTATCAAGTTATTGCATTCTAGGATAAAGCTAGATCGAGTGGAACGTGGAACAAAAGTGTGAATGTTGGAGTGTGTTCCCTTGCCTATCGTACTTTAGGCCTTACCAGGGTTGCTAAATGTCACCCCAAACAGGCCCGTTGTGAGGCAAACCGACCAATCTGGCAACACGGACGGTGGGGGGGTAGCCTGATTCATAGCCTGCTGATTTAGCTTTCCTCCCTTTTCCTGTCGGACAGGAAGTGTAAAAGTGACTTCCTCCCTCTTCCAAAGACTGGTGATGTCATACAGTGCACATTGTCCAAATATGGGCCCCAAAAAAAGCTGTAAATCTTATGAATGATGTCATGGGTAAACCATGCTGCTGTATTGTATGGCCGCTAATAATGTGTCACGTACGTGTGTGTCCTTCTTTCCTTTCAAAGGCGGCCCTCTCTGTACAGCCGTGCGAGTGTGTGCAAGTGTGTGTGCACTGTGCGAGTGTGCGTGTGCGTGTGCGTGCGTGCGTGTGCGTGCGTGTGTGTGTGTGTGTGCGCGCGCCTTGCCTCCTTTTGAGTTGTGGAGTGGATCTGCCTAACAAAAGGAGCTAATACTTCAAACGAGTGGCACACAAAAGACACCCCACGCCACGCTTGTGTGTGTGTGTGTGTGTGTTGCGTCTTTATCAGACCCCCACCCTCTTCCCCTGTTCCAGCCATGTTGAGAAATCAGACTACTGTGTCTCTCTCCTTTCTGTTCATATTTTCCCCATCTACATCAAAGGCCCGGCCTGCTTGTTATCTTTCTCTACCGCTTGTTGTTTAGTGGTCTCACTGTCTTACTAGCCAGTTAAGTTGCCTTGGAGTACGTAAACCTACTGATAGTGGAGCCTTGTGGTTGTATTCAGAGGTGTCTGATATTTGAAGATTTACCGCTTGCTGAGAGTAAACGGTAAACATACCTCGATAAGGAAATACCCCCTGGTAGTGCTAGAGGCTGAGTGTGTACACTCCCGTCATTGCAGTTCAGTGCCACCCAGTGGTGAAAGTGTATTACTGCACTACCAGCTGTATGTATGTAAGCTGTTTGGTGTTGGACTACCAGGCCTACTTAAATGTTGTACAGCACACAATGACCCACTTCCTTTACTGTGGCAAACAGGTCAACACGCTGCATAAGTGATTCCCAAACTTTCCAGGAGGAGAGTAGACATAGTTTTTAAGGAAGTGTGAAAACCATGGGGACTTAATTCACTGCTGGCCTTCATCACAAATCATTTGCGACGTTTATAGGCTGTGTGTTGCGACGTTTATATGCTGTGTGTGTGGAATGCAGTTACTATTTATGACCATCATTACTGTTGTTGACACTTCCCTTTTACTTCAGATAATATTTATACATTTATAAGATTTATATCTGGATCGTATCTGGCCGGCCTACTTAAAGTAAAGAAGAAAAATCTGCAGCAGCTTTTGATTATTATTATATATCATTTTGGAAGTGATTCATTTGTTGAGTAATTTCATTTTTGGCCTATTCTGATGTAGGTGATGATTGTCTGTGTAAAGCACGAATAAGCCTTGAGGAGGGACGTGTGCTGTACTTGAAGTCCTCACAGTCACCGTAACTGAACAAAAGGCTCTACATTTGGACTTGTTTAACTATGCTGCTATCTATGGCACATTTTAATTGACATGGTCACCTGACCAGTACCATGTGAATGTTGATATCATGGAGGTAGTATAAGAACTGGAGAGAGTGGATAAGTCCTGCCTCCAGTCATTTCAATGGGAAATGCTAGGCTAGTGAATTCAGCCAAAATTGAGAGTCGTTTCCACCACCAGTTTACTCAGTCAATTACATGACACGTTAATGACTGACTTACGATTGACCAGAAAGATATATGGAAGACGGGCATTGGATGCATGGAGGTGCCCAACCACACACCTGTATAGGTATGTGTGCCCAACACTAAACTTGAGCACCCACCAATCGTGTCCACCCTCTTTGAGCGAAGTGGTGGTGGAATTGCGACGAGGAAGTGCCTTGCCAATTGGCGAAGCTGATCAGCCAAATCCTGACCCCCTGGTTGATATCAATAATGCCACATCTTGGTTCTTGCCTGTAGATGGCGAAAAAAGGCACCTTTTTAGTATTCTAGCTTGATTTCAAACCCGATTTCGATGCCTGATGATAATTAACACTTTTGCAGGATTTGCTGCAAATTTTTCACTAAAAAATGCCATGTCCTCTCTGTCCATGTCTCTTCTCCAGATCCCAACATGGAGTACAATCCCTCAGACCACCCGCGAGCAAGCACCATCTTCCTCAGCAAGTCACAGACAGACGGTGAGTGAACTAGGGCCTATACGAAGAAGAAGCCTATAAGAAGCTGGTTTAGGAGTAAACCAGGTGAAGTTAAGATGTACATCATCTAATAGAAGAGCCTTTAGTCCTGTGTGTTCTTAAGAAAATGAGGACTCCAGGCTCTTATATTAGATGATTCACCTCTTAACTTTACCTGGTTAAGAGTTTTGAGGACTCCAGGACCTTCTATATTAGGTGACTTACCTCTTAACCCTCTGAGGTCCAAGTGCCCTTCAGAGGGCAATGTGTCTCCAAAAACAAATCTGTAACTCTGTGAGTTTTTGTCATTGAAACATATAAGTCACACCATTAGAAACCCCAGACCTTCCAGGTCCCGAATATATATATATGAAATGAAAATACTTGAAAATGTTAGGGTGGTGCAAGCAGCCTAAAAGCCTCTGAAAGGCCTTAGACCTCAGAGGGTTAAAGGGACACTCCACCCATTTGCATTAGGCTTTCCATTGCTAGACACCCAGTCATACTTTTGAATGGTCGTGCAACACTCTCAATTCCCCCTGAGACAGGAGAAATCCGTATTAACCTCTTAACACTTTCTCCTACGATGATGTAAAAATCGTCATTTTGCATCATTGTAGGAGGAAGTGTAAGAGAGGTGGATTTCTGTTGAGACCTTTCAACCCCGCCCATAGGGGGTTGGACCTAATGCGCTAACAGACCTATCACAGATCAGTGTGCCAGTGCTTTTGAAATCACTGGCATTGAGACTCCAATAAGTCACTGGCAGAGCTGCGTGGGTGTGGCCTGTGTGAGCATTGCAATGCATTATGGGGATTGCTGTCTCAAATCCACAAGCACTAAAAAGTCATTTTCTGCCTTTTCTCAGCCAAGAAGGCACCCAATTAGAAATGTATGCAACTATTCTACTACATATATGACCCACTTTCAATACATATTCATGTATCCACCGGTGGAATTCCCCTTTAACTTAACTTTTAATATACGACCTGTGATCATCTCGATCTCGCTGGCAGTGAGAGATCCAGTTGTCTGCCTCCAACTTTGTCTGAATCGTATAGCTATCCTGCCTCAGTTGGACCTAATGATTCTTTTAAGCAGAAGTGAGACTATCACTGACGAGCCATTTAGAAGTATTTATTTTATTATTATTATTTTTTAAATGGTGGCATTTTAAATGAAGCTTATTTCTGGAACTTTACTCTCCTTGAACTGACTGGCACTGGCTCACCCAAGATATACGTGAATGTGTGTGTGTGTGTATGTACACGTGAATGTTTGTGTACACGTGAATGTGTGTGTACATGTGAATGTGTGTGTGTGTACATGCACACATGCATTTGCAATGTCCAAACACTCCATGGGTATATGTGGAGTTGAAATATTAAATATGAGTCTTAGACCAGCGCTCTCTTTTGCAGTTCCCGCCCCCAGTAAGAAAGGTAAGCCTTGTGTGCCTTGTAGTGGTCTGGGAGAACACTGGCACTCTCTCTACGTGGTGTAAAGTGCTTCCTGTACGTGCTGCAGTTAGGGATGCAAGCGATTAATCGATTAATTGACTTTAATCGATCAATGCATTAATCGATTAAAAAACGTTAATCGCAATTAATCCACAATTCAACCTACAAGAGACCCAGGTGAAATAGGCATGTGAAGAGTGTGTGTGAAGAGGGGTGTGAATAGTGGGAATATTTGAAACACCTTTTGCATTAAAGAATTGAAATAGAAGTAATTTAAATGTGGTATTTTATCTCAATTTTTTATTAAAATATTTACATTCAGTAGGTGTTTTTTTTTCGAGAAGCATTGAGATTTCGGGGGGAAAACGCCGCTTATCAATTAATCGTAAGTCGATCGATAAGGCTATCAACTAATGAGTAATGAATTAATCGATAATTTGCATCCCTAGCTGCAGTGTGTTGGTGCGTTCATGTGCTAATGTGCCCGCGCTGTTGCTTTATGTCGTGGTATTTACTCTGAGTCTGGGGTGCGTTTCTCGATAACGTCTTTGCTAACTAAGTTAGCAACTTACTTAGTTGCAATGCAATTTCCCATTGGAAACTGAGTAAGCTGCTTACAATTTAGCAATGATGCTTTCAAAGTTGAATTGTTTTCTTTATGCAGAAGAGGAGTGCAACTCTACTCTACAGCATCACTGTTTTTAGACATTCTGACGTTATTGCTCCAAAAAAAAAACAACACGCCAAAAATATGAAGTTGTGGTAACGCAAATCAGCAGTGTTGCTCTCTCTTCTTCTGCAGTGAAAAGTTTTAATCTGAGAGTCTAGCAGGTCTGGCAAATGCTGTTGGGTTTAAGACGTGCAAAATGGCATTGTCATTCAGTGTTACGGATACCTTCTGCTGACTGTAACTGTAAAAAAACATGATTTTTAAATTGTTTCAAGTGAATGGATGACAGCCGAGGCTTTCATGAATTCACTGGAAAAAAATAAAATAAAAAGAGTCATGTTTTTTACAGTTACAGTCATCAGAAGGTACACTGAATGACAATTTCATTTTGCACGTCTTTGACCCTGTTAAACATCCTGATTGAGGTCCATACACACATGCCTCCAGGGCCTCTGACAGCTTTGGCTGGGCCCAGGAGAAAGTAACCTGTAAAGGCCCCCAGCCCAATACATAGAATGTAATGAGGACCCACTTCTGGGGCCCCTCTCTCCCTGGGCCTGGGACAACTGTCCCCTTTGTCCTCCCCTGTCGGCAGGCACCCCTGCATGCCTCAATGATATGCAACATCATCAACCGGGAGGACTGTCCTTTAGCCAGCCAGGAGTAACGTCACAAATATGTGATTAGAATTTTGCCAAAATTCTCATTATGATGTCATAAGGACTTTGCGAGATTTTTAACAGAGACTTCTATAGGAGCTGTAGAGTGTTCAAGTAAAATTCTAGAAGAACTGGGAAAAAGTCCTTACTAAGCCAGCCAGGAGTGCTCTTCAGAGGTCCACTGTCACTGACTGTGTCAAGATCAGTGTCACAGACAGTTGTCACAGAGATACCTGTTCTCTGTTACAGA
This sequence comes from Engraulis encrasicolus, assembly GCF_034702125.1. Lineage (NCBI taxonomy): Eukaryota > Metazoa > Chordata > Actinopteri > Clupeiformes > Engraulidae > Engraulis > Engraulis encrasicolus. The sequence goes on along the minus strand of NC_085865.1, from coordinate 8,251,878 downwards.
AGTCTAAAATGTCCCCCAGTCATGCATTAATGAAGAAACACACACAGACAGAGGCAGACAGACCTACACACACACACACACACACACACACACACACACACACACACACACACACACACACACACACACACACACACACACACACACACACACACACACAGATCGAAAAATAGATGGACTCACACAGGCAGACAGATTCACACGCACAGACAGGCATGTACGATTTACACACACACACACACACACACACACACACACACACACACACACACACACACACACACACACACACACACACACACACACAAACACACACAGGCCTTATGTGCATAAAAGGATTCTTCTGAGAGAGTGTTGTTGTCTGTCAGTGAGTGCTCATATACCTGTCGCTGCTGCTCCTGTTGTCCCTCCTGCCAGTGATGTGGTGGTCTTCTTGTGGCCGATGATGTGATGTTTTGACGTGCCATCTGGCATACAGTCTGTGATTTCTTTCTATTATCCTTCATATTTCCCACTCTTCTAAGGGGAAGAAAACAAACAATCTCGTAGTGAAGAGTGGATTCAATAAGTTCACTGCCATGTAAATGAATTTGTTTTGGCACACACAAAGACGCTGAAGAAGGCCGAAACGTCTGTCTGTCTGCCATGCTAATCCAGTATTAAAACTGCAAGAAACTGATCCGGGAGTGCGGCTTTTTTACTATACCTGAACTTTGCTGTTTGCTCACACCCAAAGACCTTGTAAGAAACTTTTCGGAGTTGAGCGCACTTTGTCTAATAAAGGTTTTGGCACATTCCCGACATAAGGCACTCAATGGACAGGGGAAATAAGCAGCAAGGCACATACATAAAGGACAAGCTGCCATGGGTGAAGGAACAGAGACAGTGAATTGTAGGCAGTAACCAGTAGTACTGTCTGGCAAACAAGAGTATAGTTAAGTGCATCCACTGGTTAAATGCATAGAAAATGATGAGAATTGTACAATGAGGGATATTGATGTTAAGAGATGTCAAGTGAGATGTCTAAATAATGTTTTTTTTTCTTTACAGTAAGGGAAAAGCGGAAAAGTCTCTACATTAACCATGTGAGTACCTTTTAAGGGTCTTATCAACATACCTATTTATTGATCTCCATGTAATTCATCTCATCACTACACATGCTGCATATTCAACTTGCTTTATGTCATTTCGGCCATTTTGAGGCTGAGACCGTGTGCATAGTAAAGGGGAGATGGAGCTAAGCATGACCCAATCATTCCAGCTTGTCCTGATTTAGTCTGCATGGTTATGTATTATATACAGTGCTTCCTCTGCACTCCTCTTTCTATCTCACAACATCAAAATGGATACTTTTTGGAAATGGCTTAGTTGTGTTGAGTTGTCGATATAGAACAGTAGACGCCGCACGCTGGCCACTCTTTTGTATTGGAAACGAGTGGCCTCAGTCAGATGGCCGCCATGTTTAACCGCCATGTAACTCTGACGGCATTCAGAAACAAGGCGTTGCACACATTATCCTGTAGGTGGAGGTAAAACAACACCTGTGAAAAATGAAAGGATACCGGTGTGACCGATCCACTGGGGGCATTTTAGCTGGGAATGATCACTTGGAACATCTCTGCGTGCTCGGCGCACTTGTTTCACGATAGGCCTACTTATTGCAGAATACTGTGTATTCGTATGGTTAGTCCTATAGACTAGTGTAGATCACTCCACCTGTAGGACAATATAGTCCCATAACATACCGCAAAACAAAACGAGTATCCATCCTTTTTTCGAACCGTAGTGCTATGACATGATTTTCAAAGTGTAAAATGATTGTCAACAGGTGTTTTGTCACGTCATCCCCCTTTAACATGCCCCATTTTAATCGGTCACACCGGACCAAGATGGCCGGCCCCCAGGGCTGGCCATACCCAATCAATGGCCATACCAGAAGGCTGAACGCGGCATCGAGAGTTCTAAATCAGTGGCCATACCAAAAGACTGAACGCGGCATCGAGAGCTCTAAATCAATGGTGTTGGGTCTTGACATGGGGAGTGGGAGACTAGCTGTGCTGGCCTGTTTATCGGTCAATGACGTTTTTTTTAGCTCAGACATCAAGTGGTACAACCTCAGCGAATGCAGATAAATTCATTAGTAATTGGACATTAATGTAGGCTACTGCAATGAATAGGCTTCATAGATTATCCACTAAACCAACAAAAAACATCTAATCCATAAAATTGTGGCATTTACTGTAGCTGTGGTTGCACCAACCTGACGTGTGCTACTACCAAAACGTCACTGACCCATATACACTTCTGGGCAGATGTGTATGAAGTAGAGGTACTCTTCATAATGTACTTATTGTACAACACTAATACATGATCTCGTTATTATTGATCAACAAATATTCCACGGTGCCAATGAAGTTGATTCACTGCCAGATTACTTCTACTTTATAATCCTCTGCTTGTGGGTGAACCTGATGTTATGTTATGTGTCCATTGATTTTTGCATGCCCTGCCATTCTAGCCAAATCTTCATAATGATAGATGCAGCCTAGCCTGCAGTTAATCCTATTAGATATTATACTGGATGATCATTTGAAAATTGTTCAAATCATAAACTCTTCTTAAATCCCTCCTTCCCTCCCCGCTTCGCAAGTTAACTCACATCACCGAGTCCAAGGTAAAGTATTACCCCTGACCTTCTCATCTCTTCATATAGTGTCTGTCTGCACATATTTTGTCTTTAATTTATATGATGTTCAGGGTTCTAAATTAACACCAGCCAACAGGCCAAATGCTGGTGAAATTTCCATTTGGCTGGTAGAAAAGACCAACTCACTAGCCACTTTGACCCATTATGGAGTACGTTTTTGCCATTTTGGCTGGTGACGAAAAAAGTTAATTTAGTGCCCTGATGATCTCGAAGGTGAAGATTGTGCATATCCCAGGAAAAGGTGCAGGACACAGGCTGACTGTAGTTTTGCAGTGAGAGGTTTGGAGTGATTACGTTTCAACTTCAGCAGTCTTCATCCGATTCTGATGAAGACTGTTGAAGTCGAAACATAATCCAGCCATGAAATAATTAATAAAGGAAAAAGGATTTTAAGTGTGCGGACCTCTCACTCCAAAACTTGTCTTTAATTTATACCTGCACCTGTTTGTGTGTTTGTGCCCAAGAGGGTTGAAATGGATGATTGACTCCACTGTAATAGTCACTACAGTTATTGTGCATGTACACACCTTTTTAAAAAAAAAAGAAAAATTAGCTTCTTTTTGTTTTATTGGACCGTGTTTGATCAGCCTTACAAAGAAATTAATGGAAACTTTGGTTACACTTGACTTGAGACTGGCGTCATACGCATTGCATGATGGTGTCATAAGTGTCAGAACAGTGTCGTGACGGTCATGAAGGAGTCGTAAACATGACGTAAATGTGTGTGTCATTACAGCACATGGCGGTGCCCCTGAGACGCAAGTACAGCTCCTGCTCCACCATCTTCCTGGACGACAGCACGGTCAGCCAGCCCAACCTCAAGTACACCATCAAGTGGTAAGACACTGTTTACACTTAACATTACATTATATAATATTACTTCACATTATAATATTAATTTACATCACATTCTATTACATTATATATATATCAGACAAGTACACCATCAAGTGGTAAGAGACTGTTTACACTTAACATTACATTATATTATATTACTTTACATTATAATATTAATTTACATCAAATTCTATTACATTATATATATCAGACAAGTAGACGGTTACACTTAACATTGCATTATATAATAGTACTTTACATCACATTGTATTACATTACATACAGCAGACAAGTACACCATCAAGTGGTAAGAGACTGTTTACACTTAACATTACATTATATTATAATATTACTTTACATCACATTCTATTACATTATATATATCAGACAAGCACACCATCAAGTGGTAAGACACCGTTTACACTTAACATTATATTATAATTTTACTTCACATCACATTCTATTACAATACATTACATATAGCAGACAAGTACACCATCAAGTGGTAAGAGACTACACTTAACATTACATTATATTATAATATTACTTTACATTACATTCTATTACAATACATTACATATAGCAGACAAATACACCATCAAGTGGTAAGGGACTGTTTACACTTAAAGTGATGAGCTTACTGTCCCATTTTTGGAAATAATCTCATATTACACCTCCCCTTGAGTTAAATGATTGTTCTCCTGTGCGTTCGACCCTTCTTTGGGTATGGCAGTGTAAATTTTACCTCCAAACTAGCAGTTAACATTGAGTCCTTTGAGACCAGTTAGCCGCCAGCTGGTCTCATAGGACTCAATGCTAACTGCTAGCTTGGAGGTAAAATTTGCACTGCCGTACCCAGAGAACGGCACAACCCATTGCACAACATTTAGCAGAAGCTTACTATAAATGCATAAACACTGAAATCCTGAGTAAGGAATGATTGGAGAAATGCTATGTAATGCATATTTAATGCAGTCATTTTCCTTGTCTGTCTGTCTGCAGTGTCGCCCTCGCAATATACTACCATATAAAGAACAGGTATGTATCACATTGAATAAACAGTGAAATGTCAATATTACTTTAACCAAGCAACGTTATGTACACTGATTTGTCAGTACACTGATTTTTTATATTTTTTTTTATGTACACCAATTTGTCTGAAATCAGATCAAACCGTATTTATTTATTTTTATTCATGACGCACTTTCAAAACAGGTGATGCATTAGTTGTTATGTTTTTCCACAACTCTGCATTAGTACAGAATTGCTCATTATCTAGGCCAGTTATTCACAACCTTTTTTGAACAAACGCCCCCTTGACCTCATCATAAGCCTCCCAACGCCCCCTTGACCTCGTCATAAGCCACCCCTTAGTATTACAAAATTAAACGGACTAATGCCCCATAAATGACAGCTAAGCACCGCCCCCTCTCAGCTGTATCCTTCTCAACGCCCCCCTAGGGCTCCTCCCCAACGCCCCTCGGAGGGCTGTAGCGCCCCGGCTGAGAAACCTACAGTCTCCAATGGCTTTCTGTGCTTGGATTTGGTTTGCAGGGACGTGGACGGCAGGATGCTCTTAGACATCTTCGATGAGAAGCTCCATCCTCTCTCGGTAAGTGGAACCTTCTGTGTATTGTCCTGTGTGTTGTACAGTATGTATGTGTTTGTGTAAGGTTGGGCAATAGTCTAGTGATGTGATGTTATGTGTATGCCCTGTCTTAAACAAGTCCTCTCCTCTCCTCTCCTCTCCTCTCCTCTCCTCTCCTCTCCTCTCTGCTCCCCTCTACTCTCCTCTGCTCCCCTCCCTCTCCTCTGCTCCCCTCCCTCTCCTCTACTCTCCTCTACTATCTACTCTCCTCTGCTACCTCCTATCCTCTCCTCATCTCTCCTCTCCTCTCCTCTCCTCTCCTCTCCTCTCCTCTCCTCTCCTCTCCTCTCCTCTCCTCTCCTCTCCTCTCCTCTCCTCTCTCTCCTCTCCCCTCTTCTCCTCTCCCCTCTCCTCTCCCCAGAAGTCGGAGATCCCCTTGGACTACGATAAGCACGATCCGGAGCAGAAGCAGATCTACCGCTTCGTACGGACGCTCTTCAGTGCCGCGCAGCTGACTGCTGAGTGTGCCATCGTAACACTGGTCAGTTACCCTGTCTTTGACATAACTGCAACTTTGATAGAACTTTATAGTAACTCTGTCTTTGATATATATTTTTTTTATGTACACTCACCTCACGACTCACAGTTCGATACACCCCATGATTTCACATTTGCCAACATTATAAAATAAAATTATGAATGAAAAACTATGATGGTTTATAGGTAGAATAGGTTACAATAGGTTACAAAAGTTTAAATAATATAATAATGATGATGATTTTAAGCTTGAAAGCACTATCACTTCATATCATGGGACTGTGTTCTGGACTGATGGGTAGCAAATCTTAAAAATGGCGTATCACGATATTGCCTCCTTGTATGGCGATTAGGGTGACCACCCGTCCCGCGTAGCGTGTGCGCGTACAGCACTTCAAGCCCAAATCATGCTTCCCGCGAATTGACAGTTTGTCCCGCATAATCAATAAAAAAGTGTGCTCGAAAAAAAAGCGTCTCTCTATCCCTGATACATAGGCAGTCACACAGGGGTTCCAAGACCCACCTGCATCAACGCAAGTCAGAGGTGGGATATAACTTCGTTCCATGTTACTTTTTAGCAACACCCTAGCAGCAAACGGACCGATTCTTCCTTAATAGTATGCGTTCTATATTATGAAAGCTAACCGCGACCGCGAGAAGCGGCAGTTCTTAATTAATACCGATGTGACGCGCACATCGCAACGCGAGGGAATCTACTGACTTTTTGTCCAGTTAGGAGAGTCCAACAACACTGAACCACCTTGGATCAATATGAAAACAGACCCTAGTCCATGACTTTTGCAACAGAATGCATCAGTGAAGCAGTTACCTAGGTTGGTTTATTGCTAAATGCAAGCTGTTTTCCCCACAATGCTGTGATTAGAGGACTATATTTCAACTACGGTGCCACCCTGCATCCATTAGGCTACGAAACCCCCTGGTATTTGTAACAGAATAAACATAAGAGCAGGAATTGCAATGTCAGCCAAGAATTGCTAGATCCAAATGTTGAAGTGTTTCCCCCAAATGCTCAGATGTTGCTTGCTAAAATTCTTATTGTAAAATGTAGCCTAGGTCCTCATAACATACCAATTTGGCACAACTGCACAGATGCACAAGGTGTCTTTTCAAGACATTAAAATTATGTTCACTTATTGTATCACATGGAGGTCTACTGACAATGTCTAAATTCCTTAATGTGTTGCTATTATTAATTAACGTATTTATTAGGGATCTGGGGGTTAAGCACTGATTACATTTTATCTGTAGCCTAGGCTACTTTATATTTGCAGTATTTAGAAGGGAAAAACGGCATATTGGTTGCATAATATTATGTCCATATGCACAATATTTAGGTTAATAGGCCTACCTGTTACCTATCCATGCCTTGTGGCATATAACGCCCAAGGTGTAGGGGGATACATCACTATGAATATAATATTTCATATATAATGAATGAATATATGAATATAATATATCATATAGTATATTATATTCATATGTAAGGTGGTATGAATGTTGGGGGGGGGGGGGGGGTGCGTGAGTGTGCGTGCACACCAGGGTCTGTCCCACACGAAGCATACCCCTTGTCCCCCCTTGGACTTATTATCAGGTGGTCACCCTAATGGCGATACAGTATTGTGACTCTGTGTGTCATGATTTTTCGGTTTTATACAATATCGTTACAGCCCTAATTTTTACATTATATTACATAAAATTAGCCTGGTTTCTACCAGTAGTGGAGCTCACAAAGCTGTGCGGAACTACAGGTCTGGCAAGAGCCAGGCAAACTTAACATCACACCTACCTGACATTTTAATCTAAAGCAACGAACGGTTATTTAATACATAACAACGTTGACATGAGACATTTAATTCGGAATTAACTGACTTTAATTCTGAATAAAACTTAATTCCACTTTAAACCACAAAACAAAAATGTCATACAGTGCCCTCCATAATTATTGGCACCCCTGGTTGAGATGTGTTTTTTAGCTTCCAAATATTTTATTTTTTTTCTAAATAATATGGGACCTTAATGGAAAAAAAGAGAAAAATCCAACCTTCAATACAAGTGCATTTATTCAGTGGGGAAAAAATCCCACATAAAGAAATAATTATTTGACATCAAATAATGTGTGTCACAATTATTAGCACCCCTGGTGTTAATATTTTGTACAACCCCCTTTTGCCAACAAAACAGCACCTAATATTCTCCTATAATGTTTCACAAGATGGGAAAAGACAGAAAGAGGGATCTTCAGCCATTCCTCTGTGCAGAATCTCTCTAAATCATCCAGAGACCTGGGTCCTCTCCTCTGTACTCTCCTCTTCAGCTCACCCCACAGGTTCTCAATGGGGTTGAGGTCAGGGGACTGAGAGGGCCATGGGAGGAGCTTGATTTTGTGTCTGGTGAACCATTTCTGTGTAGATTTGGCCATATGTTTAGGGTCATTGTCTTGCTGAAAGACCCAGTGACGACCCAGCTTCAGCTTTCGGGCAGAGGGCAACAGATTTTGATTTAAAATGTCCTGGTATTTCAAAGCATTCATGATGCCATGCACCCTAACAAGGTTCCCAGGGCCTTTGGAAGCGAAACAGCCCCACAGCATCACTGACCCACCCCCATACTTCACAGTGGGTATGAGGTGCTTTTCAGCATGCGCATCTTTCGTGGTACGCCAGACCCACTTAGAGTGTTTGTTGCCAAAAAGCTCAATCTTGGTCTCATCTGACCAAAGCACACGGTCCCAGTTGAAGCCCCAATACCGCTTGGCGAACTCCAGACGCTTGCGTTTATGATTGTGAGTGAGGAAAGGTTTTCTCCGTGCATGCCTCCCAAACAGCTTGTTGGCGTGTAGACAGCGCCTGATGGTTGATTTGGAGACTTTGTGACCCCAGGATGCTACCATTTGGTGTAATTCTGTAACAGTGAGCTTTGGAGATCTTTTGATTTCTCTTACCATCCTCCTCACTGTGCGTGGTGGCAAAATAAACTTGGGTCCTCGTCCAGGCTTGTTTACCACTGTTCCAGTTGTTTTGAACTTCTTAATTATTCCTCTCACAGTGGATATGGGCAGCTGCAGTTGAGTGGCAATCTTCTTGTAGCCTCTGCCTGACCTGTGAAGGTCGACGCACATCTGCCTCACTTGTATGCTGTATTCCTTTGTCTTTCCCATGTTTAAGAGTGGATAAGAGAAATGGCCTCGGTGTCACGTCATATTTATACCCCAGGGAAACAGGAAGTGATGAATTACTAATTAAATGTTCCTACATACTCTGGTAAACTTTGTAAACTACTGTAGAAATGACAGAAATGCTTCAATTATATTTATTTCCTGGGAATTGTTAAGGGTGCCAATAATTGTGGAACAGGTGATTTAATGAAAAATAATTATTTTTTAGTCAGGGATTTTTTTATTTTCTTACAAATTAATTTGAGTTGAAGGCTACATTTTCCTACAATTTTCAGTGTGACAGTATTCTTCTGCAATAAACACTGAATTTATTTTAAGGCTTTTAACACATCTCAACCAGGGGTGCCAATAATTATGGAGGGCACTGTATCAACAATTTTTTTGCATGAAATCTTGATTTCGATTTTTTAAAATCACGATCTTCCTACTAATATAATTTACTACTTAGCCATGTTCTTGGAATACTCCCCCGAGGCCCAGATTGCTCTTGTCTTGTTTTGGTAGTTTTTGATCCAGCACCTGTTGACTTGTTTCCTGGTTAACACCAGACCTAATCACAAGTGAGATTAGGTCTGGGGAGCTGCCTACTTTAAATTCCGTAGGGGCCAGAACACAGACATCATATATGAAGACTAGATACGTCATCGCGTATTTCAAGCACGTCCGCACAGGTCGGCCATATTAGCGCAGCCTAAACTCTCCACAGACCCTCCGTTACACCTGAAGTAAACTGAAGAGTTGAAACGTTGGGATTCTTAAATTCACTGAAATATTGACACGTGTTTATAAATGGTAGGGCTCCTTAAAACTTAAGTGTAGACTGGGGTAAAACGCCCAGGAGAGTAATACTTCCCACTTAACCTATTTGTCCAAAAAATGTGATAGACCTACAGCTAATACACATTTTAATCATTATTCATTGCATCAAATTATAGACGACAATGACGTACTGGAAGAGAGATGTAGCCTACAGCGCAACAAGTTAATTCTATCTGGATGGCTTTAGCGTCACGACTCATTTTGAACACAAGGTGGAGCTGTCGAAACCAAAGCATACTACAAGTGAACGTTTATTTGTTATTTTACTGAAAATATAAAAGATTACGTTGTGCATTTGTTTATGGGATCTATTTAATTACATGAATAAGCCTACTGAACTATATTATACATGATTTTAGACCTATGCACATAATAATATAATGTAATATAATATAATAATATTGTGAATATTCATCACTATGCAGTATCAACATATACTTTCGTTTGGAATTTTTTATACTGTATAAAAAAACAACCCTTTCGAAAATCGATATAAATTTGAGGGAATTATGGCCATCTGAAGAGTATACAACACCCAAAACTCACTGCAACTGGTTGAGCCAGAAGGCTGCTTTAACATGGCCGCCATGCGCGGACGTTCGGCTTGCATGACGGGAAGGCGGGCGACGCATCTAGTCTTCATATATGATGTCTGTGGGCCAGAATACTTGGCTATTATGACACACTGCCCTGCTCTCTGATTGGACAGAGAAACTGTAAAGATCAGAATGCTTGGCCATTATGACACACCTGTCCCGCTCTCTAATTGGACAGAGACAGGAACCATGATCTTGTCCGTTATGAGTCATCCTCGCCAGACTGTCTTTCAGATCAAAACGATTGTGTAGAACTAAAGGCAGTATGGGAGTTCCCAGGCTAGTTGACTTGTTGGCTGTGCATCGAATGTAGCATGTGGCACCTACAAAAACGAACTCCTAACTCTACTTCCAGGTGTACCTTGAAAGGCTGCTGACGTACGCGGAGATCGACATCTGCCCGGCTAACTGGAAGAGGATCGTACTGGGCGCCATCCTGCTGGCCTCCAAGGTCTGGGACGACCAGGCTGTGTGGAACGTGGACTACTGCCAAATACTCAAGGACATCACCGTCGAAGACATGTGAGTCACTCTGCGTGCGTGCGTGCGTGCGTGCATGCGTGCGTGCGTGCGTGCGTGCGTGCGTGAGTGCGTGCGTGAGTGCGTGTGCGTGAGTACGTGTGTGTGTGTGCGTGTGTGCGTGTGTGTGTGTGTGTGTGCGTGTGCGTGTGCGTGTGCGTGTGTGTGTGTGTGTGTGTGTGTGTGTGTGTGTGTGTGTGTGTGTGTGTGTGTGTGTGTGTGTGTGTGTGTGTGCCTGTGCTTGTGTGTGTGTGCGTGCGTGTGCCTACGGACAATGTCAGGTATTCAGACATGTGTGGGATGGTGGAAGACATGCTGTGAGTGTGTGTTTTGGACAAAGGCCAGTTATCCAGACAACGAGTAATATGCAGACGGGTATTACATATCCAGACGTGGATGAGGGAGGCTGGCTACCATGTGGTCGTCTTATGGTATGATGTCTCTTATGGCAATCGTAATACTCTTCCGGTATGGTCGGCATGCAGGGCCGGATTAAGATGGTCTGGGGCCCCTAGGCTACAGGTTGTTGTGGGCCCCCTGGAAGGCAAATATCATGACAAATTTACATGGTGTCATTATTACAAAGTAGGAATTGCAATACCATGTCTACCATCAGTACTCAACATTTTCAATATTGCATCCTGTGACAGTTTTGCAATTAGGCTGCAGCCATATCTAGCCTGTGTGTGTCCTAGGCTGCAGCGCAACCATATCTAACCTGTGGGGGCCCTAGGCTACAGCCATATCTAACCTGTGGGGCTGCGGCCATATCTAGCCTGTGGGGCTGCAGCCATATCTAGCCTGTGGGGTCCCCTAGACTACAGCCATATCTAGCCCGTAGTGGGTGCAGCCATATCTAGCCTGTAGTGGGGGCCCTAGGCTGCAGCCATATCTAGCCTGTGGGGGCCCTAGGCTGCAGCCATATCTAGCCTGTAGTGGGGGCCCTAGGCTGCAGCCATATCTAGCCTCTGGGGGCCCTAGGCTGCAGCCATATCTAGCCTGTGGGGGCCCTAGGCTGCAGCCATATCTAGCCTGTGGGGGCCCCTAGGCTGCAGCCATATCTGGCCTGTGGGCCCCTAGGCTGCAGCCATATCTAGTCTGTAGGGGCCCTAGGTTGCAGCCATATCTAGCCTGTGGGGGCCCCTAGGCTGCAGCCATATCTAGCCTGCGGGGGGCCTAGGCTGCAGCCATATCTAGCCTGTGGGGGCCCTAGGCTGCAGCCATATCTAGCCTGTGGGGGCCCTAGGCTGCAGCCATATCTAGCCTGTAGTGGGGGCCCTAGGCTGCAGCCATATCTAGCCTGTGGGGGCCCTAGGCTGCAGCCATATCTGGCCTGTGGGGGCCCTAGGCTGCAGCCATATCTAGCCTGTGGGGCCCCTAGGCTGCAGCCATATCTAGCGTGTGGGGGCCCTAGGCTGCAGCCATATCTAGCCTGTGGGGGCCCTAGGCTGCAGACATATCTAGCCTGTGGGGGCCCTAGGCTGCAGCCATATCTAGCCTGTGGGGGCCCTAGGCTGCAGCCATATCTAGCCTGTGGGGGCCCTAGGCTGCAGCCATATCTAGCCTGTGGGGGCCCTAGGCTGCAGCCATATCCAGCCTGTGCATTATTCCGGCCCTGTTTGCATGTCTGGATATATACTGACATTTGGTTTAGAGAAGGAACACTGACAGGAAGATTGAGTGTGTGTGTGTGTGGGTCTGTGTATGGGTCTGTCTGTGTGTGTGTCTGTGTGTCTGTGTCTGTGTCTGTGTCTGTGTGTGTGTGTGTGTGTGTGTTTCTGATCAGTAGGACGTTAGCCTAGGCATTTCAAATAGCATATTCTGCTTCACTGTCCTATGGACACACTATCTCTGAACCTGGGCAGCAGTTTGTTTAGGTACATAAAACTTCAACCGTGTAACATTACTATGACATTACAGACATAACACTTCAACAGTATAACAAAGTATACTGCATTATATAGCAAATCATAGCCAGGGATGGCTTGATTATCATCGACTTTCAAATCTCGTACAGAGATTCTGGTCTGACTAAGAAGATAACAAATAACGTTTCCAAACGGCATGTTTAACCCACCTCCCTCGGTCTGCAACTGGTCGATGCCAGAAAGGGCTGTGCCGAAGTTTAAACCAAACATTGTCTTAGTCCCAACTCCCTTGAACATGCCTCTACCCAGGGCCATTGGAGCTGCTCAAAGTTGATTGCTTCCCGACCAAGTGGGTGGAGTTCCCCAGCGCGACTGAGCTCAGAAAGTACTTGAACGAGCTCTTTTACGACTAATTTAGCAATGCCGAAGGTGTTGCATCATTAGAAGGGCGTGCCCTGTATGAGCGGGTTACTTTTATGTGGGGGGGGGAGGAGGAGATTTTTAATTGGGTGTGGGGACCATTTTTGAGTCATTTAAAGCAGTGTTTCTCAACCTTTTTATAGGCGAGACACCCTTTCAATTCATGAAAAATTTCAAGGCACCCCAAACCAACAAGCCGTAACGACTAGCGAGACTAGCATTGACTTATCAATTTAGACAAATATGTATTATATTACATAATTTATTTATCTGCCACGTTTCCACGGCACCCCTGAGGTATTTTTTTAGCCCACTCCTCTAATTTGTGTGTGTTGTGGGTGTGTTCTGACTGTCACACTGACGAGCCTGGCTCTTTGGTGTAGCGATCAGAGCCCCAGTTTGCTACCTCAGAGGGTCAGGGTTCGAGTCCTGACTGGACAACTCTCTTCTCCCCTTCGCTACAGTGTTGTACTTCTTCGCCAAGAACGAGCTTCTGTCTATAACTTGGAATGGAGGGGTCATGGCCCCTGTTTGTCATTGTTGTTTGCCTGTGTGTTGTTAGACTGTCTTTATTCATGTGTTTTAAGGATTTCCTTGTAATATATTTTTACTCTTATTTTTATTCTGGGCAGCCATGGCCCTAGTGGTCTTAAGATCAGAGTGTTGAAAGTTAATATCCCACCATCACCTCTCCCTGCACCTCCATCCATGGCTGAAGTCCCCTTGAGCAAGGCACCCTAACATGATAACTGTATGTCACTTTGGACAAAAGCGTCCGCTAAGTGTAATGTAATGTAGCATAAGGGGTGCATCCCAATATGTGTCCTTGCCTCCTCCACTTGCGCTTGTCTCCTCTTAAGTGTAATGTAATGTAAATAACGTAATCATTCTTTGTGTGTTGTGTCCTTGTGGCGCAGGAACGAGCTGGAGAGGCAGTTCCTGGAGCTGCTGCAGTTCAACATCAACGTGCCGTCGAGCGTCTACGCCAAGTACTACTTCGACCTGCGCTCGCTCTCGGAGGCCAACAACCTCAGCTTCCCCCTCGAGCCTCTCAGCAGGGAAAAGGCCACGAAACTAGAGGTGAGGAGAAGAGAATAGAATAGAATAGAATAGAAAAGACTTTGTCATGCCTGCATATAGGGATGCAAATTATCGATTAATTCATTAATCATTAGTTGATAGCCTTATCGATCGAAATCTCAATGTTTCTCGAAAAAAAACTACTAAATCTAAAAATCTTAATTAAAAAATTAGATAAAATAGCACATTTAAATTAGTTCTATTTCAATTATTTAATCCAAAGGTGTTTTAAATATTCCCACTATTCACACCCCTCTTCACATGCCCATTTCACCTGGGTCTCTTGTAGGTTGAATTTGTCGATTAATCGTTTGCATCCCTACCTGCATACTTTTGAGATAAACCTAGCTTATCCCCACCACTTTTTTGACAAATATGATGCAAAAATAGCTTACCCGGACTATTTGCCACCACTTTCAAAGCCAAACCTACATCTTTGCATACCAGCATGAAATTTGTCTTTGGTCTCACTGTATGAAAACGGACGTAAATGGACATTCCTCCCATTCCTCAAAACATGAATACATACTAGGGCTGCGCAATATATCGAAAATGTACCGACATCGCGGTATCAAGAGTGGCGATATGTGTATCGCGAAAAATAATTAGTTGTCGCTAACAAGTAAAACATTTTTGTGCAGTCCAATAATTAGCAGAATATCAACAAATGCGCAAGAAGCCCACCATGACCAAAGCCACGCCCCCCACACAGGCCAACAAACTAGTGACAAGAAAAAACAATCGGCTATATTTCTAAATATCGTTTAAATATCATTATCGAGGTATTGCATGCTATTATCGATTATCCATTTTTTTTTCTGATAACGTGCAGCCCAAGTACATGGGTCATTGCATCTCTAGCCCATTCCCTCCAGCCACCCTTAATCTAGACAACACCCACTTCAAGACCACCAACATCACATACAAGCACCAGTTCCAGACCCTCGTTTTTCACTACACCTGTCTAGCTTTTCCATTGCTAAGTCCAATTGTACATCCAAACTCCATTGTACAGCCAAAGCAAATAAAGTGTACATTCTTTATCAAAACAAATCACTCACTCCATGCACAATTGCTATAGGTTGTGTTCAGTTTTGCCAGCTTAGTTCTGTCAAAGCAAATCGAATGCGTTATGAACTTCCAGGTTTATCACCACCGAGAAATGTAATTGAATAAATGCTGACAGCATCCTTTGATCTACGACCTATTGTTTTATTTTGAAATTGACATTTAATAATTTAATGACTCTGTCCATCCACCTTCTCCTGATTTTTGTTTTTGTTTGTTTTCCAGGCCATCTCGAGATTATGTGACGACAAGTACAAGGACTTGACAAAAGCCGCCAAGAAGCGGTCAGTGAGTGCCGACAACCTGACAGTGGTCAGGTGGTCACCCGCCATCATCTCCTAGAGCCCCGAGAACTCGAGACGGACTAAAAGCCAGAGCACGCCAGAGAAAGAGAGAGAGAGAGAGAGAGGGTGAGGGCGTGAGAGAGAGAGAAAGAGAGGGAGAGAGAGAGAGAGAGAGAGAGAGAGAGAGAGAGAGGACTAGGGGCTTACTCAAGGCATCCAACACCTCACAGGGGAGTAAGTTGGGTTGGGTTGGGCTGGGCTGGGCTAGGTCAGTCCTTTTTTTTTCCCCTGAAGGAACGTTTCCCCCCTTCCCAGACCAGCTCAACCACTCCAGTCCAGAGCCCATTGTGCAGTAGGCTCTGGAACCAATGGGAACTGACCCCTCTCTTCCTCGTTCTCCTCATCCTCATCATTCAACTCCTCCTCCTTCAAGGTTTTAAACCCCCAACCATAAGTATTACGGTTCGTGGCTCATTGTACATAAGAGATGCTCTATCTGTCACTTCCCCTTTCCCCCTCCTCCTCCTCCTCCTCCTCCTCCTCCTCCTCCTCCTCCTCCTCTTCTTTCTCCTCCCAGATCCCACCGGGCCTTGTTTTCTTCACTCCTTTTTTAACCCCCTCCCTTCCCTCTCTTTCTCCACCAGGACTTGTACAAAAAAGTTTGAGTTTGAAAAATTATTGCATCCCAAGGTGGAATTACGGCAAGCAGAATGAAATTTCAAAGGACAGCAACCACTAAGTCGATTGCCACAACGAAAAGGACAAAAGTGGGGTGGGGTGGGGGAGGGGGGGCAAGAAAAGACGACACGCGCACAGGACTGTCGAACAAAAAACCTGTGAGAAGACCAACTCTTCTTGGCCGCCACGGCAACATGAAGACCAGCTTCTAAGGCATTGTCTCCACGGAGACCAACTTGTTTGCCAATGGCCCTATCGTAGCCCAGCAAGTGACCAGAGTGGACAGAGCCTCCGGCTAACATGGCTTCATTCCAACAATGCGGCCACTCATTCACTCTTGCATTCACCATGGCTGTGTTTCTGCTATTGCTAATGATTGGTATTGAATAGTTACCTATTAATTAGTACATTCCTTTGTTTTCAAGAGGCTTCTAGGCGTTGGGAGTGGCATCATCGTTGTTGGCCCAAGCATGGGACGACAGTGTGTCTACTACGGATAACCCTCGTGTCGGAACTTCATGGACCTTATGGACAGTAACGATCCTTAACTTCTCCCGATCCCTAATCAGTTAGAAGATCATCTCTGCTTTTTGTTTTGGTTCTTAAAATGAACTGATAGTCCTGATAGCTGGTCTGATGTTGTGTAGTTGAAGCTTCGAGGTTATGCTACAGGAACCCCAACCGTGTTCAGCTGTACAGTGCAGGAGGATTGGGGTTTTGTCGTCACGCATCTACACCCTCCACCAAAGCCTAGACCTCCATCTTCTGAAATAGTGGGGGACCTCTCTCTGGTCTTTTGATTGTCACGACACCATATGAAGCACACACACAGACACACACACACGCAGGCAGGCAGGCAGGCAGACAACCAGCATCACTAGATCTACCTCTTCAGTGAGGTAGGTTTTGGGGTGTGTTTTTCTTCAGCTGTCAGCTTTGAGGTGGGGTGCTCTTTCGGTGCTGGGCTTGTTTCCTCATGGGGGGTGTACTGAGGTGCATCTCTCCCCCAGCCCCAACTTCTATTTAGCTTTAGGCTAGCACTGGCTACATGTTGCCTAGCTGAGCTAGCACTGGCTTTTGGCTCTAGCTGCCTGGATATATTTGGGCTAACATAACACTGCCTGGCTAGGGCTTAGATCTTCAGGCGCTTAACTAAGTACAGGCTACCTGGGTTTTGTTGGGCTAACTTTGCCTGGCTGGGCCTACGTCTCAGATCCCTAGGCGCTAGGCTAGCACAGGCTACATGGGTTACTTTCACCCTGTCAGCACCCACATTTATCTCAGACTTAAAGATGCTATGTGCTGGGGAAGCGGTTTCTCTCAGATCTACAGGAGCTAGGCTTGCACAGGCTACCAGGGGTGTGTTGCGGACAACTAGCATTACATGGACTGTTTGGGGTCTACTAAGTCACTACTGGTTGTCAGGGGTCTGTGGGACCACCATCTTACTATAATGAACCATCTACAGTAAAGGATCTATTTTGAAGGAAAAGGAAGGGGGCAGGAGGACAGAAATGATAGAAATCAACCATGGCAAATGGGGCAAACTGAAAAAAAGCATAATACCATTGGCAAACACATGGCTATTGACATCTTAAAAATGCATTGTAGTGTTTTTGTTTTTTTTGACTGACAGACATTTTCAGATGTAATTAACAAGCAGTGACTTCTACCATGGCCATGAGGGAACGTACTTGAATAATGACTCTTATGAGGGTCATTGAAGGTCACTGATGGCGCGTTCGGGCCGACTGAGAACCGTGCCGGTGCCCGTTCCCGCACCTAATCGCGAACCGGCTGGCACATTAGAGCTCGCGAACCAGAAAGTTAGTTCACAGTACGATCCGAAAAATACTTGGTTTTTCTCCGCGAACCGTGACGACAACGTGGACGTCAGCAGGTTTATCCGGGCGACACGCAGTCAACACGTGCGGAAAAGTTTAGAGCCCCTTATGAACGCGTTTGGTTCGCAGGTAAGCACTTTAGTGCCGAACGTAACGTAACGGCACTGTTCTGGGGTGAATTTCTTGAAAGCGTAGTTGTTAGCAGTTAGCAACTTTGGTAGTTGCCAATGGGAAATTGCATTGCAACCAACAAACTAGCTAACATAGTTAGCAACTTCGCTTTCCAGAAATGCACCCCTGGTCGGCCTGAAAACAGCATGAGAGATCGTGGAGGTCATAAGCCTGAAGGTGAGGGCCAGTGGTTGAAAGGGTTAACTGGCCAAGAGCAACTGGCGAGAGGCCAATTGGAGAGCCTGACTTGTTGACGGGCAACTTGTGTAGCTTTGTTTGTTCAGTCACGTGTCATTGC
The DNA here is from genome assembly GCF_034702125.1 of Engraulis encrasicolus. NCBI lineage: Eukaryota > Metazoa > Chordata > Actinopteri > Clupeiformes > Engraulidae > Engraulis > Engraulis encrasicolus. Next base: position 8,233,368 of record NC_085865.1, on the reverse strand, counting down.
CCCTCCCAAAAACCATTGACTGTGTATTTCTATTATCGATTTATGCAGCCAATTTCCAGAAACTCTAAATATTTCTTTTTGAAAACTTTGAAAAAGAAACCATTTTATAATGCAAGTTTGATAAGTTGGCACAGCAGGTCTTAAGATTTTATGTCACCGTTGTTTCTTCTTCTTCCTTTCCAATTGAGCAGTTCAGTTCAGTTCAGTGCAGTGTAGTGCAATGTTCATTGAATCTAGAGACGGGCCATATGAGACTAATGTGTGTGTGTGGACTGAAATTATGATTTCATTTTCGAAACATGGAGGTTTCATCATTTTTTATTTTATTTTTGTTTTTTTTGTCAAGATTCATGTAGCCCTTGAATTGATTCAGTTTCTTAACGTTTAATAACAAATCACAGGAGCATTACGGTTTAATTATGTTACATTGCGGTTTAGGTTGTACAATGTATATATTACAGGACTCGCTGTGTGTGCGGCCAGGGGAAAGAAAAGAAATGAAATGAAATGATGTAAATTAAACAAATCAGTGTTGACATGTTAAGTAAGTACAGGAGAAATATGTTTTCAGTTTGAAAACAACGGCTATGGCACAGGGAACCACTTATTCGACATCAGACATAGTAAAATTGCAATTCTGCAGAGCACAAAGAATCATTACTCAAGACTGACACAGTGCAACATATTTGCAATCGGGGAAAAAAAATATATATGTGAAATTGGTGAAAGTCCTGTTCATTTTTTTTCTGCTTTCCTTTTGGATAAAACCTGTCAATATGGGTTAATGTTTCTTTCAGTTGGTGTGTTCTCAGACTGTCTAATAATCACGTATAAAAGATACACAGTAGATCCCCAACCCCCAGATTATGTCAAGCTGTATATCACTCACTCTTAATTTTGTTGTTTACATTGCGAAAGGTTTTTTTTTTTTTTTTTTTTTTTTAAGTTGCATAACTGTTCTGTACTCGGACAGTTGTCGTATCAGTTGCATTATTCACTTATTAGTCAAATCTAGTAGGAAGCCGTGAAGTGAGTTTTAAAAAAAAAGGGATGGATCTTTACCAAAGTAAAAAAAAAACACTTAAAAACAACACAAACATTAAAAAAAGAAGAAAAAAAAAGCTGATGAAGGAGACTCTTCCCCTGAGGAGGATGACTATATAGTGCTTTACTGGCCCTTTGCACATTGACTTTGACTGGCAGGAGCTACAGGAACAAGTGGAAGAAAGGAAAATGGATAGAGGGAGAGAAAGAGAATGAAAGGAAGAGCGTGAACGATAAGAAGGACTCAAGTAGTCAGGGAGAGAATTCAACTGAAAAACGGGCGTGAGAGTTGAGTGGGAGATGGGTTGGTGGTGATTGACTGTGGGAGGAGGAGGAGGAAGAAGTTTATCAGATAAAGTATTCAAAGATTGTATTACCCTATTTATTTTGTATGCGTGTTGGAGTGTGCGTTCATTCGGTCTGCTGTGATCGCAGTCTGTCCGTCTGTCTCTCCGGGGGGGAGCAGGACGGCTGTCTGAATGGTCTGGGGTGTGTTTCTCGAAAGCGTAGTTGCTAGCCAGTTAGCAACTTGGGTCATTGCCAATGGGAAATTGCATTGCAAACAGCAAAGTAGCTAACGTAGTTAGCAACTATGGTTTCGATAAATGCACCTCTGATGGCCTTGTGCACTCAACTCTACCTCCGTTTGGACACCTCTTGTTCTCCCCCCCTCCCCCTTTTCTCTCATGATCTATCAGGTCTGTTAATCTTTATATACAACAAAATATATACATATAATTCATATGTATATATATTATATAATATAATACATTTTTGTGGTTTCTCTCTTTCGATTTTTCTTCTCCTTTTAATTTTTTTTTTGATTTTTAGGATTTACAAATTAATCTTTCCAATGTGTCTTTGAACTCTTGGTGGTGTCCTGTGTTGCATAAAGAGAACTGCTGTAAAACTATGTGAATTCTCCTTTTGCCCTTCCTTCCCCCACCTTTTTGATTACCGCTCATAAGAATGGTTACAATTAATGAATTATTATTATTATTATTATTGTTATTATTATTATTGTTGTTGTTGTTGTCGTTTTTTTATGTTACTGTAGGTCAACCCATTTCCTGTGCGCAGTTTGCCAAAAGCTTGAGCGCTGTCTGTCTGGATATTTTCTCTTATTAGTTTTTGATCATTGTCAAGTCTTTTATCATTTTTATTCTGGGGCCTATACTACAAAGCTGGTTCAGGAGTAAACCAGCTCAAGTTAAGAGGTAAATCATCTAATAGAAGAGCCTGGAGTTAAGAAAATGAGCACTCTGGGCTCTTCTGTTAGTTAATTTACTTCTTAACTTGACCTGGGGTGCATTTCTCAAAAGAGAAGTTGTTAGCCTGTTAGCAACTTCGGTAGTTGCCAATGGGAAAATGCATTGAAAACAACAAAGTAGCTAATGTAGTAAGCAACTTTGGTTTCGAGAAATTCACCCCAGGTGTGCTCCTGAATCGGCTTCTTAGTGTACCCCTCTGGTCTCTCCACTCCCCCCCCCCCCTCCCCCTCCCCCATCTGCCTCCACTGTGGCTATTGGGTGAAAAACAACGCTGCATGCCGACTCGTCAAAACCATGATTTTTAACTGATGCCCCCCAAACCCCCCAGTTCAGAAGCAATGTTTAAGAACCTGCACAAGAAAAAATAAACTTTTAAAACTTGCAATAAAATCCTCTTTGCCTCTGTTGTATTTATTGTCAAGATGATGTACGGACGGGCATGATCTGCATTCTGTGATTGGCTTTGAGGCCCTCCGTATGTTCTGACCACCAGGGCCAGATTAATGCACAGGCTAGATATGGCTGCAGCCTGGGAGCCCCCCCCACCTGCCAGGGGCCCCCACAGGCTAGATATGGCTGCAGCCTGGGAGCCCACAGGCTAGATGTGGCTGCAGCCTAGGAGCCCCCACCTGCCAGGGGGGCCCACACAGGCTAGATATGGCTGCAGCCTGGGAGCCCCCACCTGCCAGGGGCCCCCACAGGCTAGATGTGGCTGCAGCCTAGGAGCCCCCACCTGCCAGGAGGCCCCCCCAAGTAGGCCAAAAGGGGGGAAAAAATCAATATAATTGCAGAAATGTAACAAGATGCGGTATTGATAATTGAGTCTGCTGTGTCAGGTAGAGTTTAGAATTGTATTAATACTACGCTGGGGTTGGAATTATGATGGTGTGTATGTAATTTTTGTTTTACGAAATCTGCCTTCAGGAGGGGCCTGCAGCAGCCTGTAGTAGCCTAGGGCCCCGGGCCTTCTTAATCCGGCCCTGCTGACCACTAGGGATGCGCCGATACTGGTATCGGTAGGGGCACCCGATACTGCTCATTATACTCGTACTCGTACTCGTACATGTCAAACACTTGCCGATACCAGGAACAATACTGGTATTACACAAAACAATGCAAAATCTTGTCACGTTCTGTGGACTTGAAAGCAGCATGGGGAAAAAGTGCCACCTCATACATTTCCTAACATTTAAATGTACATGGAAATGGACAATAAAAATATCACAGGTGGAAAAAAAAACAAGGCCATGCATTTATTTTCATTGTATTTTTGTGGTAAAAGGTATCGGTATCGGTACTCGGTATCAGCAAGTACACACATTAATGTACTCGTACTTGTATCGGTTTTCAAAAAAGTGGTATCGGTGCATCCCTACTGACCACTCTAAGCGGGTGTCGAGACATGAGCCATCTCTCTTGTGGTGCTGACAATGAAGATGACATTTAAGGTGCACTGTGTAATATTTTCAATAATTAGTTTATTTCCAGAGTTCATGCTGCCCATTCACAAATGTTACCTTTTTCATGGATACTTACCACCACCATCAAATTCTAAGCATTCATTATGTCTGGGGAAAATTGCACTTTTCATAGATGAGAAAGGTGGTCATCTCCATTGTTTGCCTTTTTGAATTTCAAAAAATAGGCATTTGTAGCGGCAAAACGTACTATACTTTGGTCATACTAGTAAATAATACTTCATTATTTGATAAATATTCATCAAAAGGTTAAATAAATTTGGCAGTAGATTGCACAGTTTCAATGAGCAGCATAGTTGCAGTACCTACTCTGGCCACCATCCTACACAGTGCACCTTTTAAATGCACTGCTAATATTCCCACTAATAAAGTTGGAGCAAGGAGGGTGTGCTGTGGTTGACCATGTGAAGGCGTCCACATTAGTGTTTTGCATATCCATGGGGACCCGAGTTCGAGTCCGACCTGGGGTCATTTCCAGTGTTGGGCAGTAATGCATTACAAAAGTAATTAATTGGTGCAGTGCATTACTTTTTGCTCTAATGCAGTAACGAAAGGCATTGCAGGGCAAAAATCTGTAATATTTACTTAGTTACAATGCTAAATAACTTTAGTTACAATGCATTACAATGACCTTGATTTTAGTGGTATTCAGTGTGGTGGGTCAGACAGAAGCTATTCCTGAACCTGGTAGTTTTTAGTCTGCATGCTGCCAAAAACAACTCCTGGGTGGGAGGTGAAAAAGTCATGACTCATGAGCTTGATTTACACTAATAAATTACCAGATCCACATTGGGCCTACAGTTCTTTTGGCGAAAGTAACTGAAAGTAATGTAAAAGTAGTGTAAAGCCTTACATTTTAAATAAAGTAATATTGTAGTGTCAGACAGTAACATGTAATCAGTAATGCATTACAGTTTTTGAGGAACTTGCACACACTGGTCATTTCCAAACCCTACCTCATCTTTCTCTCTCCTCCACATCTAGTCAGACTATCTCCAACTCTCGTGTCACAATTAAGGCCTAAATAGCTAATATACTATATACTGTATACACACAGTACACACATGCACACAGTATACTTGGGGGGAAAGGCATGGAGGATCAGGCAAACCATTTGTAGTTCGAATCATCGGCACTTCCACTTCCAACCACTAGGGCGACGGTGGGGTGGGGGCAAAACTACTTAGTGCTGATTTAAAATTCCTGCTTCCCACGGCGTGCCTTCCCAAGACCTCCGGATTAACAGTTTAAACATGGAACAGCTGTCTCTGTAATCAAGTTACAGACGCGGTGGCTTAGGAGGACCTTCAAACAGGAAGTCAAACTGTAGTTCAGCTCATCTCTTGTCTACTTTTAACTCGACTCTTTTCTGTCAGTGTGTTGCTAGTGTTCACATCAGCACCGTGATCGGTAACCCGCACAGAGCAATATGACGCCTCTTCTTCTCATTTACAAGTTAGGCCTACGTGTACAACCAGCTAGCCAGTCCATGCTCTCCTAGTGACACAACACACCTTATGTGCTGCTTCTAGTCAGGTCAGGAGCAATGTAAAAAAATGTTTCTGATCTCCCGAAAAAACGGGAACTCCTCCCACTTTGTCAGGAAGCAAACAACCAGTAGCAAACCTCGGGAGGCGGGTCAACCATGTCATTTGGGAAATGTAAATTGTTATTCTCTTGTTCAGACCAAGTCTCAAAGAGATTTGAAAGTCAATGATAATCAGGCTAACAACCAGCTGTCTTTCTTGACCCACTGTACTGTACATTGGAAGGTTTTTGTCCCCTGCGAGAACTGCTGTCTTAGAACTGGGGGACTAACCAGAAAATATTAATGTTGGAGAAGAAAAGCAAAGGAAACGTCCAAAATGAACAAAATCATCATTCATTTGATATCTTTACACATGATCCTCAGGTTATGCCAGAGACCATAGCTACTCAGTGTGGCATGACCATCGTCTGGAAATTAAATAATCTATATATCTATAATCTATAATAAATAATTAATTTCCTTCGGGATTTATAAAAGTACTCTACTAATCTCTGGTCATGGATCTCATCTCATGGTTTCATAAGTACCTGATCTTCAGGTTGTGCCAGAGACAATAGCTAGGCCCAGGGCCGGCCTGAGGCATATACGAACTATACGAAGGCTTAGGGCCCCCATGGCACCAGGGGCCCCCCATGAATAACAAAGTTTCAGTAAGAAATGAACTCTCCACCATTTTCCACAGTCATATACAGTGTTTTCCTTTCTCATGTACCACTCACTGCCACAATGGAAACAGGAACCATTACATATCGGGGACGCCTCAATGACGGTGGGTACAACGTAATTTTTAATGTAGCACTAAACGCAGTATATAGCAAATAGTAATATTTTTAAGCAAAAGTAAGATAATCTTTCGTGATAAATGGCTTTCTATATGAGAAATTTTGCTCCAAGGAGTGCAGTGCATGATGGCTACACGATCTACAGTCAGCCTATCTACAGGTATATTCTTAGCTCCTACCCCCCTCACTTGTGCAAGTAAATGAAGCTTATGAAGCATCTGATGCTGAGTAGGTGGTGGTATGGGGGGAAGAAATTCTGCTTAGGGCCCCATAAAGGCTTGGGCCGGGCCTTGGCTAGGCCTACTCAGTGGCATGGCCAGCTATGACGGCCGATCTCTCATCATGATGCATTGCCTTCTGACTAAACCCCAAGTAAACATAACTGGTGCCATGTGCCCCCATTCACCACTCTCCTCTCTTGCCACCTACTTGCTTCAATCATCATTAAAAAAAAAACTTGGCCCATGCAATCACACTTTTTGCAATCTAGTTGTATTATAATAATAACAAATGTAATAATTATAAGTAATGTTTCATTCATGAAGTGACTTGATTCATGAAGTGGCTCACCAAGGAAAGTATCTCCACAAGATCTTAACAAGAAACAAACGTGTCGTTTGAGATATTTATACGATGAAACCTCAACATGTAAGCAACTCTTTAACCTTCGACTCCGACTCTGGCACCTTGAAGACCCCTATCCACACATGACGTGCTCGTCTCCTCCACACGGGCCAAGAGAACTTAATACTGCTCTAGTTATTTAGCCTTTAATCCCCTGCCACTATTATTCTTCTCTAAGGACAAACAGCTCCCAAACATCTCAGCAATGTCAGGACGCCACGCGCGCAGGCCTATGGTGGGGTAAGAATAGCCCCACAATGGCTCAGGGAGGGAGAGAGAGAGAGAGAGAGAGGGAGAGAGAGGGAGGGAGAGAGAGAGAGAGAGAGAGAGCGGCCCCTTCTTCTGTTGTCCACAAACAGTTGTCATCTGGGGCGGCAAGGCAGACAGACAGGAAGAGAGGTGGTACGGTAAGGCGGCGGGCGCGAGGCGAGACGAGGCTGGACTCACCAGCAGCAAGCAGAGAGCTCAATAGGGGAGATGAAACCTGGTGGAACTGAACTGCACTACTGACTACTACAGATGAGTACTGCAACAAGAGTCCTGCAATAGTACTACAGTACAGTAGGCCCTGTGCTGTGCTGTGCTGTGCTGTACTGAAGCTTACCACACTGCCAGCCCGGGACTTACATGCCAGCTCAGAAGTTTTATCCAGTCCGATTAAGGGGGCTTCAGTGCGGACCGAGTTGGAGTTTAGTTGGCCAGCCTAACTGTTGCTTTGATGAGCTGTAGGCTACAGTAGTTGGACAGTAGCGAAACAGTAGCCTATTGCTGTACTTTGCTGAGCAGAGGGAGTTGGAAAGCAGAGGAAGCCTGATGACTGTACTGTGTGGAGCTGTCTATTCTGGACAGTAGAAGTGGCCGGTGTTGAGCTCTGTAATTTGACAGTAGAAGTGACCTGTATTGTGTTGAGCTGTGTCATTTGACAGTAGAAGTGACCTACTGTATTGTGTTGAGCTGTGTCATTTGACAGTAGAAGTGACCTACTGTATTGTGTTGAGCTGTGTCATTTGACAGTAGAAGTGGCCTACTGTATTGTGTTGAGCTGTGTATTCTGGACAGTAGAAGTGGCCGGTGTTGTGCTTTGCTTGGGCTGCAGAGGTGAAGTGGCCTATTAGTAGGCTACACTGTGCTTGTGCTGCAGTGTAGTGTAGTGGACAGCAGTGGTGCAGCAGCAGCAGCCTGTTGGGCTACAGTTGGACAGAGTTGCTTGTAAGTCGCTTTGGCCAAAGGCGTCTGCTAAATGCTAATGTAGTGTAATGTAATGATTTAGAATTCATACACTAGGAGGACAGCAGTGGTACGTTGTCGAGCTGAGGTGCAGCAGAACTAAACGAGGGCCAGAGGGCCTGTGAACTTTGTTTTGTGTGTTTTTTTAAGATATGTTTTGGGCTCTTTTCCTTTATTGACAGGACAGTTGAGAGACAGGAAGTGAGTAGGGGGAGTGGGACGGCAAAGGACCCGGGCCGGAATCGAACCCGGATCGATTCGCTGGTGTAGCAGTGCAGTGCCCTTACCGCTTGAGCCCCGGCAGGGCAGGGCAGGTGGCCGGGGGGCCTGTGAGTTTTGGAGAGGCGGCCTGCCGTAGGCAACATGGGGATCCACTCCGCATCCGAGATCATCTTCATCACGCTCAACCACAACATCACTGTGGCAGGTGAGTGGAAAAAACTTGTAGAGAGTTACTTGTGCAGTGCACAATCCCTGGTGCTAAAACAAAAAAATAGGCCTACGAATTTGTGGGAAAAAAGGTTCACACACTCCTTTGAATCTGAGGAAGACCGAGAGGTCGAAACATCATCAAATCATGCTTGCCAATGAATGAATAAAAAGAAAAACAAAACTTTAAAAAGAAAAAAATCCAAGGAGTGTGCGAACCTTCCACAAGTAGGTGAGTGGAATAAGCCATACCATTGTGCTGCTGACATTCTGGACAAAGTAAGGTTTGCCTGACTGTTTCGCTTGTTTTTGTTTGCTTAATGCCAACAATTTTAACCAGATGTTAATTAGCCATTGTGCTATAATTGGGCACATTTACGTGTATACAGTATGTTCACTAATGTGAAATGTCCTGAAAAATACATGTTAAAAAAAAAGTAGTATACTGCTCAGAATATACCGTATTTTTGTGGACAATGAACCTAAACCAGGGACCTTTATTTAGTAATTTAGTCACTTTTTATTGGCCCTAATGGCTACATTACTAACCTTTAGTGACACAATTTGAACTAAAGTTGAGTTGATTGCTGCTGCTGTGAGTGTCTTCTCAAATGTAAGCCTCATTGTTTTATTTTGTTTGTTAAAGGGACACTGTGTGAGATTTTTAGTTGTTTATTTCCAGAATTCATGCTGCCCATTCACTAATGTTACCTTTTTCATGAATGCTTACCACCATCATCAAATTCTAAGTATTCATTATGACTGGCAAAATTGCACTTTTCATACATGAAAAGGGGGATCTTCTCCATGGTCTGCCATTTTGAATTTCCAGAAATAGCCATTTTTTATCTGCAAAAATGACTGTACTTGGGCCATACTAGAAATATATTAGTTTATTACTTAGAAAACTTTCATGAACATGTTTCAATGAGCAGCACAGTTGCAGTACCTTTTTTTGACCATTCCTTGCACAGTGTCCCTTTAAGGTCAGTCGGTCATAAAAAACACAGACCTATTAAATGTTTGGAATGTCAGTTGGCCTGTGGGTTACATTTAAAGAGACAAGCAAGGTGATTCCTACTCACAGTGACAATGACAAACTTTAGGGCTGTAGGGCTGTAGGCTGTAGGCCTTTTTCAGGACATTTCACATTAGTGAACATACTGTATACACGTAAATGTGCCAGATTATAGCACAATGGCTAATTAACATCTGGTCAAAATTGTTGGCTTTAAGCAAACAAAAACAAGCAAGCGAAACAGTCAGGCAAACCTTACTTTGTCCAGAATGTCAGCAGCACAATTTAATGGCTTATTCCACTCACCTACTTGTGGAAGGTTTGCATACTCCTTGGATTTTTTTCTTTTAAAAGTTTTTTTTTTCCTTTTTATTCATTCATTGGCAAGCATGATGACGTTTCGACTGGGGCTGTAGGGCTGTAGGCCTAACGATACACTCAACACACGATTCGATTCGTATCACAATTTTGGACCTACGGTTCGATACCCACGATTTCTGAAATGTATCTCATTTTGAAGCTTGAAAGCATTATCACATCCAATCAAATGGTTGTTTTCTGGACTGAAGGATAACAAAACTTTGAAAGGGCATATCACGATACTGCCTCCTCCTTACATCACAATACAGTATCATGACTCTGAGTATCACGATTTCTCTGTTCGGTCAAATAGTGTTACAGCCCTACAAACTATCAAACTAGAGTTTGATGATGGAACAGATAGGCTACCCCCAATGTCATCCAGACTTAAATGGCTTAAAAATGACATGTCGGACCAGTGCCTACACTCTGAGCATAAACATGATAAAAAAAACACACAGGCTATGCACTTATTACATTTTCAAATAAAACTATACACGTGTGTGTGTGTGTGTGTGTGTGTGTGTGTGTGTGTGTGTGTGTGTGTGTGTGTGTGTGTGTGTGTGTGTGTGTGTGTGTGTGTGTGTGTGTGTGTGATGTTTTTTTGTTTTTGTTTGTTTGTTTGTTTTTTTCCAGGAAAGTTTTGGCTCATCAGTATGGTCTTCTTACGAATCCTCGTTCTCCTGTTTGCTGGATACCCACTCTACCAAGACGAGCAGGAGCGCTTTATCTGCAACACCATGCAACCGGGCTGTGCAAACGTGTGCTACGACCTCTTCGCGCCCTTCTCCCTCCTGCGCTTCTGGTTGATCCAGCTGCTCGTCCTCTGCCTCCCCTTCGCGGCGTTCGTGTCCTACGTCGTCCACAGAGTGCTGTCGGACGTCGCCGTCCTCCCCGACGCCTCTCTGAAGATGAAAGCTCGCTCACTGATCGAGATCCAGCAGGATTCTTCTATGCAGAGCACCAACTTGAGTAAGTCAAGTCGCGTGCAAACGGAGTTCGGGATGCTGCGACGGAACTTGTTTAGCGGCGCCTACATGGTCCAGCTGCTGCTGCGCGTGCTCCTGGAGGCGGGCTTCGGGGCCGCGCACTACTACCTGTTTGGATTCCACGTCCCCAAGCGCTTCATGTGCCTGCACTCCCCATGCACCACCACAGGTTGTAAGTTCTGTTTATTTACTACTAAATATATTAATAAATCTAACAACAAATTTAAATCTAACTTAAAGATAAGTCTGTTTAGTCTATTAGTTCATATTTTAATCCATTTTAATGTTTATTTAGCCGTCTTTTTATGTTCCTTCTCGCGGGCGAAATATAAACATGGGTCCCTCAAAAGTTATATAGCCTATAGACATAAACATTATATAGACATAAACAATTGTGTGTTATGGTGCTATTTTCGTATGTTATCTCAAATATATCTGATTACTTTACATAGGCCTATGTGGCCTACTTTTTGTGTTTACTGTGACTGGTTTGACAGTTGGGGCCCCTTATGGAGGACAGATATTTGGTCGGGGTCCTAGGCAATTTCCTAGGTTTGCCTAATGGAAAGTCTGGCTCTGCCTTTTCCTTGCTCTTTGCCATATAAGTAAGGCCTACTGTCCACATGTCCCCTCATTTTCTCTTTTCAAAAAATCTTAATTCTTCATGTTTTTATGTTTCCGTTTTTATGTTTTATGAACATTGTGCTATATAGGCCTACATGTATAAATACTGTGGGTTGGGGGGGTTTGGGAGGGGGGTGAGCTATTGGCCTTTTGGTCTGAAGTCCGGGGTCTGGATTTCATCGGGTGTAGATCCGTCAATTACACAGCCTACCAAAGGAAATACTCTGGTTAAACTTTGCTAGTTTGCTACTCGGGACTCGAACCCGCGACCTACCAGTCAATATTCCAATTCGGACATGGGAGGCACAGCACGATAATGCTGTGCTTAAGGTCCAGACCAATAGCTCAGCGCTACAGATAGGCTACTGTATGAGGCTTTGGGAGGGAGGTTTACTAATGTTCTACTACGCCCAACTCTGCTAGTTGGCATCCGTTTCGCTGATGGATTTCAATTAGTTACCAATTATGTGCTTAAATTTCTTAATTCAAAGTCTTGTCTATTTCCAAAAAAACCCTGCTTTCAGTTGGATTTATGTCAGGTGCAGTTAAAATGCAACGAGCGAGAATGCCACACACGCTCCGAATTTACGAGTGTTATTCTCAGCCACTTACTGGTGTCTCTTCTCTGTAGCGTGTTAAAGGAACAGTCCACCCTTTTTTGATTTTCACATATTTGCAGTGTTTCCCAGGCATTATTCATGAATGTGCATATCATTTTCATATATGTGTTTCCATTGTCTAGTTTAACAGTATAGCCAAATTAGGCATAGTAATGCAAGTCTATGGTACAAAATAAAACATCATCAAATGTACTTATAAACCACTTTAAAATGAATGTACAATTCACCAGAGTGTAAAACAGCAATGTAATTCTGTCCAGTGATCACTTGTGGCTTGATGCTAAAGATACAAGTTACTTCCAGTGATTATGCTAAGCTATGCTAATAATTCTGATAATTCAATAAATCTAAGTACTGAAAACACTGTGAAGAAAACTATATGCACATTGATGAATAATGCTGGGAAATACTGCAAATATGTGAAAATCAAAAAGGGTGGTCTGTTCCTGTAAGACTAATGGGCTGTCGGACTAATGACATGGAACTGTGTGTGTGTGTGTGTGTGTGTGTGTGTGTGTGTGTGTTTCACATGAAATATGACATATTTTGTAAAGGAATCTTTAGAAGAAGTTACATTTGCAATATCAATAAGTTATATTTTCAGGGGACATAGTAACGGTGAGGTCTGTTGTAAAGGTGGCCAACTTCAACATAGGCCTAAAGTGCAGGGGAAATCCTGGGGTGAGTTTCTCAAAAGAGAAGTTGTTAGCCTGTTAGCAACTTTGGCAGTTGCCAATGGGAAAATGCATTGAAAACAACAAATAGCTAATGTAGTAAGCAACTTTGGTTTTGAGAAATTCACCCCTGGTTTGTGTTCATACTACAGCCCTTGGAGGACTTACGGTAATACAATTTGAAGTGGTCCTCCTCGAATGAAAACAGGTTCCCCTTCCCTGATGTAAATGAATAAATGGTGTTCTGTCATTGTCCCTCAACGGTGGAATACGCTACCAGTTGCTACAAGAGCAGAGTCATCCCTCTCGACCTTCAAGAAGCTAGTGAAGACTCTTCTCTTCCGAGAGAGTTTCCCAGCCTAACATAACTTACTCTACTCACCTCTAATCATGGATCCTAACCTGCACTACATTTCATAGGTCCTCCACTTCTCTCCTGCTCTCTATCTGTTCTCTATATTACTTGTATAGCGCAGGCCCTACTCTGTAGCCTACTGGCCCGTTGCTAGGTACTTGCTGGAATATCTTCCTTGTAAGTAGGGCTGGGCGGTTCTGTATTACGGTTTTCTTGATGAAAATTGATATCACGGTTCTCTGCACAGTTTTTTTTTTACAAGCGGCGATTTTCCCCCACATCTCAATGTTTCTGAAGAAAAAACTGAAATTTAATTTAAAAAAAAAATAGATAACATCCTGAATTTAAATTAATCTCCATTTCAATTTTAATCACTTTTTTGGAATAAAAACTAAAGAAAAAAACCTTCTCTCATCAAAAAGTGAACCTTGTGTAGGTGAAACTGGTATCACGTTTTTTTAACGGTATACCGCCCAGTCCTACTTGTAAGTCACTTTGGTCCAAAGTGCCTGCTAAATGTAATGCAATGTAATGTAATGTCTGTGTCTTCCCCTGCTGGCTCCAGTGGATTGCTACGTCTCCAGGCCGACGGAGAAGACGGTGATGCTGAACTTGATGCTGGGAGGCTCCGCCTTCTCCCTCCTCCTCAGCTTCCTGGACATGCTGTGTGCCATCAAGATGACCGTGCACCACAAGACCAAGACCAAGAAGATGCTGGTCAGGAATATGTACCAGGTATTGTCCTTATACTGTGTACGTATACATATATATACAGCACCGCCAGTTAGTATTGGCACCCCTTAATTTTATTTACAAACTGTGCAATATATCCAGAAATAAATAGAAATATACACAACTTTTACCATCACGATCTTTTGATTGAACATTATAAGATATTTAGAATTGCCAAGTATTTATTGTCCTTATACTGTACGTCAGGGATGTCAAACTCAGGCCCGGGGGCCAATACTATAAATTTGGCCCGCCGAGTCATTTTATTCGGCCCGCGAGATCATTTCAAATGTCTATTATAGTTGGCCCACAAACACCATCAATGTATAGAATAATAGGACTTGAACATGAAATTTGCTGTGTCACAGGAGAAACATTTGAACTAACAAATATGATGGGAAAGAGTGTATTTGAAATTTCACTATGTGTATGAAATGTATGCATGCACAATTTTAGTCCATTTTTTAAAATAATTGTGGAGTTCGGCCCGCGACTTCATTCCAGATTTTGATTTTGGCCCTCAGTCAATTTGAGTTTGACACCCCTGCGTACGTATTCGTATATACAGTTAGGGCCAGAAATATTTGGACAGCAACACAATTCTCATCCTTTTCCACCCTATACCCCACCACAATGAATTTGAAATAAAACAAACAAGATGTGCATTAACTGTAGACTCTTAGCGTTAATGTGAGGGTGTTAAAATCCAAATCGCATTAACAGGAAAGAAATGGCAACATTTTTTGTGTGTGTGCCCATTTTTCAAGGGATCAAAAGTAATTGGACAGTAGGCTGCTCAGCTATTCTCCAGTCAGATGTGTGTTATTCCCATACTACACCATCACCAAGATGTCAACAAAAGGTCCTAGAGTTAATTTAGAGTGTTTCAATTGCATTTCCATATATTTTTACAGAATCTCCATGAGATCCTAAGTCCACCTGTCACTATCAGTGATACAAGCCATCATAAGGTTGAAAAAAATCAAAAGAAACCCATTTGAGAGATGGGGAAACATTGAATGTGATCAATTCAAGAGTTCAGAATATTGGAAAAAAGAAATTTCAGAGCAACACCAAATTACCTGGTAGACATGGAAAGCAAATGCTGTGAATGACAGACATTATTCTGTATGTGGTGAACAAAAACCCATCTCCCAGCAGTTGGCCAGATGTAGAACAGTGTCCAAAAGGACGGTGGATACATGTCCAAGGCAACAATCAAGACAAAGATCAAGAACATTCAGGAACACTTCACCATAGGAAATACAGAGGGTTCACTAAAAGATGTAAATAATTGATTGCATCAGAAATAGCAATACCAGATTCGACTTTGCTAAACAACATCTAAAAAAGACTTTATAGATCTTGAGCTACATCCTTTGGACAGAGGAGACAAAAATAATCGTGTACAAGAGTAATGGGAAGAAAAGAGTATAGAGAAGGAAAGGAACTGCTCATGATTCAAAGCATACCACCCAATCAGTGAATCATGGTGGTGGCAGTGTCATGGTATGGGCATGCATATCTGTCAATACGATTTTCCCCTTGTATTTATTGATGATGATGACTACCGACAAAAGCCACAGGATGAATTCTGAAGATTTTCAGGCTATGTTATCATGTCATATTAAACCTAATGGTTCTGACCTCATTGGACAATGCTTCACATTGCGGATGGACAATGGCTACGGTTACATGATGCTTTTAAGTCCGATTTAATAAATGCGATTTAAATAGATCGGATTAAGAGTTATTTTGCGATGTGTATACATGGCACTTTCACTTAAATGCGATTAAACGTCTGGGGAAAATAAAGCATTGCGATTGGACTGAGGACGCACGTGCTGAGCGAGCCAAATAAGGCACGGGGGCGTGGTCCAATGCCACCGAGATGCAGGTCATCTTCCCCACGAAAATCGTTGCCTCAGGCGGACTGAAATCACAACATTTCCCCCTTTCTCCCTGGATCATTTACAATGCTACAGTAGCTACCCTGTTAGCATAGAAAAACGAGTGGTCAAATGGTAATGTGGAGTAACTTTGTTGTGCTTCATTACTTCGTGGGGCACTTTTACACCAATATATGGAAGCCATAACATTTATAGACGCTTAGGAACTTTAAATTAAGCAAAACTTTCATGTGAAAATCAACAGGAAGTGCCGCCATGTTGTTCTCACTGGCAAAGAGTATGCGGTCTCTTGGCGCCATCATGTGGTCAACGAGCATGCGTGGAACGACTGGATTTATTGTAATTCCGAATAAAAGGTTACATGACAGAGGAACGTGTTTAATCTGATTTAAAAGAGGAATAAACCACCCACTTTAATCGGACTTAAGTTTAAATCGGAATAAACTTAAATCCTGTTCGGTAAGTGTTTACATGATATTTTTAGAGTGGAATTAAGATTTAAAGTGAGTTAAATCAGATTTAAGTGTCTCATGTAAACGCAGAGAATGACCCAAAGCTTCATGGGAAAGCCACTAAGCCATTTCTACCCCCAAAAAGTGGAATATTATGCAATGGCCCAGTCAATCACCTCACCTGAGTACCATTTAGCAAGCATTTCACTTGTTGGAGGCAAAACTGAAGGGAAAATACCCTAAGAATAAGCAGGAACTGAAGACTGTTGTAATAGAGAGCTCACTATAGCATCACCAGGGATAAAACCCAGTGTCTATTGATGTCTATGGATTGCAAATTACAGGCTGTAACTGACTGGAAAGTTTTTGCAACCAAATAATTAAAAATTGAACGTTTGATGTATAAATACTAGACTGTCCAATTACTTTTGGTCCCTTAAAAATTGGGTGGCACTGATAGAAAATGTCATAATTCCCTCACAGTTCACCCGATTTGGACGCAAACACCCTCATATTAAAGCTGAAAGTCTGCTGCTAATGTACATCTCATTTGTTTCATCTCAAATCCATTGAGATGGTGTACAACGCCAAAAAGATGAAAATTGTGCAGATGTCCAAATATTTATGGCCCTAACTGTATGTGTGTGCATACGTGCCGGATTAGGGGGGAATGGACCTTTTTGACCCCCTAAAGAAGAAGTTGGAGAGGCAGAAGCACCCCAATAAAAATGAATTATTATTATTAAGCTTTCTAGTGACTGTTATTCTAAAGCACAGGACTGTTATTCACCTATGCACGGAACAGGTGCTGGTACAACGCTAATTTGATATTTGATATTTTTATATTTTATTAGGATCCCCATTAGCTGATAAGACATATCAGCTACTCTTCCTGGGGTCCACACAGAACATTAAAACAAACAAGAAATCAACATATAAGACAACATATACTGTATATAATTATTAATTTCACTGCATGTTGCACACAGCTTTTCATCGTTTTTCTATGTTTGTTTGTTGTAGAAAATGAAAAGAATGCAGCACACTCTGCTCCATGTTTTAATGGTGAAGTGACGTTTCGGCCGTCTGACCTTCTTCAAGTTTGAAGAAGGCCAGACGGCCGAAACGTCACTTCACCATTAAAACATGGAGCAGAGTTTGCGGCATTCTTTTCATTTTCTTTAACATTTATATGCTCAGGAAGCCAGCACCTCAAGAAAGACTTTATTGGTGTGTGATAACTCATTTTTTCTATGTTTGCCTATGCTAAGTTGTGCCAAATAGACTCCTTGTGTCTTTGTGTCCATGTGTCCTTGAGGAGGAGGAGCAGTTCTACCTCCCGCCCAGCGGCAGCCAGGCCGACATCGACGCCAACCTGCCCTCCGCCCACGACGACATGCTGGCCACCGGAAGCTTCCGCAAGAGAATGGGCGGTGGCGGTGCCGGTGCCGGTGGCAGCGGCGGCGGGAGCGTGAGGCTGGGCGGGAAGTCCCAGGGCGTCACCCGGGAGACCAGCGCGTCGGCACCCCACCTTGAGGATGCCCTCCTCGCCACATTCGGCCGGGAAACGCCGGGCATGCTGGGACTAGGACTGGGAGGAGGAGCCACCACCACCGGTGACAATAGCGGGTACCCAGTGGGTGGTGGTGACACCATCATGGACGAGTGCCACGAGAGAGAAGGCAGTGAGGTGGCGCTGTGCCCCACGGAGCCGGGGGGAGGAGGGACGCCCAGGCCCATACGCGTCAACAAACGCAGCCGACTCAAGCCACCGCCCCCGCCCAGGAGGGACAACAAAGCGCCCGGGGCGAACCTCCCCGGGGACGTAGGGGCGCCGAGCGTGGGGGTGGGCGCGGCTGTGTGCACTAGGCGGGTGGGACACTACACACTGGTGGAGATGAGTGGCGGAGACCTGCCCTCCGACAGCAACGACAACCAGGAGAAGAGATCCGAGTGGGTCTGACTGAATCAGTCAATGACTGCACATGAGAACACACACACCAAGGTTCCATTGAAAGATTCTAGAATGCTTTGTGTGCATTCTATTTTCTTCAGTTGGACCAGAGAGGATCTGACTCGAGGCACAAATACACCAAGCGTGACTTGAGCGATTCCAGCAATGGAAGTGATTGACCTCGTATGGAGTCGCTGGCGAGAGAAGAGACAAAAGCGATTCGGGCAACTAGAGGCGATTTGAGCGACTTGAGCGACAGTTTGTAGTTGGACTTGAGCGAATATTATGCAAATGAGCTATGATGCGGTTCGGCGACTGCTGCCACAGCCAATGGGAATGTCGGAATGCTTGCATTCTGCTTTTAACGGACATACTGTACTCTGTCGCTTCTATCACTCTTATCGGTCTTGCTGCACACTCGAGCGACTCTGTGTTGCTTGCCCGCTCGCCGCCGGTGTGTTCGCCAGGTCAGCCAATGACTTCACATTAGACCGCACACCAAGGTTCCGTTGAAAGATTCTAGAATGCTTTGGTTACGTTCTATTTTCTTCATTTAGACCAGAGAGAATACAGGAATACAATTTACTATTTGAAGCATTCTCAGTTGCTGATTTTACAACAGAAGAACGGGCCGTGTCTCAAATGCCACACTTGTGCACTTCGTGCACTGTTTTTCAGTGCCTAGGGCGCTCCCGCTGAAAATTTCAGTTGAGCCAGTGCACTGAAAGTGCCAGGATGATCCCCTAACAATGGCGGAAAAATGCAGTGCTTGAATGATGGACACTGCACGCTCTAAACGGCGGCCATGTTGACTATGACACGAAGGAAATGTGGCAGTCAGTTCAGTAGAAGAGTTTGGTCAACAGTCTCCTAATTCTGTAAGTAATGTTGATGGGACACCAACCTTTTCATGCCAACCAAAGTATTGTATGTGTGATTGTTGTCCTTTGGGGTGAAGGGCATGGAAATAGAAGCACCAGACGCTGTGCATTGTAAACGGTAGCCAACTCATATTTTGGCGAGCTAATGCCATGCTCAGCCGTCACTTCCAGTGAGGGCACAGTGCATAGTGCTCAAATTTTTCCACGACACTATGCACTAAAGACCTCAGTGCACTGTGTGCACTGTGCACTGACTGTCAGTGCACTGACAAAAGTGCGTCATTTGAGACATAGCCCGGGATTTCTTGGTTGGAATTGCCAACCAGGAGAAGAGGTTGGAGTTAGTCTGACTGAACACTGAGAACTTAAAAAAGCAAACCAGTGTATGGCAAACCAAAACTAGTGACCTCTATTGAAATGTGTAGTCTGCATTAAGGATTATTTACCACTGTCCTTGTTTAACATGTCAACCGCTGTAATTGCTGGTTTATATCGAAAGGTCAAAAGTCACCAGCATCACCACCAAGTGCTCGTATGCCAAAAACATTCTTGGCATGTCTCCTCCATGACTGTTTGTGTTGTGTTTCCCGCTGAAGGTCTCAGCTGTTTGCCTCGTCTGCATCTCGACCCCCTTTGTCTTAGCAAACAAAAGGCATGCCTTGACCTGCACTGACACCACCACTCAGCACACACACAGGGGCTAAAATTGTGCGAGAGACACTCCTAAAACTGTGCCAGAGACACTCCGTCGAGGGGTTGAAAGATGCACTCCACACACTGTCTCAAACGCATGTACACACACCTATATACGCAGACACACACACACACAACATACACTTACAACACACACACACACACACATGCACGCATGCACACACACACACTCCTCAGGATCAAGGGGTGCCCGTTATGGTTGCTAGGGGCGTTGGTCCTCCAGCCACACTACAGTGCTGCCACACTACTGTGTTTGAAGAACTCTTTTCCAAAAACACTACAGTATGTAATATATAAAAACACTATGAAATATATTTGAAAAATAATGAATTCAAAGTTTTTATTGTGCCTCTCAGCTAATGACAGAAGGACTCTAAATTAACTTGTTTTCGTCACCAGCATTTGGCTGGTTGGCAGGTGTTAATTTAGAACCCTGAATAAGCACTCTGATATTGTTCATGCCAATGTCCCCATCTTACCTTAAAAATCTAATTCATATATATATTATATTTGAATGGCATTTACACATTTTGGAAATGAGCTCTTCATTTGTTTTCATGTCTTATATTTAGAAATGTTTAATGCTGACGCTTATAGCGCTTTTTCTTTATGTTTTTCTTTCTTTGCTGCAAACCTGCTGACTGACTGGTAGCTTGTGTGGCTCTCCTGATAGCTTCTAACCAAGGGGTAGGCAATTAGCTGCCCGGGGGCCAAATCTGGTCCATCAATTATATCCGGCCCACGACAATTATATTGACATTTATTAATATATATTTATAAATTATATATAAATTGAATGCATTTATTTTAAATAATGGTTGGTTTTAATACAATAAAACATAGAACAACGTTTTTCCCCCTAGTAGAAAACCATGGCCATGGCCCACGATGCCATTATTGTCAGATATATTATTGACATATTTCGCCTGTGGGCCCCCCCGGTAGGTGAGGGAGCCTAGGCTGCAGCCATATCTTGCCTGTGTGGTCCCCCTGGCAGGTGGGGGGCCCTAGGCTGCAGCCATATCTAGCCTGTGTGGTCCCCCTGGCAGGTGGGGGGCCCTAGGCTGCAGCCATATCTAGCCTGTGTGGTCCCCCTGGCAGGTGGGGGGCCCTAGGCTGCAGCCATATCTAGCCTGTGTGGTCCCCCTGGCAGGTGGGGGGCCCTAGGCTGCAGCCATATCTCGCCTGTGGGGTCCCCCTGGCAGGTGGGGGGCCCTAGGCTGCAGCCATATCTAGCCTGTGTGGTCCCCCTGGCAGGTGGGGGGCCCTAGGCTGCAGCCATATCTCGCCTGTGGGGTCCCCCTGGCAGGTGGGGGGCCCTAGGCTGCAGCCATATCTCGCCTGACCCCCAGGCAGGTGAGGGGGGCCCTAGGCTGCAGCCATATGTAGCCTGTGCATTCATCCGGGCCCTGGGCGTCATGAGAGCCTTTAAACACTTCAAACACCCTTTCAGACACCCTTTCATGCCCTCGCAAGGTCCCCGTGACCGTCCCGCACCGCACCGCACAGTGCAACGGACAGACAGACGGACAGACACACAGCCAGCCAGACCTTGATGCTGGGGATTAGCAAAACAATTACAAGGCAGACCTATGCGCGGTATTTATGGAAATGACTTGCCGCACTATTCCAAGGTCCTGTGGGGCGGAGGGTGGGGTGGGGTGGGGTGGGGTGTTTCTTTAGAGCAAGAGCTTTGGAGTTCTACATAAACCCTTAAAATAGCGGGCGGCCAGTAACTGCAACACAACACCTCTTGTGTGATGTGTAGTGTAGTGTAGTGTAGTGTAGTGTAGGCCTAACCTTCTGCTGAAGACCCCGCTCCCCTCTCCTCCAGGGCCCGATTCAAATGGCCTGGGGCCCCTAGGCTAAAGGTCTCTGTGGGCTCCCCCGGCAGGCAAACATTCGCGACACATTTACATAGACAGGGGCATAAGTACAAGTTAGGAATTAAGTGATAATGTGTCTACTAACTGTACTCAACAAGACAGACGAATTTTTCAATATTCTTCTTCAATATTATTCATCCTGTCACATTTTTTTCATTTGTGGACATCAGGGCCCCCCTGGCAGGTGGGGGCCCCTAGGCTGCAGCCATATCTAGCCTGTGCATTAATTCGGCCCTGCTCTCCTCGTCCTGTGCCAAGCGATCACATGCCAATCTCCCCATCTGTCACTGTTGACATTGGCAGCCCAATGATAATACAGGACACAGGACATGGGACAGAAGACACTAAACAATACAAACATACGCAATACACAAGACTTTATTCTGACTGTTTATTTGTTATGCTTATGATGTTTGATACAGTATGTGTATATACCTCTTCCAAGCAATGTGAAAGCAATAAAAGTGCACTTTTCTGTGTGTAGGGGAAAGCTGCTTACTAGCATAACATGTTGTGGTGGTGGATGACAATGACATTAATTTGTTGTACAGATAATAATAATAATAATAATAATAATAATGCATTTTATTTAAAAGCGCCTTTCAAAACACTCAAGGACACTGTACAGAGAGAAACAAAAATAAAACAAGACACATTAACAGAAATTTTAAACAAAAATAAAATAAATAAATAGATAAAATATTAAATCTGAAATAAAATAAAACAAAACAGAGTTAAAGAATCATAAAGAATAGGCTATTTGAAACAGATGGGTTTTTAGTCTGGATTTGAACAGGGGCAGAGAGTCAATATTGCGGATGTCAGATAGAATGTATATAAACAAAGAAGACAAGAGAAGAAAAGGGGGAGAGCGGCCTCACTGTGCATACAGGCAACATTTAGTTTGAGTTGTTTAGCCTTGATGTCCTTAACTACTGTACAGTACATGTAAAACTAAACTTTCAAAAAACAACAACAATCTATACATGTCATGTTGACATTAAGTTTGCACTGGACAACAGCAACAGCAACAGTTTAGAGCACCAATTTATTGTGTCTGGTGTGAGTTTCTCAAAAGAGAAGTTGTTAGCATGTTAGCAACTTCGGTAGTTGCCAATTGCGAAAATGCATTGAAAGCAACAAAGTAGCTAATGTAGTAAGCAATTTTGGTTTTGAGAAATTCACCCCTGGTGTGGGAGATTGGAACATGTATTTTTTTTTTTTCATGAAATCTATGGGCCAGCCAGCGCCTGTTATTTTTGTATCCAGTGTAATAAAAATGTGCAATGTCATTTGTCCAGCAGTACCCAACTGGAGATTCAGGAAGAGCAGAGCAGAGCAGACCGCCTCAGGACCAAGGGTGCCCATCAGGGTTGCTAGGGGGCCGTTGGTGAAGTAAACAATCTCCCACTGTTGTCATGTGGCACATGCTGAGTTGCCTTGTAGCCTGATAATTCACACTGTACCTCCAGTGGCACGCTGTACTAGTCATAGGAAAGTTAACTACCTATACATAGGATTACAATGCTATGGCATAGCTCAGGGCATTTAGTAATGCACTACGACTTGGTCACTGCCATTCTGGTAACAGCAAACAACGTGTCTTAACGGGTTGAAAGAGAGATAGGACTTCTTTTTCATATGTAGGCTACTGTATATATATTTTAAGAGCTTTTATGACTTTATTTGATAGGAGAAAGAGATGGTGACAGCAAGTGAGTGGAAGAGAGAGAGATGGGGGAGGATTGGGGAAATGGTCTGAAATTGAACAGGGTCTCCGGCGTAATAGTCGGTAACACTTTACTTTACGGATCGCTAATAAGGTTGTAATTCCATGTTAATTTCATAGTTATTTCATAGTTATTTCAGGGTAATAACTGTTTGTTTTTAGTAACAACAGCAAAATAACCATACCGTTTCCAGTGCATTGTGTGTGTGTGTGTGCTTGCGTGCGTGCGTGTGTGTGTGTGTGTGTGTGTGTGTGTGTGTGTGTGTGTGTGTCTGTGTTGTGTGTGTGTGTGTGTGTGTGTCTGTGTTTTGTGTGTGTGTGTGTGTGTGTGTGTGTGTGTGTGTGTGTGTGTGTGTGTGTGTGTGTGTGTGTGTGTGTGTGTGTGTGTGTGTGTGTGTGTGTGTGTGTGTGTGTGTGTCATTAAATTGTCACCGTGCTGCGAGTCATCAGGGTGTCACCACAATGCACTGGAAACTGTATGGTTATTTTGCTGTTGTTATTAAAAACAAACAGTTATTACCCTGAAATAACTATGAAATAACTATGAAATTAACATGAAATTACCACCTTATTAGCGATCCGTAAAGTAAAGTGTTACCTAATAGTCAGTGCCCCAACCATTAGAGTCACAGCCAGGGCCGAGAGCTAACTTGTAAAGCTGTGGTTCTCAACCTTTTTTTGACTAAACTCCCCCTTGACCTCATCATAAGCATTCCAACGCCCCCTTGACCTCATCATAAGCATTCCAACGCCCCCTTGACCTCATCCTAAGCATTCCAACGCCCCCTTGACCTCATCATAAGCATTCCAACGCCCCCGGCCTTGACCCCATCATAAGTCTGCCAACTCCCACCTTAGTATTAAAAACTAAAGTATAGGCTACTAATGCAGCCCAATGGCAAATAAGCACCTCCCCTGTCAGCTGTATCTTTCTCAACTTGCCTGTTGCCTGTTCGCATCCCTCAGTCACCAGCCGGAATAATAGGTGAAAAACGTTTTACTTTTACTTCAGTCGATTTTAGGTAGATACTTTTACTTGAGTAAGATTTAGGAAATGTGTCTATACTATGTTTTCCACCTCTGGTGATCTCCTTAAACCTTAAGTCATGGCTGAGGTGGCCTTGAGCAACGCACCAAACACCGTAACCGGACGGTATCCTGTCCCTAAATCATTTCAAAGACTTTTTGGATAAATGCACCAGGTTGCCCCAGCCGTTGATCAAACTGTTGGGGCATTGACTCTTACACCGCGGACCCGGGTTCGATTCCAGCCTGAATCCCAAACCTCCCATTTATCTCACCCCAGTGGTGTAGTCTACGTAGAACGCTGGTATACGGAGTATACCCACTTCTAAATTTCAGGGATTTCAGTATACCCACTTAAAATTGATTGATCCATTGTTTTGAATAGCACAAATATATACAGTATACCCACTTCAAAAAATGCTCAAATATACAGTATACCCACCTTAAAAAAGTAGACTACACCTCTCTCACCCACTCGTTTCCTGTCACCACCTCACACTGTCCTATCAAATAAAGACATAAAAGCCACTAAAGTAACCTATATATATTAAAATAAAGTGGCAGCTAAGTGTTGCACAGCACAAATGCCATCATAATGTGTTCCTGCCAAACTATAGAAGCATTTTGAACTGGATGTTGTGGCTCTACAGCTCGGCTGTACGGATGTGCACAGTAGGCAGGTCTCCCAGACCTTCTCTCACTTGTGATTAAGTCTGGTAATAACCAGGCAAGAGGGACAGTGGCATAAATGATAAAGGGCTCGCTGGTTCACTACGTCAGCAATGTCAAAATACATCAAATGCCTGAGAAGAGTAGGTATGCATCCACATGTGGCACGATGCCCTCTGGTGGCAGAATAAAGGTACTACCTCCCTGAGTAGTGAAAGACAAGGCAGTCCCATTATCCCACAGTCATTGTGACTGCACACACACTATACATCACAGCAAAGTGGACACAAGGCCAGTTTTATTTTTTAGATAGACATCCCATACAACAAGACAGCGTAATGTGCTTAATATAAAACAAAATAATTAAAACACAACTCATTTTTATTTAAAAAAAAAAGATAAAGTGAACTGAATCATATACTGTATATTTGAAAAGGGGATTCTATGTCTATGGCGATGACTTGTTCGGAGCGCCTGAGACATGGGGAAGAATGGGAGAGCGCACTGGTCTCTCATGGGTAAGTGAAAGTGAAGTGAAAGCCCATTGGGAAACTCCAACTCCCATTGTCATTGTGACACAGCACTCCACAGCACACACGTGTACACTGCACACAACAAAATTGTATTTATGCTTCACCGATACAAGGGCTCAGGGGGGGAGAGCACTGGTTGACTACTCCCCCCACCAATCTGGCGGGTCGGGAGTTGAACCGGCAACCTTTGGGCTGCGAGTCTGACGCTCTAACCGCTTACCCATGACTGCCCGGATGGGAGAGCAGAGTGCACTGGTCTCTCACTGCCCAGCCCCTGGGAGCATTAAATCCAGGTTGCAGCAGACTTTTCTCTCCTTTTTTATCGGACTATTTATTGGTCATGCTCCCAGGTCAGACACCTGGATGCAGTGGTGTAGTCTACTTTTTTATGGTGGGTATACTGTACATCTGAGCATTTTTGCAAGTGGGTATACTGTATGTATTTGTGCCATTCTAAATAATGGATCAATCAATTTTAAGTGGATATACTGTAATCGCTGAAATTTTGAAGTGGGTATACTCCGTATACCTACGTTCTACATAGACTACACCACTACCTGGATGTGCGAGCTTTCACCTCAACTTCAGAGTGTCAATATGCCATATAGCAGAGTAACGAGCTAAGAGGGCTGCCCGTCCGCCCCTTGCATGGGTGAGGCATGAATGCAATTTCGTTGTGTGCAGTGTTCGCTTGTGTGCTGTGGAGTGCTTTGTCACAATAACAATGGGAGTTGGAGTTTCCCAATGGGCTTTAACATTATCACGTACAGGCCTACAGTACATAAAGGATTAAAGAAACGATGAACATAACAACAAAAAGATACATCCCACATATTTCACATTTTAGGTTTGTGGTCCAGTATGGTGTCACTTCAAATTGAGGGTTATGTTTGCGCATGCGATTAGGTCTGCATCTTGGTTCACAAGGCGAAGCTGTGCCTTATAATGCCCCTGGGAAAAAAAACATTGGAAAATGGTGTTATTACAATCGGAATGTAAATATATTTGGAAAAAATGCACATTGAAAAGCATGCTCCTGACAACGACTTTTGTTTGCTAGAAACATTGTGTGACTTGACTAAATAGGCTAAATCACATGGAGAGAACTGTTGAAAGTGCTGAAATTGTTCAACATTTATTTGCTGCTACACATACGGAAAAAAAATAGGTAAGAACTTATAAGAATCATTCAGGCCTATATAAAATGTATATCAAGCCATGATTTAATCCTGAAAGTGGTCCCTTTTGATGTTTTCTCATACAGAATAATTATATGAACAAAACATTATATGAAGCATACAAAGAAAGTAACTGTACCATACATATTATCTGTAAATGCCAATTTAGTCTAGTTTATTTGATAGGGACAGATACATAACATGTAGGTTGCATAACAACCAAACAGCAAGCATCATAGCATTTATAGCCAAAAGCTAATTTCCAATGCCCGTCCCTAGAAGGGCTTTTAAAACCATACAATAGCAGCAATAACAATTTGTACCAGTACTTTATTCATACTAGTTTCCCCAAATAGGGGCCTGATTCTGTAGGAGAAAACACAAAAAGGGTCAATTTTCAGGAGTAAATTTGCCCCCAAAAATATGTAGGCTAACTGTTCTCACTGTCATATAAAAATAATTTAGAATTAGTAAAACTTGTGTATGATTGATTTTACAATGTCCATTCCATATGGGTACTAGTGGTGTCAACAATGATCGATTCGGTGATCCGAATCGATGCGGGGCATGGATGATCCAGAATCGATCCGGCAATTTTTTTAAGTTTCAATTACTTCCATGGATATTTCGGGAGCAAATGAATGTTAAATAAAATAAAAGCACTTCAAAACATTGTAAGACAGATGCAGCCTGATACAGAAAACAGCCAATAAATTGTATCTGTATCTGAATTGTATCTGTACAGTATCTGACTACTTGTATTGCCTCATCATGACTGATTAAACATTTGCTTTGCTTTCAGTAGAAATGTAATGCATTGCAATGCATTGTAGAATTGAATCAGATCGGATCGGATCGGATGGCATAGAATCGTATCGAATCGAATCGCTACCTCCCGAATCGTGATCGAATCGGATCGTGAGGGCAGTGCCGATCCACACCACTAATGGGTACACAATATTGAATTGATAGAAGGCCTCAGGCTTGCGCATACCCACCTTCAACTCAACCTTCAGATCCACAGGCCAGTCTTGATTCATCAGCTCTGGTACAAAAAAATATAATAATAATCAGTCAGTGTGTTTGTGTGCGTGCGTGCGTGCGTGCGTGCGTGTGTGTGTGTGTGTGTGTGGGTGTGTGTGTGCGTGCGTGCGTTTGTGTGTATGTGAATGTGTATGAATGTGCGTGCGTGCGTGTGCGAGCGCACGTGTTGTTTGTGTGTGTGCGTGTGCATGTGCGCGTGCGTCTACACGCACACACGCACGCACGCATACACACAAACGCACGCACGCACACACACACCCACACACACACACACGCGCGCACGCACGCACACACACACACTGACTGATTATTATTATATTTTTTTCATATTTTTTTGCGAGTGTGAATGCTTACCTCCTCTCCGTCGACCACAGAAAGTGAAGCGTTGCAAGCTGCGTAGGCACAAGGTTTCAGGATACATGAAGAGGTGATGCTCCACTCCATGGTCCACAGCTGACACATCCACAGACAGGAACAGCTCCTCAATAGAGTGCCCTTAACCCAGTAAGACACGGCGTTATCAGAGATTCTTTAAGTATATAGAGATATGCCAATGTAATAGGTTGCTATGGGCACCTGACATGACCAGGTTCCGGTCTGCCTAAAGGGGCGTGTCATAATACTCCTAGCATTGAATAGAACAGTCCTTAGGTCTGCCTAGGTCTGCCTAAAGGGGGATTCCCCCCCCCTCCCCCTTGCAATAATAGAACCCGGAAACAATGGGCCAACGGACTCTCTCTCTCTCTACTCTCTCTGGCGTTATACATTTGCTGTTACCAGAATGGCAATGACCAAGTCGCAGTGCATTACTAAAGGCCCTGTGTCATGTCATAGTATTGTAGTGCTATGGTAGTTAACTTTCGATGACTATTACAGAGTGCCACTGGAAGTACGGCGTGCATTAAGGGGCTACCAGCACAGTCACAGATTTACAACAAAATCTCATTTTAATTTTGTCATAATGTGCAGCATTATATATGTGCCAGTGGAATGGTTTAGTGAGCCTAATCATCGAAAAGGTTGTGTTGTTATGCACACATACACAGAACCAGGTTAATATAAATTCAAATAAACGACCATTCATTAAACAGAAAGACAGAATACTGTACTTTAAAAATATACATTTGAACTATGGTCACTGTCAACAGCATAGAAGTTTTGCATTTTAAACATAGATTTCAGCAAGAGTCATGATAGTGCCCAGACCCAGAAATCCCATGGCAGCTTTGAGACTTACTTAGCAGAAGTGAGACTTTGAGTTTGATGTTGGTTTTCCCCGACTGGCGAACAGGGCAGTTATTAATGGTGAAACCAACATCCTGAAACGGATCTGAAAACACACAATTGCATTTTAATTTTAATAAGTTCTTTAGTTGTGTATTTGTTTGTTTGACAAGGAAGTGAAGTATACTATTGACAAGAAAGTGAGTGGGGAGGGAGAGAGTTGGGTTGACAAACTGAGGCCAGATTCGAATATCGCCATGCAATCTGGGGGCACAAGTCAAGTCAGCTTTTATTGTCAGCTTCTTCATATGCGCAGGTCATACAAGGAAATTGAAATTACGTTTTCTCTCTTATACCATGAAAGGACATAGACATAGCCTATGAGACTGTCATTTACAGACATCAAAGTGTAGGAAAGGACAAGTAACAGTGATGGTCCAATACCCATAAAGTGATGAAGTACTGAATAATACTGAGCATTTAAGATTGGTGAGTGACAGTAATGGACCGGTGATAACCTGTAACAATAAGTGATGGGGAAATAGAGCGCATTAGCACGATGCACCACACCGCCCCCCAGCATTGTACATTGCTTTTTTTTTACTGCCCACAAGACAAGTTAAGTGAAAGTGAAAATCCCTTGGGAAACTCCAACTCCAATTGCACTCCACAGCACACAAATGAACACTGCACACTGCACACAACGAAATTGCATTTATGCCTCATCCGTGCAAGCACCCGGATCGGGAGTCGAACCGGCAACCTTTGGGCTACAAGTCTGACGCCCTAACCGCTTACACATGACCAGTAGCTCATTATGGGTCATGTTCATTATAGCAGTGCCATAGGTGACGTCGTTCATTTTTGTAGTGAAAATGAATAATGTCAATTCTATTGTGACACCATTTCCATTTTGCTCAAGTCTACTGAGAGACAGCTGGTAGACTGCCTTTGTTGTTCAGATGAATACAGGGCCGGCGATACAGTAGGCATAGGCGGCAGACAAGGCAGTTGCCTAGGGGGCCAAATGTCTGGGAGGCACCAGTAACACAGCCAGGCTGTGCCCTCCTAGTGACGCAACACTTTCAGCATTGCAACTAGTCAGGTCAAGAACAATGCAAGTACTTTCTGAGTTCCCGCAAATGCGAGAACTCCTCCCACTTTGTTGATAAGCAAACAACCATAAGCAAACCAAGGGAGGCGGGTCAACCATGCCGTTTGGGAAACGTTAATGGTTATGCTCTTGGTCAGACCAAGTTTCGAAGAGATTTGAACGTCAATGATAATCAGGCTACCAGTAACACCCACAAGTGGCACAGAATTAGAATGAAGTAAAACATTAAAGACATTTGAGAAAGATTACTTCCGGTCAGTCATGTACATGTATGTATTTAATAGATCAGCTGTGCTCGATCAGATGTACAACGTTATGTTTACAGATGGCAATTTCTAACACCGAAGGGAAAGGAGATGCTTGCAAATTGACTACAGTAGAACCGAACCTGGATTCATATTTCAGTAGCAGATAACTGTCCCTAAATATGTCACTGCCAGTTTATACAGCAGCCTATTCCTGAAGAGTCCCTCAGTCTAAAGAGATGATGTGGAAAGTGTTTCAGATGAGGATGGACAACCAACTGGAAATGCTGAAAATATGGAACAGAAAGTGTAAACATTGTAGCTGTTTTCTGACCTCAGCTAGTGTTCGCTAGTCATACCAAACTATACGCTACATTAAAAAAAGCCAACAAAATGGAAATCTACAGGAGCTGTTGACTTGGCACAGCTGCTGGTGTTGGCTGTAGTCATACCAAAACATACACATCGATCAAACGGAAAATACTGAACAACCAAATTAAAACACGGTAGATGTTTTTTTCTCACCACAGCTGGTATAAGTGAGTTGTGTCTGTGAGGTATCGCAGAGGACGTGTTCCGGCCACTGTAGAGTCCCAGCCCCATCCGTAAACACACACAGCAGAACTAGCAGGCAGAGAACCATGCTCTCCCTTGTGGATATGTGTGGGGGAAATGCCATAGATTACCCTGTGTGTATGTGTGTGCATGTATGTGTGTGTGATAACAGTAGGCCTATCTCCCTGTGTGTATCTGTGTGTGTGTGTGTGTGTGTGTGTGTGTGTGTGTGTGTGTGTGTGTGTGTGTGTGTGTGTGTGTGTGTGTGTGTGTGTGTGTGTTCGGTAAGAGCTATTTTAAAACTAACTAATGTAATCCACCCCTAACTCTGCACTGGCGTTAGAGGATGGCCCTTCCTGAAAATGCAATGGCCAACTTCCTAAAAAGACGACCAGACAGAAGTGGCAACAGGACACCATGTGATATACACTACAGTACTGCAGCAGCAACATTCAGTTTCACTCATTATCCAAGCCACCGCCTGCCACTACTGTAGGCCTACAACCAGGGCCGTAACGAGACATTTTCAAATGGTGATGGCAAATACTGCGTGCTGTACATTTAGTTTGTTTTCATTAATCACTGCCTTGAGGATAAATAGGGGTGACGTATTCAGACTGAATTCATCATTGTTGATCATATATTGATTTTCATCAATAGATATATTTTACATTTATGAAAAAGTTACAGAGGACATGACCTCTGTGTCCTCAATGGTAGTTACGGCCATACCAACTAGGATAGACACCCCCTACAGCTTGAATGCTACTGCTACAGTATTGTGTCCCTTGTACTATATTATATTGAATAGCTGAAAAGAGGACATTGGGCAGATTGGACTCTATAATGGACAATGACCATCATTCCTTGCACTCAGTCTTTGCAAACCAGCAAAGTCTGTTCAGTCACAGATTCCTCGCCATTCTCTGCAAGACTGACAGGCTGTGTAAGTCCCCAGTTTGTCCTCAGGGCCATCCAGCTATTGAACTCAACAACTCAGAAGAACACACTGAAAGAGATTGTTATAGGTGACTGGACAGCATCATTTGGTTCAAATGTTCATTACCTCCGTCAAGGAGGTTATGTGATCGCCTGCAGGACTTTTTCTAGGATTTTTTGGCATGAGGGAGCATCATGGCAGGTTACAGGGGGTGAAGGGGGGTGTTCCCCCCCATGAATGAGAAATTTATTAGGGGCGCTCAAATATATATATATAAAAATAAAAGTATGAGGGTGCACCCACGGAGGTATGAGGGTGGAGCGCCCCTATTTCCCCGTTCAGAAAAAGCCCTGGCCTGGGTTTGTGTGTTTTCTGTGTTTGTTCGTTCGTTCGTGCGCTGCTATTTCACTGCCTGCCACAAGGTGCGCACGGTGAGCACTGAGCACCTTGCCTGATTATCATAGACTTGCCGCCGAAGGTGTTGCGTCACTAGGAGGGCGCAGCCTAGCTACTGAGCACCAGCGTGCCTGCGCCTTTCTGAGCAACAATAAGGAACAGGGAGAGTCCTTTGCCGCGCCAGCTCCAACACAAAGTGCATTTGATTTCACCTAAAAAGTTGTTCATCCGCATGCAGGAAACAATCCTGTCAAATTAATTACCACCGCTGCCAAAAATATAATTTGTAATTGTGTTGGCCCATATGTTATCATTGCTGTTGCGAGATGGACAGTGACCACCCCCGCAGATCGTTTAGGTTCACAATGCTGTCGAATTAAGTAAGTTGTCAAAAATATGGAATGTGATTGTGTAGCCTAAGTTCACAATGCTGTTGTGGACTGTGACTGAGGTTCACATTTAATTAGGTTACCATTGGCAAAATAATTTATGACTGTAGGCCTACGTTCACAATGCTGGTAAAATTCATTACATCCCCTTCGCTACATTTAAAGTTAACCCCAAGTTGTTTGCGAGATGGACCAGGATCAGAAAGCCCGACAGTCTGCATAATGGCCGAGCACCGGCGAATATTCCAATCGGGTGTGCCGCCAAAGCAATAAGGAAAAGGACTGTCTCCTTTGACGCCAGCTCCGAAACCATTGCTATCAACCTAAAAATTTGCTCATCAGCAGGCACCCTTTTGGCTACACCCTCGTTGAAGTTAACAAACAGTCCTGTGAAATGAATTACCGCTGCCTGCCTAAAATATGTGTGAAGTGGAAGGGCACTGCTGTGAGACAGTGACCACCGCAGATAGCCTAATTTCGGTTGACAATAATGTCGAATTAATTAGGTAGGCTACCATCGCCAAAACAATATGGAATTTGTGGCTGTGCAAGTTCACAATGCTGGTCAAATGCATTACACTTCACTCAATTTATCCCCAGTTGCGAGATGGACCGCAAAGCCCGACAGCAATGCCTAGACTGATTAACGTTTTTCTTGATTGCTTTGACACAGTTGTCACTCCAAAAAGCACATTTTCATACCAGTGCACGCAACGGGCTAACCAGTTAAACCAATTCTCCAAACACAACATCTTTGTTTGCAAAAGGCTACTACGTTTCCAAAATATTTAACATATGTGTAGTGGGCGAGACCGTTACAGGAAGTAGTTCGACTACGCCACCCCCGGGGGTGGAGCCCCCGGAGGAAATGAATTAGGGGTAGTTACAGATACCCCGGACCAACACACAATGTACCCGCACAATAGATTACCAGGCAAACACAGGTTCGTGCACAATGGAGGCAGAGACAGTGGTGACAATTTATAATTCAAATCTTTATTATTATTTTCAGTATAAAAATATGTTGGTCACTCTCTGTAATAAATATAAAAAAGTTACTCACAATTCGTAAAGTGCAGGGGTGGGCGTGCTGCCACCACACCCGCGGATCTGTAAACACCTGCCCCAAAGTATGTTCGCTAATTCACACTAAACAACACACCTGGTAGGCCTAAGGCCTTAGAACCCACACTCAGGTTGTCAGACTGTGCCACTAGGGGCTGGCACGGCTAACACATTAGGGCCAATGGCACACCTCAGAATTAACAAAAGAAAAGTAAAGAAATAGTTCACAACAAACAGAAATAATTCACGGCAAACAGAAACAAGAAGAAATCACAGCAAACCATGCAAAATAAATCAAAATCCAATAAGCACATGCAGTTAAATTAGAAATTAGATAATTGAATGAAATAATAAAAAAAGGGAAATTAGGCACAGCAAACGAAAGAAAACGAAATCAAAACATGAGGTAAACCAATGCCAGAGGCTCAGCTCAGTGCAGTCCCCTAGGTATCCCCACACTACCTACACACACACACTCACACGCACACACACTGAACCAAAGCGCGCCCACGCACACACACACACGAATGTCCAATTTCCGAGGCCGGAGCAGCAGCCGAGATACGGGTTCCCGGCTTCCAGAGGCACCACACAACTGGGGCTAAAGGTCGCCGCTCGTGCACCTAAACGCGTGGTGTGTCTGACCACGGCCACACGGATACAACCTGCGAGGGAGGAGGAGAGCGTTAGCCAAGCTAGCAGGACACCCACTATCACACGATTCTGCTGCCGAGAGGTTACCTTACCCGGAGATGAGGGTGCACCGATGCGCGATTCTCACAGTCGGAGTGCCAATACAGAGGTACACGGCCGAGGCGCCGGTAGCGACCACACGCTGAAACCATAATAATGGCCGTCGTTAGCAACCATGGTACGAAAACAAACAGTCAGGGCTGGGTAAAGGCACAAGCTAACCCACTATAATACATACCGGCGTGCAGGAGACGGGAAAGGCGCAAGGTAACCGTTGGTATTGTCCACCGAAGTCCTTGCCAGTGGAGAAGCAAGAGATCACTCTAGCCAAGTAAGAGACGCCAAGTTGGAATCACAACCTATAGAACAGCAGACGCGAAGTTAGCCACTAGCTGCTGGCTAGCACATAAACAGCGACAAGAAATGGTCCACATACTCACGAGGACAAGAAATGGTCCACATCTCCTAGATCTGAACTGGACACCGCACTCCTCTCGACGGCGAGGGGAGAAGCAACCACAGCATACGCCGGTGGCGATGAAACGCGCAAAGGGGAACTTTGCAGGCTTACCGAATACTAGCCACTGGCAGTGTTTATGAAGAGACTTCCCATAAGCCTCTACGAGCGGCGTGGTGACGTGTGCCGCAGCGTCAGACTTCCCTTAAAGGAGCAGCGCTCCATTACAATCTACCCCCCACATGTTGAATCGTCGGCCCGACGATGCAGGTACGCTTTCCCCCCCACTCCCAGATCCAAAATTCCATCAAGAGTTTGAAGTCGCCCCACCAGGCAGCCGATGGGGATTAGAGTGTTGTCCCGCGTTAGACCGGAAAGTCCGGCGTGGGGGCACCTCGCTGCTGCTAGTGCCACGACCGGGTAGCTGAGCGGCCGAACTGCTGGGGGAAGCCTGCGAAGTCCGACGCTGCCCTTCGTTTCCTCCTGAGGTGCCACCCTGGGGTGCATGGGGCTCTGCTGGGACACCCAAGTCAGCATCGCCCACCTGCTCCCCAAGAAGGATATCTTCTTCGCTCGATAGCTCCCCTGAGTCGACAGGGGTAGGTTCGCTTGGTCGGCCCGACCCCGGGGGGGTGTCGGGGGCCAGGGGGCCCACCACTCCTTTCAGCATGCTGCGGTGAACGTGCTTCAGCTTCGTTGGATCGTTGACGGGGGCGATCGTGTACACGGCTCCGGTCTCCGAAGGGGTACGCACCACCATGTGTACCTGGGAGTTCCACACATCTTGGATTTTATTTCGACCTCGCACGCCGAGGTTGCGTACATATACCCGTTGCCCTACTTCTAAAACAGCAGTCTTCACCCGTGCATCGTGTCTGTCCTTGCGATATTCCGCCGCTGCGGCCAAACGCTCCCGAGCCCCATCAAATGCCACTTGAAGCCGGGCCTGATGCTCCTGTATCCAGTCGCACACTCGACCATGGACCGGTGGCCGAACTCGGCCCAGGAGGAAGTCTACGGGTAGCTGTGGCTCTTGGCCGAACATAAGGAAGTGTGGCGATTCTCCTGTCGCTTGATGCGGGGTGGTATTATAACAGAAGGTTACGTGCGGCAGGCAAGTTGCCCAGTCGCGCTTCCGAGAGGCCGGTAGGGTACGCAGGAGGTTGTGTAGAGTGCGGTTAAATCGCTCACATTGGCCGTTCCCGGCCGGGTGGTACGGGGTGGTTCGGGACTTCTGGACCCCGTACAGCCCGCAAAGCTGCTGAATCAGGGTGCCCTCGAAACAGCGCCCCTGGTCGGAGTGGAGCCGACCAGGAATTCCGAACCGGTAGAACCATTCCACAAGCAAGACCTGGGCGACCGTCGAGGCCCGCTGATCCCGGGTGGGGACGGCGATGGAATACTTACTGAAGACGTCCGTGATGACTAAAACGTTCTCCACCCCCCCCGACGTGGGCTCCAAAAGCGTGAAATCCACAGCTACCACTTCGTTGGGCCGAGATGCCAGTAGGTGGCCCATATGCGCGGCGGCTAGAGGAGGCTCCCCTTTGGACTCTTGGCACCTAAGGCACTTTTCACACCATCGGCGCACCTCCGCAAACATGCGGGGCCAGTAACACCGTTGCCCAACCAACTCCAGTGTTCGATTAATCCCCTGGTGGCCATGGTGCTCGTGGAGCTGGTGTAGGACCTCTGATTGCAGGGCAGCCGGCAAAACCAGCTGGAGGCACTCATCACGGCCACTGGGGTGTAGCACTCTCCGGTAAAGGACTCCATCGTTCTCCACAAACCGTTTCCACTGCCGCAACAGGATCAAGGCCAAGGGTGACAGAGCTTCCCGTTCCTCACGAGTAGGCCGCCGACGCGCCTTCCAGAAGGCCAGAATCGGCTGGATAACAGGGTCTCCTTCTTGCAGAGCGCACAGGTCCGGCAAAGGGTAGGAGGGCAGCACCGAAACAACCAACTGAGAGGCGGTGATGCTACCCCCCGGGACAGCGGCCGGTTGCAGCTGACCACCGGGGTCGCTTGCTTGCAGAGTGCGCAGAACCGGCAAAGCGTGGGGGAACAACCCCGAGACACTGGACTGAGAGGCGGTGCCGCCATCTCCCTGAGCCGCTACCTGTTGCAGCAATCTAGGGACCGCTGTACCCGGAACCAGGTCACTCACGTCTTCTTGGTCTGGCTGATTCTGCCGCGACAGGCCGTCCGCATTACCGTTAGATTTACCCGAGCGGTACTTTAATTCAAAATCAAATGATGCAAGCTGTGCGGCCCACCGGTGTTCGACCGCCCCGAGTTTGGAAGTAGTGAGGTGACTCAGGGGGTTATTATCAGTGTACACGACACACTTCTGGCCCAAGAGATATTCGCGAAACTTCTCGGTGACGGCCCATTTTAGGGCGAGGAACTCGAGCTTCATAGAACTGTAATTGTTCATATTCCTCTCTGTAGGTCTTAACGTTCTACTGGCGTATGCCACCGGTCGGACTTTGCCGTCCACCTCCTGCGAGAGGACCGCGCCCAGTCCGCAATGGCTGGCGTCGACCTCAAGAATAAATGGGCGGCTAAAGTCCGCGTACGCCAGTACCGGCGCCGACACGAGCCTCCCCTTGAGTTCCTCAAAACTTCTTTCGCAATCCTCTGACCATGCATCAAGAAACTGCTGCCCCGAGGGCTGACGGGAACGGCCCCCGTTCAAGGTGGCCACCAATCGATGCAACGGCGCGGCCAGCTTTGCGAATCCTTCGACGAATCGTCGATAATAGCTGGCGAAGCCTAGGAATGATCGGAGCTCCGACACATTGGCAGGTCGCCGCCATGTGGCCACTGCCTCCACCTTGCCAGGGTCGGTAGAGACACCGTGCTGAGAGATCACATGTCCCAAGTACTGAACCTCCGGCTTAAAGAACGCGCACTTCCCTAATTTAGCCTTCAGCCCCTCCGACTGCAACCGGGTCAAGACCATCTCCAGGCGCTGTAGATGTTGCGCCACGGTGGACGAGAAGATCACGATGTCGTCAAGATACAGTAGAACGGAATGACACTGTTGGTCGCCGAACATACGTTGCATTAATCGTTGAAATGTACCTGGTGCATTGCACAGGCCAAAAGGCATTCTGTTCCATTCGAACAACCCGAAGGGGGTACAGAATGCCGTTTTGGCCCGATCACCTTCTGTCACGGGGACTTGGTTGTACCCACTGGCTAAGTCCATCGTAGAAAACCAGCGGGCACCTGCCAACATGTCCAATGTCTCCTCGATCCGAGGAAGCGGAAAGGCGTCTTTCCGAGTTCGGGCATTTAACAGGCGATAGTCGACACAGAGTCGCAAGCTCCCATCCTTCTTCCGGACTAGAACAATGGGAGAAGCGAATGGACTACTGCTTTCTCTGATGACCTTCGCCTGGAGGAGCTGGTTGATATGGGTTTTTACGGCCTCGTAGTCGGAGGGGGCAATGCGCCTGTAACGCTGCCGGACCGGTGTCGGATCCAACAGCGGGATGTCGTGCGAGATTAGGGAGGTGCAACCCAAGTCGCCCTCATGGGCGGAGAAGACCGAAGAGTACCTCAGAAGCAGGGCCCGGACCTCAGCCTGTTCCTCGGCAGGCAGGGGTAACAAGTCCACTGCGCGGATTTGTGTCTCCAAAGGCGACGGGGCAGGCGCCTGAGGGTCAGTAATGGCGGCCACGGAACGGACCTCCACCACGTCCCGTGGCAAGCTGATGATCGACACAGCATTCACCTGTCCGAGTCTAGTACGAGGGTACAGCAGGACGTCCGTACAACCGACGTTAACTACAGGGATCTGCACCAAGCCACGGGTCACCTGCACCAAGGCAGGGGACACCAGCAACCCCCGGGCAACCCCCGGTCCGTCGGCTCAAAGAGGGTTCCAAGCCCTGAATGTTGCTCAGGGCAGGTGGCAGGAATCAACTTCATGGTCCCCCCGGAACCCGCCATGGCGCACGGCCCCGGACATTCACCACGCCGCTGGTCTCGGGGGTGGGCCGGATTTCAGCCTGATGACAGTGTTGCAGCGCTTTCAGCACCGGTCGAGGGGCAGTTGACACTGATGGGAGATCGAAAAGCGTGGGACCGTGCCGCCCAAAAAGTTCCTTATAACACTTGCCGATAACATTCATACCAAGAACCCCAGGGACCACGGAAGCCGTGCCCCCTGGGGGGTCGCGAACGACCAGAACACCGCAATCAGGCATACTCTTCCCGCAAAGCTCAATATTCAGCTCCAAGTAGCCCAAGTAAGGAATCTCTAGGCCGTTGGCCGCTCGGAGCTGCAGCCAGTGACATGAGCGTAAACGCTCCTGCCCCAAAGATTCGAAGTTGGCAGCGAAGAAACTTTCAGTGACGGTGGACACCATAGACCCAGTGTCAATGAGACAGGGGACCTGAACCCCACCTATCCGGACGAGCAGATGTGGACAGTTAGAAAGTAACGCCTCGGCGGCATTGGGAGGGTGAAGGGCATTACGTGAGCCAAGAGAGGCCCCCCCCGGACTGTGACTCCTCAGTCCGGTGGGCGTCAGTTTCCCGAGGGCTGGTTCGGTTGGAGGGGCCCATTCTCCGAAAACCCGGAGCCTCTACGGGAGGGTGCTTGTGGGGGCCCCACCACTCGTTCTCCGTCACAATCCGCAGCAATATGGCCTGTCGCACGACAGCGCCAGCAGACAAGGGGTCCCTCCCGAGGAGACCGACCTCGCCTCCGTGGCTCCCCCTGTGTGGCCGCACCCCGAGAAAAATGCTGCAACTGAGCCTGTTGATTTTGCACCATTTCCATGAGCTTCGCCATGTCGGCCTGCAACTTCTCCATATCAGATCTGGTCGGCGCCCCACCACGGGGATCCATGCTTACGGCGCAAGAGGTACCAGGGACCCCAAGGGAGCGATCGAGTGAAGACAAGGAAAAGCTACGCGGCCGCTGCGGTTCGGCGGCGCCCTCCCGTTCCCAACGCATGGCTTCCTTACGCACCGCGATCAAAGTGGCTAACGGCGTGGTCCGAATGAAACTCTTCAAGTGACGACGCAAGGCGCCCTCGTTAACATGCTCCACAAACTGATCACGCAGAAGAACGTCAGCGTTAAGAATTCCCTCAGGCGCATTTCGTCTAACCTTATCAATAAGGGTCATTAATGCGATTGAAAACTCTAGCAGTGTCTCTCCCTCTTGCTGTTTTCTCGAAAAGAACGCCTCCTGCAAGGCCACGTATGACTGTGGGCAACCGTAAAGCTCCTGTAAAATTTCTAAGATTTTCTCTGGGTTTTCTTTTTCTTCTCTCGGCCTATAGCGGATCTCATCCCGTGCCTCGCCATCCAAGTGATCGTAAAGAAAATAGGCTCTCTCGGCAGCAGAAAAATGGCGCGCCCGCATACATGCCTCCGCCTCCTCCTTCCACGCCTCGATACTTATGCCCCCATTTCCCCTAAACAATGGGCACTTCTTTTCCCTTGGGACAAAGACCAAACGTTCTGTAGCGGGCCCTGCCGGGGCGCTACCATTTACTGTGCTCGTACTTGTGGCCCGCTGGGCGAGGGAGGCCTTTAAGCGCTCATTCTCGGCTCTTACCTCAGCCAACTCATCCCTAACCTCTTGTGCGTCCCGCGACATGCTGCGGAAACCGATCAAGACAAATTTGGAAAATGCAAAAACTCACAGGGATGGCTGGTCCAAATCCCGAGAGAGGGGCGGTCTCCCAACCTCGGCTGCTGCTCCGCTTCTACAGGAAAAACACAAACTCACAGCGCTTATTCAGTGGTGCTCTCACTTTCAACCAACCACATACATACACTCATTCAACCATTGACCATATGACAAATTTCTATTACAAAGAGTGACAAAACAAAAACCTAAAAAAATGAAACCAGTGTCTCTGCTCCTATGCCAATCCTGCCCGACTATAAGCCAAAATGTAGTGGGCGAGACCGTTACAGGAAGTAGTTCGACTACGCCACCCCCGGGGGTGGAGCCCCCGGAGGAAATGAATTAGGGGTAGTTACAGATACCCCGGACCAACACACAATGTACCCGCACAATAGATTACCAGGCAAACACAGGTTCGTGCACAATGGAGGCAGAGACAGTGGTGACAATTTATAATTCAAATCTTTATTATTATTTTCAGTATAAAAATATGTTGGTCACTCTCTGTAATAAATATAAAAAGTTACTCACAATTCGTAAAGTGCAGGGGTGGGCGTGCTGCCACCACACCCGCGGATCTGTAAACACCTGCCCCAAAGTATGTTCGCTAATTCACACTAAACAACACACCTGGTAGGCCTAAGGCCTTAGAACCCACACTCAGGTTGTCAGACTGTGCCACTAGGGGCTGGCACGGCTAACACATTAGGGCCAATGGCACACCTCAGAATTAACAAAAGAAAAGTAAAGAAATAGTTCACAACAAACAGAAATAATTCACGGCAAACAGAAACAAGAAGAAATCACAGCAAACCATGCAAAATAAATCAAAATCCAATAAGCACATGCAGTTAAATTAGAAATTAGATAATTGAATGAAATAATAAAAAAAGGGAAATTAGGCACAGCAAACGAAAGAAAACGAAATCAAAACATGAGGTAAACCAATGCCAGAGGCTCAGCTCAGTGCAGTCCCCTAGGTATCCCCACACTACCTACACACACACTGAACCAAAGCGCGCCCACGCACACACACACACGAATGTCCAATTTCCGAGGCCGGAGCAGCAGCCGAAGTACGGGTTCCCGGCTTCCAGAGGCACCACACAGCCGGGGCTAAAGGTCGCCGCTCGTGCACCTAAACGCGTGGTGTGTCTGACCACGGCCACACGGATACAACCTGCGAGGGAGGAGGAGAGCGTTAGCCAAGCTAGCAGGACACCCACTATCACACGATTCTGCTGCCGAGAGGTTACCTTACCCGGAGATGAGGGTGCACCGATGCGCGATTCTCACAGTCGGAGTGCCAATACAGAGGTACACGGCCGAGGCGCCGGTAGCGACCACACGCTGAAACCATAATAATGGCCGTCGTTAGCAACCATGGTACGAAAACAAACAGTCAGGGCTGGGTAAAGGCACAAGCTAACCCACTATAATACATACCGGCGTGCAGGAGACGGGAAAGGCGCAAGGTAACCGTTGGTATTGTCCACCGAAGTCCTTGCCAGTGGAGAAGCAAGAGATCACTCTAGCCAAGTAAGAGACGCCAAGTTGGAATCACAACCTATAGAACAGCAGACGCGAAGTTAGCCACTAGCTGCTGGCTAGCACATAAACAGCGACAAGAAATGGTCCACATACTCACGAGGACAAGAAATGGTCCACATCTCCTAGATCTGAACTGGACACCGCACTCCTCTCGACGGCGAGGGGAGAAGCAACCACAGCATACGCCGGTGGCGATGAAACGCGCAAAGGGGAACTTTGCAGGCTTACCGAATACTAGCCACTGGCAGTGTTTATGAAGAGACTTCCCATAAGCCTCTACGAGCGGCGTGGTGACGTGTGCCGCAGCGTCAGACTTCCCTTAAAGGAGCAGCGCTCCATTACAATCGCAATAAAAGCAAACTCTGTCTCCAGTCCAACACACTGCAGTGTATGAACACTCCCAGTCAGTCATTACAAATTGGTCGTAATAATCCAAAACACGGCTATCATGTTGACACAATTTACCATTGCCTAACACTCTTGTCAATTACATAACTTTCCTGCCAATTTAATTGTTGTTTCTTTTACTTAGCCAGTGACTCCACTTGATCAGGATCTAGTGACTGAGAGATAGCTGGCCAGGTAAATGCTTTGAGTTGTGTTTGAGATTTGAGTTGTGTGTCTAAAATTGTCAGTAGGCTAGGTAGTGGGTCCGTGTAACAATAATGTCTTATTGCAAAGAATTGGATTGAGAATCAGAATGCTTTGATGTAGTTTTTGTTTTGTTTTTGTTTGTTTGTTGGTTTTGATTTTTTTTTTTTTTACTGTAATCAAAAATGTACTAATGGCTGATAATGGTATTACAGAAAATATGTGTAAAGTAAAACATGATGTTGCAGTACGAGAATGCACTTACAGTAAATTTGCAAAAGAACTCCATGCCAAGAACAAACAAGAAGACACTGTGTATGAAGACTGATTTTTGAGAAGGAGTGTCAAATAGGTGCTCTGGTGTGTTCACACAACTGACGGTAGTTTCTAAAAGTCAGGAGTAGATTTTTCTGTATGGTTATCAGAGCTTAAACAATGAAATGCAAAAACTGTGTTATATGAATGGGAAATATGTCAAGTCAACAAGAATGTGTTAACACATATGCACAACGTGTCCTTTGCTTTGCTGAAATCGTGATCATGACGACTTTGTGTGAGTCAGTTTAAATAGGCTAATCGTGTTAAATCGTGTTAAAGCGATCAAGAAAAACTGTAACAATGGTGATAGTGATTTTCCTAGAAGGAAATGCCGCTTCACGCTTCAGCCGACAGCGCTAAGGCCAACCAGTGGCCCATGAGAATAATGCATACCATCGTAGGCAAAAAACAGGCCTAACCATACGGTTGTCTGTGGTTGTTTCAGTTTTGTTGGTCAAAATCATTACATTCCCTTCACTAATCATAGGCCTAGTTCTAGCGTGTGGTCACAAGTTTTCAAAGTAGGTTGATTTTTATCTTGTAGTAAGCACAAGGCTGGATTAGGCTGATACAATTGGTATAATTCCACTTAGTCTTTAAAGTGTGATATGAAATAGCTGTGAAATTTTAAATGGTAATAAGGGCATGCTGCCAATCATCAAAACTGTTTATAACAATGTGATCAGCAACTTCTGACCTTCAATAAGTGCATTTATAGGACAGTGCATAGAAAGTTCACAATATAATGTAGCACTTTGCCAATACCACAATCACACAGGTGAACAAAACAGACCACAGTTAATCAAGGACATGGTAATTATAAAAAATACA
This sequence comes from Engraulis encrasicolus, assembly GCF_034702125.1. NCBI lineage: Eukaryota > Metazoa > Chordata > Actinopteri > Clupeiformes > Engraulidae > Engraulis > Engraulis encrasicolus. The sequence goes on along the minus strand of NC_085865.1, from coordinate 8,189,591 downwards.
GATATAATCTAGTTACAACTTGACTGTTTAATTCTCTGAACACACTAATGGTGTGTATAAACCTGCATAAATGACACAAATATCCCACTGTATGTGTCTAAAAACAAACTTAACTTCCTTGGCGGAGGTCTGTACACTCTGGGTACATTTCTAGTTGTTTTAGTTTTTGTGTGATCCTTGGTGATCCTAGAATCGCCTGCACTTGAACACCTTGGCACTTTTTTTTGCACTTCTAGCTTTTTTGTTTAGTTGTACAGGGAACTGTGTAATGGCAATGATAAGTGTTGATGGAAGTCATAGATAGACCATAATCTGTTCATCTCTGAAACAATATGCCCACATTTCCTTTTGGATTTCAAATAGGGCCTACCTAAATGCTTTAAGGGTATCATTAAAAGGTGGAGGGATCGAAGGATTCAAGTTTTCAGAGATGTTTTTGTAGCTTACTTTTAATCCTTGTCTGCTAGATCGAGTATAAGCCCAGGTGTTCGATGTATTGTAGATGTATTACACATTTTGTTTTGAATGTTTTTGATTATTGGTTTATTTTGCAAGCACTTTTTTCTAACTGTATGCTCTTTTTTCAAAGTGTTGACATAGACAAATACAATTCTGAAACGACAGCCAAATAAAACCTCATCAGTTTTTCTAAGTCAGACTGACACAAAGTGACATTAAAAGGCTATTCATTGAGCAGAAAAAAAAACAAAAATCTTCTCCATTTGACATTTTGGCAACTGACCAGAAGTTTTCAGTTCCCTTTTCTGAAGTAGCCTCTACCACTGTGATTCTTGTTCAGCTCATAGAGTGGTCATGTTCTCATGTCAGGGTGCCCTAAAGCAGTGGTTCTTAACCTTTTTTTCTTGTAGCACCCCCTAACCTGTGCCCAAGACAAGCCGCGCACCCCCAACCCAAATATTTACACGTGTGTACGCACTAATTAATGATTTAAGTGAATAATTACAATGATTCTTGCTTTAGACATTAATCAATACTTTAATGACTTAACATTAGGACCAAACATGTTTTAATTTGATCTTGACTTGGCCTAATTATAATGTTTGGAAGCAGAATTTTGGTCACAACCTCAACACAAACAAAATTCCACGCACCCCCTGAAATCTCTGGCGCACCCCAGGTTAAGAACCACTGCCCTAAAGAGAGCTTATAAACTGAGAGCTTATAAACTGTTTCAAGTGCACTTTGTCAAAAATCTATGTAACAGAAGTTTGAAATTGCGTTTGACCAGTCTCCAATGTGCATGTAAAACTAAACATATAAGAAGATATTGACAATAATCACACACACACACACACACACACACACACACACACACACACACACACACACACACACACACACACACACACACACACACACACACACACACACACACACACACACACACACACACACACACACACACACACACACAGCAGTAGAACAGTTTCATCTTCATTAAAATTCACATTCCAATGATTATTCATCTGCCAATGATTGGTCAGAGCGCCGGCCTATAGGCACAGGCACGGTTTGAAAGACAACGGGTTGTTCTCATTAACAATCTTCGGATGTGCTATTCATTGGGGCCAGACTAAATTACACATCCAATCTCACATTTAGGCTGGTTTACCAGGCTAGCCCATCTATGGAAAAATCCCACCCAACGATCCTGATTGGCTCATTAGATCAGGAATGATTCTGACTTTCACAACCCTCAGATGGTTGCTGGAGGAATCTGGAAATCCCTTGCGTGTAGTTTGGTGAAACACAGCCATATGGCATCAGTGAAGTGAAAAAGAAAGCCCATTGGGAAACTCCAACTCCCATTGTCATTGTGACACAGCACTTCACAGCACACAAGTGAACACTGCACACTGCACACAACTAAATTGCATTTATGCCTCACCCGTGCAAGGGGGCAGCCCTCAGTGGCGCCCCATGGGGAGCAGTGCGGTGGGACGGTACCATGCTCAGGGTACCTCAGTCATGGAGGAGGATGGGGGAGAGCACTGGTTGATTACTCTCCCCACCAACCTGGCGGGTCGGGAGTCGAACCGGCAACCTCTGGGATGCAAGTCTGACGCCCTAACCGCTCACCCACGACTACCCTGAAGTCAGGTTCAAGAAGTCTTGCACAGGACAGAGTGTAGTGTTTGATAGGCTAATGATAAAAAAGGTGTTAAGTTAAAGCGATGGTTCGGAGTAGAATCACCCTAATGCCATTTGAACCGTGACACCCATCCACCTTTACACCCGAAGTGTTTTCTGCCGCAGACTTACATCAACAGAGTTGCCGTGTTATTCGATGTTTATTCCGGTTAGCTTGACTCAAGCGCATATGGATACTGGGCACCGTCTCCAAACTTTCCCCACAAAAATAACATGTCATTACACCAAACTTCTGCAGTAGCACAAATATGGTCTGTACTCACGAAACGAAGCATTTGGAAGTTTGGAAATAGTCCAGGAGTTTAGTATTATCAACACAAGCTGAATAGCTTCTCTGCTGCTAAAGCTGTGCCAACGTTACTTCCGTCATATGAGACAAGCCTGTAAAAGTCTTCAACAAACTTCCAGACGAGAGTGTTAAAAAAGTTTTCACTGAATTGTGATTAAGGCTTATATTTTCAAGGCAATACTTAAAAGATATTTCAAATCTTACCTACTATCAATTAGACAAGGATTTTCGTTATCAATACTGATGCTGAATTCACTTTTCATTGTGCATATTATGAGCTTCGTTGAGGACTCTTACATGCTTGTCTTAGATGACGGAAGTAACGTTGGCGCAGCTTTAGCAGCAGAGAAGCTATTCGGCTTGTGTTGATAATAATAAACTCCTGGACTATTTCCAAACTTCCAAATGCTTCGTTTCGTGAGTACAGACCATATTTGTGCTACTGCAGAAGTTTGGTGTCATGACATGTTATTTTTGTGGGGAAAGTTTGGAGACGGTGCCCAGTATCCATATGCGCTTGAGTCAAGCTAACCGGAATAAACATCGAATAACACGGCAACTCTGTTGATGTAAGCCTGCGGCAGAAAACACTTCGGGTGTAAAGGTGGATGGGTGTCACGGTTCAAATGGCATTAGGGTGATTCTACTCCGAACCATCGCTTTAAACAGTCATTCTATTAACCGACATCCTAGTAGTTTATGTAAAAACACGATTCAATTACAAGATTCCATCTTTAAGTGTTCGAAAATGTTAAACCATTTCATGAGCAGAAGCAATACCAGGTCTTTGTTCAATATTGATGATGAGGAGGATCGTGCTGATTATTACACTAGGGCCTAATGATGATATCATGATGATGAAGGAGATGATGATGAATAAGAAGGAGATGATGACGCTGACGATGATGATTATGTGTTGTTGTTGATGATGATTATGTGTTGATGATGATGATTATGTGTTGTTGTTGATGACGATGGTGATGATGATGATGAAGATGATGGTGATGAAGAAAAAGGAGAAGAAGGAGAAGATGATAACAATGACGATGATGATGGCGATGATGACGAGTGCATTACAGACATGGTGGAGAGACCTGAGAATACTGAGACTGAGAATACTGAGAAAGTGTTTTTCTCCGTACAGTAAATAGCTCAAGGGTATCATGTCCTCAGTAGTAATGGGGTGACTTGACATTATTTTCTCATCATGTCCACATGGGGGCCTCAGTGAGTACATCAATAGCAGTCATAAAGGCCTTAGTGGCAGTTAACCCATTAAAGGACTAGTTCAGTCAATTTCAATATGCTGTTGTATTGCTCACGCTACCCTTGACTTGTTAGTACCCTGTGATGCCACATTTTGCGGCTCAGCCGTTTCCGAGATATGAGCTATTCTAATGGGGGCAGCGTTTGTTTACATTTTTTTTTTAAATTAACATAGGCCTACTCCAAATATTTTCCCAAAAGGTACCGCTGTTTGCTAGTTGTCTGCTGATGTTGTATAACCTTTTGGATGTTTTTGGGAATGAATTTAAAAAATGTTTTTAAATGTAAACAAAGCGTTGCCCCCATTACAATGACCAGGGTCTCAGAAATGACTGAAGAAAGAAAAAAAAAAATCCTCAGGTACTGACAAGTCCAGGGTAGTGTGAGCACTGCAGTACAACTGCATGTTGAAATTGACTGAACTGGTCCTTTAAGACACGGCGTTATACATTTGCTGTTATCAGAATGGCAATGACCAAGTCATAGTGCATTACTAAAGACCCTGTGTTATGCTATAGTAGTGTAATAGGCCTACTATGGCAGTTAACTTTTCAATGACTCACGCCTTTCGTAAAGACTTCACGAAAATAATAGAGTAATTTTCGTGGTGCATTCACGTTATTGCCCGCCTTTCGTAAAGTCTTCACGAAAATAATAGATTAATTTTCATGCTGCCTATTCACTTGAATTGCCCCACTGCTGCTATGGTTCCAAACGTCTGCAGGGGCGGGGAGGGGGTGCTGACAGAACACTGCTGATACACTCGGGACTCACTAATTCGACGCCCTTTCGGTACTTACGCCTTATGTCCCCTAAACCTAAACCTAAACCTAACCCTAACCTTAACCCTACTTAACCCTAAACCTAACCCTAACCCTAACCCTAACCTTAACCCTAACCTTAACCCTAACCTTGACCCTAAACCTAACCCTAAATTGCTTGTTTGAAATGTTTGATTACCATGTGACGGTAGGCTACCGAAAGGGCATCAAACTAGTGGGTCGCTAGGCAACAGTCGGGCAATTCAAGTGAATAGGCAGCGTGAAAATTAATCTATTTTTTTCGTGAAGACTCTACGAAAGGCGTGAGATACGGTTGCACTGGAGCTACGGCGTGCACTAAGGGGCTACCAAGACATCTGTTAATACACTCCTAACAAATTATTCGGTAACGCTTTAGGCCTACTTTACAATACAGTAGGCCTAATAACTGTGTGCTTTCTGTGCAACAATGAGGTAACAGAGAGATTTAACATGGCATCTAATGGGTAAAAAGGGGGTAATTACAAAGTAAATACCACCTAATACACATATATCAAGAATTACTATGAAAGTACTGCGTATTTTCTAACCATCTAATCATCGAACTTCTCTGTTACCTGGTTGTTAATGGTATTTACTTTGTAATTACCCCCCTTTTTATCCATTAGATATCATTTCTCACCACTTCTCTGTGTTACCCTGTTGTTACCCAGAAAGTACACGGTAACTAGGCCAATGTATGGTACCGTAAAGTAGAGCGTTACCAATTATTTTGATTCACATGTCTCATCAGCCACTTATTCAGACAGCTACAGTATACTAGGCTAAAATGTAAACTTTAAAGTTAAGTGTTACCCAAAAGTCTATGTCAAAGTCAACATCTTCTCGACTGCCAACTTCCTCACATATAGGCCTACCACACCAAACATAAAAAGCTATTATATCTAAATTACGTTTTTCACTGTCCCATACAGACAGGACAAAATTTAAAATGCAAGATGGGACATCATTTAAGTGCACAGGCACAACAGTGAATGTAAATCTCTCAATTGTTCTTATAATAACCGTTGTCAGTCTCCATGTACAATTTGATTTTGTAGACATTCTATCCTAACAAGCTCCAGATGCAGCTCTATCCGATATCAATCATATATGTGGAAGCATTGGTATGGCTGCCTTTTAAGACTGTCATGACAGATACGTTTGTATATATGCTTAGGCATTATTGCTTGTTGTTTTTTTTTCTTCCTTTTCTTTTCCTGCCTATTTTATATGTTAGTGTTTTTTTATGTATAATATGATGTGTGTCTTCCTATTGGGCCTAGAGCCTGTAATAAAGTTCATATATTCAATTCTGTTTATACATGTCGAAATTCACACAAGACAGACAGTCCAAATACATATCAGGAGGACAGACTAGAGCAGTGGTCTCCAAATGGTGGCCTGTGGGCCAGATCCGGCCCGGGCATGGCAAACATTTGGCCCTCTATGAGTTTGGAATACATTATAACATATGTGTGCCATCTGTGGCCATATTGGCCGATTTGTTTGGCCCTATAAGGTTCATTTGCACAACATAATTTGGCCCTTGGGGAAACTGTAATTGGGGACCACTGGACTAGAGATAGAACAATCAAACAAAAACTACAAAAAACAGTTATAATAAAAACAAAATAAGCAACATTAAAATAGGATTATAAATACATCTGTCTGAACGCTTTCAATTACGTTTGGCTGATGACTGCATTTCTTATATTTGCTCATTTTGAAATGCTGCCTCAGCACTGCTCTGATTTGTCACAGTAAGTCTTCCTAGTAAGTTAAATCTCTGTGTGTGTGTGTGTGTGTGTGTGTGTGTGTGTGTGTGTGTGTGTGTGTGTGTGTGTGTGTGTGTGTGTGTGTGTGTGTGTGTGTGTGTGTGTGTGTGTGTGTGTGTGTGTGTGTGTGTGTCCGGTGTGTGTGTGTGTGTGTGTGTGTGTGTGTGTGTGTGTGTGTCTATGGGTCAGGTCACTGTGTGTGTGTGTGTGTGTGTGTGTGTGTGTGTGTGTGTGTGTGTGTGTGTGTGTGTGTGTGTGTGTGTGTGTGTGTGTGTGTGTGTGTGTGTGTGTGTGTGTGTATGGGTCAGGTCACTCTCTCTGTGTGTGTGTGTGTGTGTGTGTGTGTGTGTGTGTGTGTGTGTGTGTGTGTGTGTGTGTGTGTGTGTGTGTGTGTGTGTGTGTGTGTGTGTGTGTGTGTGTCAGGTCAGGGTGTGTGTTGACGGGGCATCTCCCCTCCTGTATAAATATGAGGCCTTCCCTTCTTCATGTTCATCTCACACTTCTCTGGCTCCGCTCAGGGTCTCAACTACTCTACTCTCCACCCAGCTACTCTACTCAGGTGAGTGCCCTCTGCAATACACGACACCAGGGCTCCGTATCTCAAAAGCCTCTTTGCCAGGGCTCTAAATTAACTTTTTTCATCACCAGCCAAAATGGCGTGTAGATGTTACTCTTTCTAGCCAAACACACACTCACTAATGAGCTAAAGTGGCTGGTAAGTTGGTCTTTCCTAACAGCCAAACAGAAATATCACCAGCATTTGGTCGGCTGGCTGGTGTTAATTTAGAGCCCTGGTCTTTGCTAACGACAGTAGCAACGTCCTTCGTAAGAGCGACTTAACTCTCTCTCGACAGCGACGCTCACCACTAAATCCAAGGGAATGGTAAGACGGTCTTAGGACTGTCTTAAGACGGTTAGCAACGACAAGAATCGAGAAACGAACCCCAGGCCTATTCAATTGGAGGCCCGAGGCCGAG